>NW_028258157.1:909000-1212000 GCF_053883595.1 Heterocephalus glaber
TATTTAGTTGACTTGATTAGAAATTATTGATGCAAATAACTGAGATAAACAATTACAGGTTCAAATTAAAACTCAGGGCTTGGAAACCTTTGCCCTTCTTACTGAATAACTTCCCTCCTGGGCTTCACCTTCACATGGCTGCCTCTTCTTCGGGGCCACAGCTGGTCTCACCTGCTGCCCACCCCCTAACTCCCAAAGCAAGAGACCCTTCCGGCCCTGTTGTCCATAGAAAGTCCAAGGGAGTCTCTCGGGCTCCAGCTGTCCCCACCCCTGAACTGTGTTCATATGCCTCTGCTTTCCTGGGAGCAGTCTCCTGGCTGGTCTTGTCTAACAATAAGCTCATGACCGAGTCCAGGGAAATCTGATTCTCCAAATAACGAGATCAAATTCATATGCTCATTTCGGGAGCCAGCGCTGGGGTTAACCCTACCCAAACCACAGTGTGAGGCTCAGTAGTCCCGGAAAGGAAGAAGACAGGACTTAATATCAGGAAGGGAAGCTGGATGTGGGGCAGGCTACCAAGGGATGTCACTGTAATCAAAGAATAATTGTTTCATTAACTGGTGAGGTCGTGTTTAGCCAGATCTGGAATCCGTGGGTGGCTCATTCAGTGGCTGTGGGAAGGCTCTTCCCTCATGCCACAAAGTGGTCCTGCCTGCGAGTTACTTCTGAAATTTCTTTGAGAGAAGACACAGCATTTATGCTAACACTTAAAATACAACTAACTCTGGGTGGCCCAGGTTATCTAAGCCAGGTGTAGTGGCACAAGCCTAAAATCCTAGCACTCTGGGAGGCTGAGATAATAGGACAGCAAGTTTGAGCCCAGCCTGGGAAATTTAGTGATTTAGTGAGAACCTGTCTCAAAAGAATAGAACAAATTCAAAAGGGTTGGGGAGCAGGCGATACAGCTCTGTGCACAGGCCCTGGGTTCACCCCAGTACTGCAAAGACAAGCAAACACAATATCAGTTATCTAAACTCAAATTAGGCCTTCACTGACTGATCTTGTCTAAAGAGAAAAGAAAGTTCTGCTGGGGAGGAGACAGAAACCAAGGCCCAGGTAGTGGGCACAGAAAGGTGCAGCCGGGACACTCTGGGCCGACAGCCGAGTCCCTGCAGCTGCCTCCATCTGAAAGCTGGTTCCTCAGCACCAGAGGCAGCTTACAGGTCCACGATTTGCCTAAAGTACCTCTGATTCAAATCAGTTCCTAGTGAGGTTGTGGATGGGATGCGTGGTGGGTGCCTCAGAAACCTGGTCAGCAGAGGATGGGAAGGATTGCTCTGTGCAGGACCCCTCTCCGGCTGAGCTCTCCGAGTGCCCTCTTTGCTTGCCCGTCTGCCCTCTCTTGCTCCAAACTAACAAGTGTGGACTACACGGCACTCCCCAGTATCCACATGTCCACCTACCCCAGTGCTCGGAGAGGATAATAACCGGACTTTCAAGCTCGGCTTCTCGGTGACCTGTGAGGCAGCTGTATCGTCTCTGCTGGGAAACTGGTCTCCGTTCTCTCTGAGTGTGACTGTTACTCTTACCCTTGACTTTGCATGCTGCTCCCCAGAACCGCGCTGATGTGTTTCACTGCAGTGGCATCAGACTCCTCTGTTCCCCAGGCCCTTCTCTGGTGACCTCGCCCTCCAAGGCTCAGCGTTCCACAGACCCCACTTCCTCCCCTTCTGAAGCTAGTTAACCCTGTTCTCTATGTTGCCATCTTGGGCTAAGAACTGTCACCCGGCTCTCTACCGAGCAGTGGGCATGTTGGCATCCTCACTGGAACTTAAACCTGCTGGGAAGAAAGATTCAATCACTGCTTTAAGTCTCCTACTCAGCTAGGTGCCTTGAATTGAAAATAAATTCTTCACTCCTGCTAGAATACATGCAGGATATTCTGCTTGGGGAGTCATGTTCCAGAACACGTCAGACCATGCCAACCCCTGGATAGTGGACTCAGAACTGCTGCGATCCAGAGGTAATTCCTGAGGTAGAAGATGTGGTGTGCTCCACACCATGTCATTGGGATCAGAGATCTCCCCTAGTTACCAGATAGTATTGATGACTTGGAAACCAATGCCCTATAGTTATGTTTCGATATACTTAACTCATAACTAAGAATACCTAATGTTTACTGAACTCAGAGTTAACTGATAATTGTGTTGAGCTCAGAATTAGAATGAAGAGAGTGACTTGTTACTTTCAGAAGAGTTAAACTTCAGCACAGGTAGATTCTGATACTGACCAGAATAACTGAAAACCAGAGATTTTGTGAAGTTTGCAAAGATGAATCATTGCAATTGCATCACCATGGTAAAAAATTATCCTGTGCATCCTTTAGAATGTGCACATCCATTTTTACAATGAATTTACTTCCAGCAACTTGAATGCTGATGAGAGTAATAACCCGGGAGAAAGCGAAGGCGGAGGAAGGGAATACTGCTGAGACAAAGTTCCCCAGAGTACTCCTGAAGGACTGGCCTTTGCGCAGCCAAGGCAGCTGGTGCAGTGCGCGTCTCCATGCAACAGGGGGCGGCGTTCGCCACGGCTGGGCTTGCGATTATTTCTGTTTTCACAGTGAAATAGTTCGAGTGGAAGCGGGGACAGTTTAGAAATAGAAAATCATGAAAGCATAAAAGAGAATTTTCTAGCAGAATGGGAGCAGGGAATGACGTCCACATTGTAAACCCCGCCCCTCGGTTCTGTCACCGAAGATGACAGATGGCGCAGTTAGCAGTCCGCTCCTCCCTCCTGCGAGCACTTCTTCACATACCTTTTGGATTTCCTCTCACCTTTCCAACCTGCCCCTTGCAACCTCCTTTGCTAGTTCTGCAGCATCTCCCGAATTCCACACGATGAAATGTTGCACAGCTTGAGCCTTGAAACGCTTTTCTGCCCACACTGTAGACACTCTCATTCCTCCTTAGGACTTTAAAAACATGTTTGTGGCGATGACTCCTAAGTTTACACCTCCGGCCCAGATTTCTCCAGAATTATGACAATAAATAGTTGCCTACTTGTCGTCTCTACCTACGACTGTGAGAAAAGACTGCTGAAACCTACGCTCAGTTGGAGCTGCTGACTCGTTCCTTCCTCTCTACTCTGACCCTTGGCTTTCTTCTCAAGCTCGGTAAACAGCACCTCTGGTCTTCTGATTATCCACGCACACATCTTGTCAGCCATGGCTGTTGAGTACAGCACAGTTTACTTCCAATTCAGCAATAAATCTTTTGGGCTGCAGTTTCTAAAAGTATCTCTAGCAAATCACACCTCCCCATTCCCACTGCCTTCTCTGAATAAAGCGGCCATGTCTGTAAACCGCTAACTTTTCCTCGTTTTCAGCCTACTCTCTCTTCCCGCCCAGCTACTCCATTAAACCACCTTGATGTTCCTAGGAGGCCAGGCGTGTTCCCAGTTCAGGGTGTGCGACCTCCTTCCTCCGCCTGGGACCCCTTCCTGTGGAGTCATGTGACCTCCTTTACCCCGCACTCCCTTCCAGGCTGTGGAGACCTGCAGATAGCAGGCTGAGGGATGACAGGTCGGACTCTGCCTTGAAAGCTTGTCAAATGTACCCACGCACACTTAGGTCGCGTTCCAACACACTTCCAAACATTTTCTCTTCAGATGGAGCTCAACAACCCAAGTGATAAGCTTGCTGCATCTCCTTCCTCACTGACTGAGTCTGTGGTACAGGTTGCTTCTGGAGCGCCCTTTTCTCACATCCATTACGTAGCGTCACTTCCTACACATCGGGGAGCATGCAAAGGTCTCACACTCAAGGCCTGCTAATGCATTTTAAGATTTTGTGTTCACCCTGTCCTGAGGAACACACACACACACACACACACACACACACACACACCTCCAGTTACACAAAAATGAGCATCTCTGGGGAGGCGGGGGCAGCAAGGGTGACTAACCACAGCACTCTTAGGCCCTCGCGCACCAGCCCCACCAGAGTGCAGCATCGCATTCAAACTCAGACCAGCCTCGTGCCAGAGGAGCTGGTGCTGGCTCCTTTTAAAGATAAGGGAAACTGACAAGTAGAGAAATTAAATTAAGTAACGGCCTAAGATTACACAACAAGTCATTCGGAAAGCTGAATTCAAAATGAGGTCTAATCATGGTGGCTCTGGTATTGACCACTTATAGCTTTCTGACAACCATTAGCTAAACTAAACCCAGAATTAGGCAGTGGGAGAAATCTATCAGAGGGGTCCATTTTGCCTGACATCAGGTAACAGCCTCCCGCATCTCCCTGAGGCCTGATAAAATGAGTTGCTTAAAATGTTGGTTTAATTTGCAAGTACAAGAAAATATGAACAAACAGTAACTTCTAGTCCTTCTTTCACTAATTGGGTATCATTTTCAATAAGTTCTATAGACACAATTTCTCATTTTTAAAATTAGCGTTTCAGTTTTATTTTTCTCTGAAAACACTTCCAGCTCAACATGTGAAAAATTCTTTCGTAAATGTTCACTTCAAATGTGTAAGGGTACACATAGCAATTCTGTGTTCCAGCCAGAGTCTCAGGATCTATTTCACTATAACATATTAAAAACATAAATAGCTTTGCTGGGTAAATTTTGGAATCCTTGCGAAGACCATTGCAGAAATACTGAAATTCTAATGTACAACCTTACATATTGTCCCAAATAGCATTTAAAGAATAGTAGGCCACAGGGACTTTGGTGGCTCCTCCTCTTTCTGCTAAAATGAGGTGGGAAGGGTGATTTGTCTTAGAAAGTGTTTGTCTTATGTAGACAAAGTCCCAAGAAACAGATTTGGAAACACCATAGAGAAGGGCTGCCTGTCCAGAGCTTATTAGGGTGCTAATTACGGTCTCCCAGCCTTTGGAGAACTTCAGCACCATGAATGCTGGGGAGGGACGCAGGTACGGCTTGAGTAATCAACATTACCTTGACTGATATATTAAATATTCTCTGAGCAGATCATGTTCAACTCTGGGAATGAATAAAAATTTCCCCTGATGTTTTTAAATTTTAAAAAATTGCAAAACTGAGCAGAATGAAGAATAAACTTAATTCAGCTTTTTGGTGAACAGTGATCTGAATCAGGCCGTGGAAGAGGACTTGGTATGTCAGGAGGCTTCCTCAGACTTTGCTATTTAAAGGTCCATTTTCTAAACAGGAACCCTGTGTAGAAGTAAGGAGGAGAGAGCATTCACCTTAGCTTGTCATCCTTACATCCTCACCCTGTCACAAGCCGAGAAATACGTCTTAAAAATACAATGGCACGAGATGGGGCTGCAGAGCCGAACCCCTCTTCCGGGCCCGCTGTGCTGTTGGCGCCACCTGGCCACCTCAGCTAGGGTTTGGAGGGCAAGGAGTTGCCTCTGGTTCCTGCCTGAGCCCGGAGGCCCAGCAAGGCCTTCAGAGACAGCCACGGAGGTTTTGACACCCGAGTCGAGTCATCTCCCAGCACGAGAGTCCGCCCCAGGGAAATGGTAGAGGTGAAGCGCTCCGCCCTTCCCCCACTCTCCCAGCAAAGGCCTGTGAGAGCCACTGTCCCTCTCACTATAATCAGTTGGTGGTCTCACGAGACTTGGCTGAGTTAATGCTCACCGGAGAGGTGCTGGCTGAATCTCAGTCCTGGAGGCTGATGCCATGCTGGGGGTGCCTACGCCCCCAGAGGCAAGTGTGCCTTTTGGTCCTTTAATGCGTGTCCTAGCTGACCACCCTTCCAGGGTCCATTGTCTCTGTCTTGGTGTTGTTCTCACAGCGAGTCTAGGCACTCTGGCCCATTTGTTCACTCTTTCTTGATTTCATGTTCTGCGGGTTAGTTTTACTTCATCATTCACTGCCCTGTTTGTTTTATAACTTGTAGAATCTCTGTACCATCTTGATAGTGGTTTTACTTATTTCTGCATAGTTTTTATATTTTATACTTTTCTATTGGCAAATGGAATTTAGATTCAGTTTTATATTTCTCTGTCTCTTTCAAGCAGATTTGGAGGAGAAGGAAGTAGATTTGCTTCAAAAGTCACTTTATAGGGAATTCCAGCTTTTCTTTCTTTTTAATGGAGGATATAAACAACTCCATTCTGTTTAGGCACCAGTCATTCCATTTCTCACTGCACTGTGGACCGAATTTCCCCTAAAACCATATGTTAAAGCCCTAACTCCCAGTGCAATTAATGATATTTGGAGGAAGGACATTTGGGAGGTAATTAGGATTAGACTAGGGCATGAAGTTGTGGCCTACATGATAGGCTGTCTCTCTCTCTCTCTCTCCTGTGTGAAAACCCAGGACCTACAACCCAAGACAAGACCTCTCCTGAGAACCCCACCCTGCTTTGAAGCAAGATGGCCAGATGACTGCTAGTACCTTTATCTTAGTTTCCAGCCTCAGAACTGTGAGAGGTAAATATTGTTTAAATTACCCAGGTCATTGTATTTTGTTCCAGCAGCCCAAGGTGACTAATACACATGCTATGCTTTCTCAGATTTCTAAAGTGGTGGCCTATGCCATGTGTTTGTTGGGACTTCAGCTTTTTCATTTCTTCTTCAAATAATTCTTGTTCCCAGTATTTGAAAAGATACCTCTGACCCCCAACATCCCTTTAATGATGGTCCTTTCTTCACTCCACTCTATTAAAACACTGTGACACTTCTCAAATATTTATTAGTGTACAGATTGGACCAACCTTTTGTCTGGATAGAATAGAACATTTATTATAACTGTTTCTCTTTTATTCCACTAAGATGTAGATTGGTCCTAAATATAAGAAATAAAGGCTGCCATTTTTTATCTTGTACAGCATGTAGTGAAGTCAGACACACTGTGCTGTAAAACACTGACCCTAGGGGATAGCAGGCTTTGTCTGGTTTTATCCCACCTTGGCTGTGAATCTGTCTCACTTCACTTTTTTCACTATTTTATGCCTTAGTTTCCTCATATGTAAATAGAATATTGTAGTAAACACTCTGTGTTCTGTCCACAAGAAGTTTATATCATCATAATAGCTAATAACTTAGTTATGCATCACAATGATAGGAACTTATTCAGAGAAGTCATTAGCTGCTTTGGTTGGCAGACATTGTAGAAAACACTACACAAATGAAGCCAGTTCTGATGTCACCAGGAGATACAATCTTATAGGCCTAACTTCAGACACATAGTCCATCATTGATCGAAATGTCATCGTACAACTCATGACTGTAATTGTGTAGCATCTTGTTTGCAAAATAGTTCAGTATGTTATCACTTAAGACCCTAAGAGCCTTAAAACCAAAGATTACAATTAACCATTTTATAAGAGAAATGAGACTTTAAGTGATTTTCCGTGAGAAACATTGAGATCTCTGACCTAAATTTCATGTTCTTTCTGCCATGCTCCTCATTTGGGATATCAGGAATATGTCTGTCTCTCCCCTCATTAGTCTCTCATTTAATAATTCTTTATTTTTTTTCTAAAGTATCACAAAATACTTTGCACATTTGTGTTACATTGTTTCCCAAAGCCAGTTCTGCTGTCAAAAATGTACCCCCAGTGAACACGTGTGGAATCCCTAGTGCTTGCCTTATGACAGCCCCTGTCTTTTGGAAGGGAAGTTTCTAAAGTACAGAGAAGATGCCACTGTCACTCCTAAGGAGAGACAATGTGAAGGATTCAAAGAAAGTAAACCTAGGTCAGAATTAATATGTGGTTTCTAGCTCTTTTTGTAACCCCAGATAGGCTTGGGCACCACTAGATACTGAAGAGAGTCACTAGATGGGCAGTTTTGTGGCCAGGATAAGATCTAGTTCTGCAGCCCGAGGAGTCTGAATTCATCCCTCATTCTCAGGGGAGAAGCAAGTAATTGCGCTCAATTTGATTGATGTCTAGGTCAGTGGTGGCAAACTTATGGCATGCGTGCTACAGTGGGCTATTTGTTATCACTGAAAGATTCACCATCACTGGTCTAGGTTGTCCTATCAGCAAAACATCTATTACAGGAACCATGGAACCAAAATGCAGTAAATGCATAAAATTCCCTAATTCCGTGTCAAAAGCCTTGAAGATGGGCATGCACATTATTCCCTTCATACACACTATCCCATCTACAGGACAGTTCAACTGAAGCTATGTCTCTCATGCATGAACAACTGTGAGTTTGGAAAATATTCTGGACCATGATTTTTTTAGTGTTTTAATGCTACTAATGCAATGATGTAAATAATGTCAAATTTCAGGCTTTGATTGAGATGTCCATGCTGGCATTGAACACATTTACCCATTCAATAAATATTCACTGAGCATTTACTAGTCCTCAGAGGTGAACGAGTGTTTTCTGGACCCTCATGGAGTTTTTAAATTTTAATTTACACTTCCACATGTTGGTCTACATAAATAAAACATAAATGCACTTTTTAGAAAATCTTGCCATTGATAAGTCAAAATTTACTTTTAACTTTGGTATAAACTTCCCTTGTCGGTATGAACTCCCACAAGCATAACAAGGTGACAGATATCTTTGGCAGAGCAACTATTTATGTCCTGTCTTCTGTGTTGCCAGGGTGATAGGAGCAATATTGAAAACAGTGGAGGTGGCTGTTATTGGCAAGGATACTGACTTTCATTTGCAAATCAAAGAACGGTAAAAAGCACACTGTAGGCTGGAATGTGGGCAGGAGGCTAGCTTTGGCTATATGTAAATGGATGAATGGATTATTAGTGATCAACCAACTGTGTACACTTGTCTTGGACATGTAATACTCATAGGCCACGTTTCCTTAATGATAGTCTAAAATTTATGACACTACAGTGACTATATCAAATATTTAGCTTTTTGGAAAAGCGGAAAGATTGCATGCTTTGAAAAGTGGAGATATTTTTGCCCACTCTGGTCTTCCTCTCCTCTCTTTTGATAGAAATAATTCAAAACATACACTGAGCCTTTGCTCCCTCCTTGAAGTGAGAATTGAAATGTTGCTATGGTATCTAAAAGATTTTTAAGACACATTGATCATGTACTTTAAAGGGAATAGATGATCACATACTAACCTGGAAAAAAAGTTATTTGTGAAGTCCGCTGGATTTTCTGTCCTATTTGAAGGGACCACTTTCATTCAGTTACCACTAACCAGGGCTGAGGGGACTGAGGACGTGTTCTTCCTCACCAATTTTATTCTAAATCCCCTTCAGTCAGGACCTCTTCTCTGGGTTGATTAAAATGGTGATGACAACAACCCCTGGGAAGGATGCTATGGATTTATGGATTGAAACTCCACATCCTCCTCCTTACGGTATGGTGGTATGTGCCTGTGTGCCTGTGTGTGTGTGTGTGTGTGTGTGTGTGTGTGTGAGAGAGAGAGAGAGAGAGAGAGAGAGAGAGAGAGAGAGAGATTTCATAAGAATTCTTAGGTTTCTTTGCTGCAGGGTTTCTTGACCCCAATTAGGTTTTGCCAGTTCTACACAGTGCTGTGATATTGAAAGACAGATGGAATATGGAGACTCGGTTTGGCTTGTTTTATTTGTTTCTGCTGATAATCAAAAAGTCATGTTGATGTGAGGTTTTGCTGCAGCAGAGTTGTAGGTATCTATTTTCCAGCTTCTTGGGTTTTGAGAAACATTTTACAATCATCCCTGGAGGCCCAGCTGGGAGCTCATTTCTCCAACTGGTGCAAGAATTTTTTAATTACCTAGTCCTCTGCATAATCACTTTCTGCTCAAAATACCTAAGCCAGTTTTCATTTCTTTTAATAAATCTTATACATAGCATGTCCTTTTCTGCTTCAAAACCTCTATACTGACCTGTTGTATATGGAAAAATATCCACATAATGAACATCATATTAATGAGCCTGTTTCTTGACAAATACCTTACTTACAATTGTAGGTGTATCTTTTATTTTTCTATCCAGTCTGTTCAGCTCTTCCCAAGTCCATTTGTCATAGTTCAGTATATTTAGCAGTACATGTTTTCTTACAGCTCTCTCCAAGCCAATTTATTCATTAAAATCTACCTTCCTTCAAATTCTCATTCTCTCCCCACAATGGTAAACTCCAAAGGTCATCTAATCAGAATCAATCCCCTGCTTATTGAAACCAACCTCACATTTGTGTCCTTTTAGGATCCTACGAGCCTCTTTAACAGCATTCAATTTCCACTGCACAATGAGTCTTTGTTCCACTGTGTATCACCCATGTACTGAGTACTATTCCACCAAGACCCAGTCATGTGCTCAGCCCCAGAGTGAGGGATAGACACACACATGGCCCCTACCTTAATGAGCTTCGTAGCCTAGCAAGGCTGACAATCGTCAGGCAAATAGACCCTCAGTAGGCAGAACAGTAGCAGCTCAGGTAGGTTACACAGAGAAGCACCATGTACCACTGCTGTGACCGTACCCGGTGCACCAGTGAAGGGGCCACTCAGGGAGGGAACAGTGGATTCAAGGCCACAGGGAGGACCGGACACTGGAAGATGTGGCAGGGAGGCAGGGCGTGGTTGCCCCATAGCCTGTGGCCCAGTGTCCCTCCGTGAAGATGTGGATTCCTGTGCTTCCCACAGGGAGTGCTAATCCCCACAGGTGTGGGAATAATTGTATCAACTATGGACAAAACAACAACAAAATAAGATGTGTGTTCAGTATTTACCAAAGCCCCAAGCACTTTTATATTTGTTCCCATCTAAGTTTGCATGTAATCTTCACAATAATCCTGTGAAATACATACTTATGTGGACACGGAAGCCCAGAGACAGTGGGGGTTTGCTACAGGCCACTCCAGGCACCACGAAGCAGGGGCCCTGTGCCAGGTGTAAGCGTACCTTGTGCTGTCACAAAGCTGTTACCATTCCGCTCACAGAAGGAGCCCCAGGGGCGGGGAGACCACGTGACCTGCTCAAGGTTACCTGGCTTGTCTCACCTGAACCGGACTGGAACCAGGTGATTTTGTGCAGTCCTGGACTTATTGGGAACTCCACTGCCTTCAGGAGCTGACTCTGTTCCTACTCGTGAATACTGCAAGGAGGTGTCTCCTTAGAAAGTGGGCCTGTAGGACCCCTTTGTTCTCACAAATTCTGGGACAACAAGAATATTCACACTGATGGCCCTATTGTACATGAGACATTTCTTTTGTCACTCAATACATCTCTGGATTTCTGTCTCTTCTAAGGTAACAAATGCACATAATTTAATATTAGAAATTTAAAATATAATTGGGAATGTATACTTGGTGAAGAATGAATTAGTTTGTATGATCCACAGTATCAATAACTTTCATTAATTTGACTTGGTGAGGATTAACTGAACTGTAGTAAAAAGATATAGTTAATAATAAATATATATTTATCAAGAACAAATGAAAAACAAAAATAAAAAGATTGTGTTGCTGCTAAGAAATCCGATATGAACAACTTATGGGTCGGAGATATGAGTCGTCGAAAATGGTCTTGCCGGGCCCTGCAGAGCCTTTCCTATTATGTGAAGAATGTGCACAGGGCAGGGTTAAAATAGATCCCAAACCAAGCTCTCACGATGCCCACGGGGGCACCAGGCTCAGGCGACACCTCAGAACCGCAGGATTTGTGTCCTTGCATAAATGTAGTTTTCCCGGTGGGGCAGGCTGTTGCTTTTTCCCAGTTTCCAGGATGGTTCCCCCAAGGGGCGTGGCACAGGACACAATCACCAACAGCAGACAGACCTGGGAGGACCACACCCGCCGTCGGCAGCCACCGCTCCCTGTGGGGGGCAGAGCACCCCATGTCCCCCCCAGAGCCACGCTCGGCCCCAGGCTGTGGGGCAGCCCAGCCTCGCTGCTGCACCTCCCAGAGCCCACTGCTCCCTGGGGCCCAGTGTTCCCTCCCGGTGGCTCCTGCTGGGGACCAAGCCTGGACCCCTGCGAGCGGCTGAGCCTGGGCCGACGTCCCCTCGGTCCCCAGCTCCCTTTTCCTTTCTCTCTTTTTGATGTGATTACAAGTGAGATAGAGGTCTGACATGTAATGTTTTGTAGCTGATTAAGTATTCCGATAAATAACTCTTCATTATCTAAACGAAGCTATTTTGGTTACTTTTTTGTTTTTAATGCTTTATTGTTTATTTCTTTACTAATATGTCCTTAACTTCTATTTTTTTATTGAAGAAATGATACTACTTACAATTTTTTATAACAAAACAATAAGAAAAATTATGTGTTAAAGAATTCTTATGCAGAATAAAAAAGTGCTTGATATCTTCATACAGTAAGATACCTCTGGAAATATTCAAAAGAAGCAAAATGATAACTAACTGAAGTGTATTTCTAGGAAATAGAAAATAGAAGAGTAAAGAGCACATAGGAGACTTCCAAAGTTGTGGTAATATCATAAGTATCATTCTTAATCAAATTCCCTGAAATGAATCTCATGGTATATCAGATTCCTAGCCATGAACAGGCAGCCAATATTTGTGCACTGAAAAAGTGAATTTGTATTTTAAAAAATTCTAAATAGTTAAGAATTACCAAGAAAAAAATCTACTTCTCAATTCCAAATCTCTGTAAATGCATTGCATATAACTTAACTCTTAATATTTGCTTATGTGTAACATAATTTTTTCATGGACAGCATTAAATATTTATATATATACACTTATTTGAAAATCAATGAAATCTAAGGTGTGTCGTTAGCAGCATTTATTTTTGCTAAGCATTTGAATTAGTATCATTTAAATATTTTAATGAGGAAAGATGTTTCACACTTAAAAGTTGGAATTGAGACTCTTATCATTCAATTTCTCATCAGACCTTCAAGATATTTTTTATTCCCTTCCTTGTGTTTTAGTAGTTAAAAATATTTTCTTGTCATAACTGATCTTTATCTCCTGACCCATGGGAAGGGATTGCTATTCTTATATGTGGATTTTGTGTTTGCAGGTTACGCTCTCACTCAATGAAATCTCATTTTTCTGCAGAGTTAAGCGCAGAGGGGAAAGATCAGCCTGTAATAGAACAATGCAGTGGATTCTGAGCTGGAAAGTTCTTGCAGCCAAAGCACAGCTGCCTCCTGAGAGCTAAAGGTTATGTTTTCTCACCAAGCTATACCTTTCTCCTCCACTGAGGAAATAGAAAAGGAACTCTCCTAAGCACCTTCTCTGTTTCTGACACAAAATAATTCATATGCATTAGTAAACATAGGCATTTAATACACATGTGAGGTATGTTGTTGAATCCCTCACTGTTGGTGTGGAAACTCAATGATTTCAGGGCCACAGTGAGATCTGCCTCCTCTTCCTGTGAAATTAGAAAAATGGGGCTTTGAGGGCTTCCTCATTCCCATCTGTCTGTCCTCTTAAACAATTTAATTTACAGTATCTTTTGAATATTATCCATTTATTTAGTACTCACGTCTCAATTCTTTAACAAACGTTTGTTACTCATTCCTGCTAGGCAAGATGGGTATTTCTGAGGATACAATAATGATAAATAGAGAATCCCTGCCTTCCTGGAACACAGAACCTACATAGAGAGAGATATTAATTATCTCTTAGAATTTGTGACTTGGGCTACATGGTAATTAAGGGGAAGACAGTGATGGTCTGGTGATTTGAAGAGCGTGAAATAGAACTGGGAGGAGTGGTTGGTTAATAAGGGAAGACAGCAAAGCCTTTGGAGGCTGTGTGAGAGAAGCACTGAAGGCCGGACAGCAAGCCCACACTGTGTGTATGGTGGCCGGAGGCTCAAGCCAGGCTGAACCACAATAGCTGCAGAATTTTGCAGGGCTTTTGTTTGTTTGCTTTCCCCTTTATCCCATAAAATAATGAAAAGCACTGAAGCATTAGGCGATGTAGAAAGCTTGCTGGGCTTTATTTTGAGGAGATCACTAAGCAGAATTTTGGGGATACTGGAGAGGCCTGCAGGGTTCTGGGAGGAGTCAGAAACCTGCTGCCCTGGCTCCCGGGAGAGAACACGGTGTTTTGGGCCACAGGTATGACGGTGGGGGGAGGGAAGGGGCTGGAATAAGAGGCTGGAATTAGGAGGCCAAGAGGCCCAGTGGGTGAGTTGAACGGGGTGGGAGAGAAGAGCGGCGTGCTCGGGGCTGCCTGCTAGGCACAGAGCCGGCACATCCGGGCGGGCAGCCGCGCAGCTCTGCGTGATTGATATTGGAAAGGGGGACAGATTTCGTCAGAGATTTGCTCTTGAATCTATGAATGTGAAGTGTTATTAGCGATCCAAGAAATGTCAAGTAGACAATTGGATCAGAAGTATCAATTTCTGTGTTAGGTACCTAGAGAAGAAGATGGGTCTTCATGGGTTGGAGAGATGAACTAGGAGGAAGAAGGCACAGCGAGAGGCCTAAGGCTGTCCTTGCCTAATTCCAGCATCCGTGGCAAAATACCAGTTATAAGCCCTGTTTTATTGAGGGCACAAATAAATACTGAGGGCAATTTCATCAGCAGTGCTTACATAACGGTGGGCCAGAGGCTATGACCGGGGACCCTACCCGGAAAGCAGTTGGCCAGAGCAGGCGGTGCTGCCCGAGGCTGGACGGCTGTCCACAGCGCCTCCCCGCCTATCCGGCCCATCGCTTTCTGCGGGCTGACATTCACCCTCACAACGCGCGGTTTTCCAAAAATTCAGCTCCATTATCTGCTTGCCTTCCTTTGTGCACCCAAACCTCTGAAAGTCTAATAGGCAAGAAACACCTGCGAGCATTCTCACCCTGAGCTGTGATGAGGACGCAAGCAGAGCACACGCGAAGGGCGCAGGCACAGCGGGAGAAGCCCATGGCTGCCTGGAAAAGAGGGAAAGCCCAAAGAGGTGCATGTTACCCGGCCTTGACGTGTGCTTGACACCTTCGTTACCGTGGTTGGTTTTACTTTGCAAAAGAACTCGACATTCCGGGGAAATAGAACTTTATACAATCATAGATGTTTTCTGGAGCACAGACTGCATTTGGGACCGAAGGTCCAGAGTGACTCCCAGACACATTTTCGGACAGAATGGAACAGACGCTCCTCCCTTTCCACGACGAGAGTCTGGACAGCATCACACCTGCTTTCAGGACGGGAATCCCTTTCCTGTAGGTCAGTCATCTCAGGTAGCTACTCACCAGTTAGAAAGCGTGTGCAAGGACAAGCTGTTTACCTTTCGGTTCGGACCCCGACAGTCCGCTCCCTACTCTACTGCGCATCTTGGAGGCGGGGTGGACCCCCAGCAGACCTCACGTGCACCTAGAAGCCCTGGCGTCACCCAACCAGTCAACTGCGGTCAGTGCACAGCTTTAAACCTGCTTTGCCTCCGGAAAGTAAACCTTTTCTATGTACTTGAATACCTAGTCCAAGTCGTTCAAAGACGTGTTTATTTCTGTGAGGTAATAAATATTTTTGTTTTTTTTTAAGTTATATGGAAAAATGTTTAAGTGCTTTTCAGTTTTGTTTTGGTTAATATTTCTTTTCTTCAATAACAAATTAAAGTTCTAAGTCACTTAAACATATTAGGCTGGTAAACACATTGTTTTTTTTTTTTTAATCTGCTAATGACAAAGAATCATAGATTATAAAAATACGATGTAGACATTGATAGGATGGAAACATTAAATGTTACAGAACAAGGGCAAATGCCAGTTTTTGAACTATATACCGTGATAATCCATGAATCTCGAGTAACAGCGAGCAGCTGTCACGGAGGATGTGGGGCAGACGGAGCCCTCAGGGGCCGAGGGGACGGAGGAGCCCTGCAGGTCAGCTCGGCGCCGGTAGGGGGTAGTGGGTGGAACAGGGTCACAACCGGAGGGATTCCAGGGACTCGTGACCTCGGATGTATGTCTCCAACAACTGGAAAGATCACTGTGAAGAGATAAGGCTACACGCACACGCCAGCGTACAGACTGCAAACCTGTGGTGTCACGGGCCGCTGTCGGGACCCAAACCAGGCTGACCCAAACAATGTGGGGCTTCGTTGTTGATGTGCGGGAGGGTTTTCTCTTTTCTCTTTTTAAGGAATGCACAAGAAAAGTAAGCTGACTGGACAGAGAGGAGAAGGGCTTCTGATGCCGGGAGCCATAATTCGGCGTGGGAGCTCCAGTTTCCAGCTGGATGGCCCCACTGTGGACAGTTGTCACACTCACCTCATGGGTCCACTGCCCAGGGCCAGCGATGCACGTCCCTGCCCAAGTTCAGTTTATTTTAACGAGGTTGTGTGTCTTTTGGCTAAAAATATAGTAAACACTATGGAGTAGTTTTGTGAGCAGGAAGAGAAAGGAGAGAGATGTGGGAAACAATGACACAGAGAAGAAAAGCCAAGACACGGAGGAGGATCCGAGCAATGCATCTATCAGGTTTAATTTTATCTCCTGGGAGAAAGTCAGACAATTCTGACAGGAGAAGCACAGATTACTCCTGGCCTTAGACCATTTTCTTCTATGTGTTTGCAATCTGATTTTTGTTGATTTCTCCCAGGGATTTTTTTCCAGATGAATAATTAATTGGAGTCCGTGTCAATTTTTCATGGTCATTGAGTTCTGGAGAAATCTTCCTATAGTAAAACTTTTGAATTGTAAAAAGTGAAATGTTACATATTCTGCTTTCCTTGCAATTCTAAGGTTGTCTACATTCATATGAGATTTGTCATTAAAAAATCAATTAGTCTTCAAAGTATAATTCCTGACATTTACCTTGTTATACTCTCTCTTTTATCACTTCCACATTACCCAAGGAAACATGTACTATAAGCTTGAAGAGATTGAATTTCATTAATTTTAGTTCAATTCAGCAACCACTTAGCACTCACAATATAGTAGATTGTAAAAAAATATGTAGCCATTGCCTGCTTTTATGGAATGTTAAATTTTTATTTGACAAAGAAATTCTAAGAAACATCCTAAGAATTTTGAAGAAATTCTAAAAACAAGCAAGTAAATTAATGATTATATAATAACAAAAACACATTATTAGAGGTAAGAATGAGATTAAAAAGCACAAATCCCATTTATGGTTCTCAATGTAAAATATGAGAGATGATTCTATAAATTTCTTTACTAATCTTAATAAATTTTTATTATTTGTATACTAAACATAATTTTATTCACAACTAATGTATATCATATATTTTTAAAATTTCAATTGTTTAAAAAGTCTTTCTTTTTGGGTCTCATCTTCAGATTACTCCCTTTGATTTTGACCCTTGTAAACCATTTAAAATTTCAAATCCATCTTTAGATAGGGAATTAAAATTAAGTATAGGTTCAGTCAGTTCTGGGCATGAAATGTTCTATAATTCATCCCATGCTTGCTTCATAAACTCTTCTACATATTTCATTTTATAAAATGATATCTAATATTGCTGATTTGGTCTCAAGCAAGCACATTTTAAAATGCATGGAAAGTCTTATGTGTTGCTTATCATTATTTGTTTTCTCTTGTTTTGTTCAATTGATTCTCACTTTTATTATTATTGACAACAATCATAATACTGACTAAAATGTTATGTACTTGAAATTCACAATGGTCTTCTTACCTTCCTTTCCATTTTTCCTGATCTATAACATCTCAAATTTTCCTATACTAATGCACATTAGAGTCAAACAAATGTACTTGCCTTCTGTCCCAGATTTTATATATTTTCTCCTCTGCCTACTTCTCCACCACTTCCTTCTGCCCTTCATCTTCTTGTGTTTCTACCTGAGTACTGCCTGTCCTCAGTACCCTCCAAAAAGTGTTTCTTCTGTCACTAGCCTGGAGCAACAGTTCAGAGCTGTAAGGTGCCACAGCAATTACATAATGGATAAATTATTGTGACCATTCTTTCATTCAATAAAACTTCTTGAACACCTGTTAGGTGTCAGACAATTTTCTAAGTCCTGAAAATATAGCACTGACTAAATTTTTAAAAATCCATGTATTAAGGAACCTTAGACTCTAATGAGTGATGGGCGCTATAAACAAAATAAACACAAAATTGAATAACATACAGAAAATGATAAGAAAAAGAAAACAGGAGATGGTAGAGAATAAACTCATGGGAAAGTCCTTCTACTTTCTGTTTTTTCTCTCTTGGTTTTCTGTCAAGTTCTACCTTCTCCGATGCATGGCTATTTTGAATTAAGAGCCAAATTACATATGTAAAGTTGCACAGATAAGTTGAAGTTATAGCTCTTGGGAGGGCTGGTCTGTTTTCACTCTCTGCTACAGAGGGGTAGGGCATCCTTCAGGCTGTAGCAATGAAGAGCCTCACCAAATCTGGAACCAATTTCCCCTCTCCATCCAGGGACACAGCCCGGGGCTCTGCTAGCTCCTCACAGCCTCTGCTGCCCTCAGGGAGAAGCCTGAGACTGAGCGTGCTGTCCACGAACAGCACGTTGGGAGGTCTCCGAGAAGAAGTCACCACCTCACACCCACAGCAGGTACTCTGCAGTCCGCCTGGGCCTCTTGGACAGAATGCCACTCATAGACGCTCCTTCGCCAGGCAGTCAAGATGGGTCAGTCTCATCTGAACACTCATTGCCACTTCTCAGGACGTTTTTTGTATGCTTCACACCATTCCAAGCAAAACCAATATCTAAAACCATCTTTGACAGACTCAAGAAGGTAGTAAAATTCCTTGTGTTCCCTCTCTTTATCTAGTGCACATATCCTCAGTGGGATCTAACAACAGGAAGTGAAAAGAAATCTTACCCCGTGGTCTGTCCTGCCTCCTACACCCTCTCGCAGGACTGGAAGCACAGGCTCTCCTTCCCTGGAAGACTCTCTTCTTCACAGAGCAGGGCCTTGTGTCTGTAGTGTTGGGAAAATACTGGGAAGAGCTCGCCTTACCCGAAGCCCAGACTTTGCACCTCACGCCTTGCAGAACAGTGTACATTTACCATGATCTCCCCAGCCCCTTGCCCTCTGCAGTCCTCAAGCTCTGCCTCAGGCATGGAAGCCTACAACTAGGACTATATTTCATGAGGAAAACTTGAAAACAACGGTATGATCTTTGTAATGTATTAGCCCTGATGAACTAATTTTTTACTGAACAATGCCTCCTTCCATGTAGTTTCTTAGGCTTGATCTGATGGTGCCATTTCTACTCAGGAGCTTGCTTTTCCAAATAAGTACTCATAGCCTGTGTGAAACTCATGTTCTAGTGCACAGTAGCATTTATATCAAAGGTCAGTCCAAATGTTCTAGTTCAAAATAAATCATGTATTGAGCATTCTAAAAAATAAATGCTTATTCAAACACTTACAGTTTTTCTAATTCAAAATATTTCATGAAGCCCCAGCAAGTATAACCTGATACCTGAGACTGTCTGGAATTGACTAGCATTCTCTCCTGAATTTTCCTGCATTACCTGTAATTCTACATAACCATTCCCTCCTCAGGCAGAGGGCCCATGACACACCTGTACTTTCTGCACATTTTAATTACAACCACAATGTTTTCCACTGTAGTCCAAACATAATCCCCATTTCCATCATCAAGTATTTATCAAGTGTAAACTCTTATGGCCAGAAGGGGATAATAAAGCATCTGCAGGATTAGTCATGGAATAGAATAAAAAATGGGCACCTGGGGACCTAGACAGTGAGGGCTTGAGGGCTATGAATTTGGGCAAAGAAGAACTGCAGCTTGTGCTGCTGCTGGGAGGAGGAGCACTTGCCCCTTGGCTTCGGGAAGCTTGCTGGGCTCGAATGCTATCTGCCACCACTGCTCTGTGAGTCTGTGCCATCACCGCCCCTTCCTTTGTGATGAGAGAGATGCCCTCTTAGTGCATGACGCCCTTGTAAATGGGACTCTCTAGGACACATCAATTCCACTTAGGAGTTATTTTTTCTACCAATTAAATCTTAATAACTTCGGTGAAAATCTAGCTCCTGTGTAGATGTTTGTTCTTTAATTTCTCTGCACCCCAGCTCTCTCATCTGAAAGATGGAGACAATAATAGTGCCTGTTTTATTGGCTCTCTAGGAAGATGAAGTGAATCAATGTGTGGAAAGGACTCCGGGCAGTGCTTGGATCATGTTATGCACAAGGTAGATAAAAACCAACGTATGCCCACAAGCCACCATTTTCCTCCTAAGATTCAGCATTGTATAAAACATTCTCTAGTTAGACAAATGGATGAGACACAAGAAGGAGTTAAATGTGTGATTCCCTTGATAATGAGCAGCTGTGGGAAGCATGCAGTCTGAGGGGCAGTGTGCAAGTGCACAGAACTATGCACAGCCAGAGAGAAAACCAAGGAAACCTCAGTATTCAGAGTCCTGGCTGCAAGAGACTGTCTTCAAGACTGACAGTAAATGCCATGTTAAGAAAGCAACTGCTCCCGTGCAGAGAGGGCAGGGGATGCTCTCCCAGGAAGGGGAGGCCAGGAAGCTGTGCAGACCCACAAGACAAACGCAGAGGGAAATCTGAGTAGGAACAGCTTGAAGGGCTTTGTGTTTTCACCGAATTCTTAGTGAAAAACTCCTAGAAGGTAACACTGAAGTCACACTACCAACTATTACTGTTTCCTTATAAATACAAGCAGAATTACATATGTGTAGTGGCCTCCACTCCAATTGCTTACATGATTGAGTGTTTTCCATTCCACTGTGCCCTTTGGTCCCATTCAGCACCCGCCCTTGAACAGCCAACATTCAAGAGCGGCTTCTTGCACATGATTATGCATGCAGGGATCGGAATTACTCGAGCCCTGAACTATGCACCCCAGATACAGCTTACAAAATGATACTTTCATTGTGACCTAGCACAATCCCTGCCTCAGTTTCCACCTGTAAAGTGATGACGAAGATGATGATAACAGCTACTTGTGGAACTATTAGAAGGTTGAGTGAGTAAAGGTGGACAAAGCAGCAGAACACAGCAATGTGTTATCACTGTTATTCACACAGTAAGGGCCACCATTACCACTGACAGCATCAGTCACTGGCCTACAACACCCTTCCATGCAATGTCACTTCGTCAGTGCTCCTTATATTTGGTTATGCTTTGTGACCAGTGCCATTTCCTTCTGCTCTCGGCATGGTAACTATTCCTCCTACACTCTTTGGTTCACACATTGCTTATGTTTATGCTTGCATTAGTCAGATCAGGAAAGCATCTTACATCTGTATATCTAAAATTAACATATAGGAACTCCATACCCATAAAAACAAGCACTCCACTTTCATAGACTTGATATGTTTCACTTGTCATCTTCATCACTATTCTAATCAATACTGGTGTCATTATTAATATGATGCCATTGTTCCAGCGATAGAACCTGACCATTGGAGTGAGCTGGAGGTGGGAGCGTCTTCCAGATGTGGTCAGCAGCACCAGAATCTGCTCTGTCCGGAGCATCATGGCATTCATCCTCAAGATGCTGGATCCCTCACGGAGGTGGGAATAGGACTAAAGCCAGACGAGGACACTGAAATGCACAGGAAGAACATCCCTGTATAGTCACTACATTTATTAATATGAAGATGATGGGAGACATTTCCCCCATGGAGGACATTTTCCCTCCTCTTTGCTTACAACTTACACACTCAAAAGCTTCACGTTCTGATTGCATGTTGCTGCCTTGCCTCTTTAAGGCCTTTAGTAATTATTTGATGATGCATAAGTGACATAAAACACTGCATGCTGATGTCCGAAGTCCGCAGCCCTCGCTGAGACTGTGGAATGGTCCGGCCTTGTGCAGCCTCAGGGAGAGGGGTGCGGGTTAGAGACACCTGTGAAACTCTTAGCACTCCCTCACCCGCTGAGCATCCGTGGGTGACACAGCATGTGAAGTCCATAGATTCCTCTATCAATTAGAAGCTGAGAAAAGATAACTACAGGCAGGGGCTATGAGGAATACTCCACCTCGAAGCTGCTTCTAGCCATCATTTTCCCTTTAAAGGAACCACACGAAGTCAGAGCAAATCGAAAAAATACCATATTATGTTTCTTCTATAGAAATGTGACTTTGCAGCGCTTTTTTCAGGGAAACTGACTTGATAAGACCATTAGTACTATAAATACAGACATATTAGAAAAACCCCTCTGTGCACTAGTTTGGCAATAATTAATGTGCTAATTACATACTAGAAGTAGGAACCTGGGATAAAACATTTTAATTAAAATTTTGGCTCCAATACCTACGGGCTGTATGGCCCAGGCAAGTCTGCCAGTCTCTCTAAACTCCTTTTGCTTGGTTTTTAGACAGAAGTAATACCTGCCTCTTCGAATTCTTGTGAGGATTTCGGGAAGTAACGTTAGGAGTGGTGATGAGCTCAGCTTGCATTTGCAGATGAGGAGGATGACTGAATGGTTTCTCCCTATGGATGTGTAGTGTGATCCTTCAGGGCCCCTTCTTTGTGTAGCTCTTCCCTGATGTGAGGGTGCAGGTGCTCCATGGGGACCTCAGGCAGGAGCTGCTCTTTCTCATTAAAAATCTCTTAATTTCAATTTGAATCTGACTTCTGAGGAGTGGAAATATGAAGTAGTGTGGAAAAGACACAGTTCAATGTTACAGGCTTCGAAACAGACACAGCCTTGAATGTACAAGAATAGCATTAGCTTATTTAGGGCTCTCAAGTTAGACTAAGAAGTTTTTGTCTAAATTTATTGAAATGTAGTAAGATACTGTTAGGTGGAATAACCGATGTAAAATGTCTGAATAATAACACATTTAATAACATTGATTAAAGGTAATAATCTCGCTGTGGTTCAGCCAGCCACTCGAGGACTTGGTCTGGAGGAAATATTTACCAGACAATGATGGCTCTGTTTAGTATCACGATGAAGGGGACTTGAGGTTGGATAATTCATTCATTCATAGTATAAACGTGATGCTAAACATGTGGTCCTGGCGCCCCCTGGCGTTCAAATGCGTTATTACACCAGAGTTCTCCTAGGTCTTCGGTGTTGACTAATTTCCATACATTGGTAAGAAAAGATGTTAATATACAAATCCAACAATATATGTGTTAAAAAATCTCTACTTCACACCTCCATTGCGACATCTTTAACAATTTATGTGGTTTCCATATTGCCAAGTATCTCTTATTCAGTGAACCAACAGATTCGCTTGTGTTCTTCATGTCTTACATTCAGGCTATTATTTCATTATGTGGGCAACTAGAATAAAATAAGTCATACTCCGCGTTCAAATCTGGCCTGTACTGTGCCTGGTATATAGGTAAAACCATCATTGTTTTAAGTTACATTTCCTTTTTCAAAACACAGTCTTGTGTTGGTTGAGAATGTTCTATCGTCCTTTTCTTATTCGGAACAAAACTCTGACTCACTGTGGTTCATAATGAACATATTTTCATCACGTTCCTCATGCTTCATCTTACAGAGTCATCCATGGCACTCACCAAATGCTCCCAGTTCTGGAGCACTGGGTAAAATTGCATTCCTCGGCTCCTGGGATGCAGGCTGTGGCTGTGGAACTCAGTTAGGCCATAGAAAGCAAGAGGAAACATGCAGCTGGGGTAACGTTGAGGAGCCAACTGTTAACCTCTCTGCTGCACTCCCTCCCCATGGTGACCGCAGGGCAGGAGGACAGGCACAGGCTCAGGGACCCAGCCCCCTCTCGGGAATGGAGTGCAGGTAGGAGTTCAGAATCCTGATTGTCACCAGGGGGATCTGGAGTTGACCTTCCTGCAGCAAAACCCACTGTGGTGAAAGATGCCTTCCTCTTCCAACATGAGCTGATGTTTTAATCTTCCCGATTGTTAAAGGTATTATGAGTGGGCTGGGTGCCTCTCAGCAGCACATCACTGCCTGGTTGTGCAAGACCCTGACCTTGATCCCAGCATCACCTGGTTAGAACTTTTTCTTGAGTGTGGTGAACCATATTTTGAGATGATGGAGAAAGTAGAGATGGTGACACATTAGCCTGACTTTTCACACAATGTTGTGAAGAGCAAATCAACTTTTCAACTATTCTTTTAAATAGAAGTGTGTATTTTACATCCATAAAAGCTTATTAAATATGTCTTGAATAATAAGTACAGTAATATTAATTATATTGGAACCTTACATGAAATACATAAGACTGAAAAACATATTTCTTTATATACTTATGCGGCATGTCATATTACCAACCCTGACCCCCCAAACTCCTGACTTAAGCAATCCTCCTGCCTCAGTTTCCAGAGTGGTTGAGACTACAAGCATGTACCTTGCCTGGCTCATTTACACTTTACTTATTTATATATTTACTTAATTGTATTAATACATTTGTATTTGTTTATCTTTATCTTTTTATTTTAAAAAATGTATTAAATTGTCAGAGACCTCTGTAGTCAGGTTCCAGTCCCCACCTGCCCAGTGTGCAATGCAGGCCTGAGAAAAATATACACTAAGAGACAGAACTAGGGAAGAAAGCAGGGGCCAGGACTACCGATGCCGGTGCAACTGACAAAGGCCTGGCAAGTCCCAGGCACTGACTTTTATTGGGAATCAATTGGGGTAAAGGTGACATGTGGCTTCTATGGAAATTAATGTAAGCAAGGCTCATAAAGGACAGGACAAATCATCCTAAAATTAGGAACAGAATAGACCATCCAACCTGGTGCTCTCAGCCCAGAGGAAGGGGCTTCTGGGCCACCATCTGTCCCACTGCTCCTGGCCCAGAGGTAGGGGCTTCTGAGCCATGTCCCACCACTCCCAGCCCAGAGGAAAGGGCTTCCCAGCCACCATCCATCCCGCCACTCCTGGCCCAGAAGAAGGGGCTCCTGAGCCGCTGTCCCACCTCTCCCAACTCACAGGTGAGCTGCGTGGGTGCCAACAGTCCCTCCACCCCAGGTCAAAATGAGAAGACATGTAAATAAGTCTCAAAGCCACACTTCCAGATCACCTAAAGCAACCCCAAAGGGAAATGAGATGGAACACTCTGATACTCAAACACCTAGACCCACTGAACTGGCAACAAAAGAGGATCTGGAAAAAATGAAATCAGAAATAATTTCTCAGATAACAGCAGAGATTGTGCTCATAGTGCAAGACATGATTAATAAATCTAGAGAGGAGCTGAGGAACATAATGGAATCTCAACACAGGAAACAAATGGAATCCATAAAACAGATGCAAATAGATTTCCAGGAGATGAAAAATTCCACTGAAAGTCTGCACAGCAGAATGAGCCAATGTGAGGACAGAATTTCAGATATAGAAGATAAGATTGCAATTAGTGACCGGGAAAAGAAAAATTGCTGCAAAATTGTAAGGGAACACAAGAAATGAATACAGCACCTGCTAGATGATGTAAAGAAGAATAACATAAGACTGATTAGACTCAATAAAGAAACAGGAGACAGCGCAGATGACATAAAGAAACTCTTCACAGAAGTGATGGCAGAAAACTTCCCAAGCAGGGGAAAAGAACTTGACATACAGATAAGTGAGGCATATAGGACTCCAGTTAGCCTTGATCAAAAAAAATCTACCCATAGGCATATAATAGTTAGGATTCCAGAAATCCAACAGAAGAACAAAGTTCTACAAGCAATTAGAGAAAAGAAACAAATCACGCACAAAGGAAAGCCCATCAGAATCACAGCAGATGTCTCAACACAAAACAACAACACAAGAAGAGCTTGGAGTGACATATTCCAAGCCCTAAAAGAAAACAGACTCCAACCCAGATTGATGTACCCTGCAAAACTATCTTTCAAAATTGATGGAGAAATAAGTCACTTTCATGACAAAGAGCACCTTCGGAACTTCATGAATACCAAACCAACACTCCAAAAAACTTTACACAATATCCTAGGAGCAGACAATGAGAATTGCAACCCCAGGAAGCAAAGAAGAACGAAACCATCTGGCATGACAAGAAATTAAATGTAAAGGGGGAGAATCCAACAAAAAGAAAAAGTCATGACAAGGATAAGTCAATACATTTCATTTATAACGATCAATGTTAATGGTCTCAATTCACCATTCAAAAGAAACAGACTGGCAGAACGGGTCAAGAAGAAAAATGCAACAATATGCCACATACAAGAAACACACTTAATTCAAAAGGAAACTCATAGACTGAAAGTTAAAGGGTGGGAAAACAATACTCCATGTGACAGGAACCTGAAAAAAAGTAGGAGTAGCTATCCTCTTTGCAGATCAAGTAGATTTCAAACCAACACTGATTAAGAGAGACAAAGAAGGACACTACATCCTTGTAAAGGGAAGAATCCAAGAGGAAGAGATGACAATCATAAATATCTATGCACCAAACACTAGTGTGCCCAACTATATAAAACAAATAATAATGGACATGAAAAGGCATATATGCACTAATACAATTGCAGTGGGGGACCTCAATACCCCACTGTCACAAATAGATAGATCAACTAGACAAAAAATAAGTAAGGAAATACTAGAACTCAATTAAACTCTTGAACAAATTAACTTAACAGATGTTTACAGAGTGTTTCAACACAAAAAAGCAGAATACACATTCTTCTCAGCTGCACATGGGTCATTCTCCAAATAGACCACATACTCACACACAGAACATGTTTAAGTAAGTGCAAAGGAATTGAAGTTATCCCCTGTATATTATCAGACCATAGTGTGATGAAATTGGAGATCCATAGCAAAAGAAACTCAAAAAATTTCATAAACATGTGGAAATTGAACAACACACTTCTGAATAACCAATGGGTCACAGAGGAAATTAAAGAAGAAATCAGACAGTTCCTTCAATTAAATGACAATGACAATACAACATATCGGAATCTATGGGACACAATGAAAGCAGTCTTACAAGGGAAATTCATAGCAGTGAATACACATATTAGGAAAACAGAAAGAGCCCAATTAAACAACCTGATGCTGAACCTCAAGCTTCTAGAAAAAGAAGAGCAGGACTAATCCAAAGCTCATACAAGGGAGGAAATTATAAAGATCAGACCAGAAATCAATGCAATAGAGACTAAGAGAACAATACAAAAAAAATCAATGAAGCCAAGAGTTGGTTCTCCAAAAGAAAAATCAAAATTGACAAACCCTTAGCCAACCTTATCAGAAAAAGGAAAGATAAGGCCCAAATCCATGCCAATTAGGAATGAAAAGGATGAAATTACAACAGACTCAGCAGAAATCCAGAGGATCATCAATACTTACTTCCAGAACCTATATGCCAATAAGATGGAAAACACAGAAGAAATGGACAGATTTCTAGATACAAATGAATTACAAAAGTTGAATGAAGAAGACCTAAAACTTCTGAACAACCCAATATCAACCAATGAAATTGAAAATGTAATTAAAAACTTATCAACTATGAAAAGCCTGGGACCTGATGGTTTCACTGCTGAGTTCTACAAGACCTTGAGAGGGGAACAACTGCCACTACTGTTTAAAGTCTTCAATGAAATTGAAAGGGAAGCAATACTCCCAAACTCATTCCTGGAAGCAAACATCACCTTGATCCCCAAAGCAGAGAAAGACCCAACCGAAAAAGAGAACTATAGGCCAATCTCACTAACGAACATAGATGCAAAAATCCTTAATAAGATACTGGCAAATAGAATGCAGAAGATCATCAAGAAGATCATACACCCTGACCAAGTGGGATTCATCCCAGGGATGCAGGGATGGTTCAACATCCACAAATCAATCAATGTAATACACTGTATCAATAGAGCCAAGGACAAAAACCGTATGATTATCTCCATAGACGCAGAAAAAGCATTTGACAAAATCCAACATGCATTTATGATAAAAACCATACAAAAAATTGGAATAGGTGGTCTCTACCTCAATCTGATAAAAGCCATCTATGAAAAACCAACAGCCAGTATCATACTAAATGGTGAAAACCTGAAATCCTTCACACTAAAATCAGGAACAAGACAAGAATGTCCACTATCACCACTCTTGTTCAATATAGTTTTGGAAACATTAGCCACAGCAATTAGACAAGAGAAAGAAATAAAAGGAATACAGATAGGAAATGAAGAAGTCAAATTGTCATTATTTGCAGATGACACGATACTGTATATAGAAGACCCCAAGGACTCCACCAAAAGTCTTTGAGACTTAATAATGAAATTCAGTAAAGTAGCTGCTTACAAGGTCAACACACAAAAATCAATAGCTTTCCTCTACACGAATAACAGACTCACTGAGAGAGAAATAGGGCAAATAATTCCTTTCACAATAGCATCCAAAAAACGGAAATACATAGGAATCAACCTAAAGAAAGAAATCAAAGACCTCTTCTCTGAAAACTATAGCACTCTGAAAAGAGAGATTGAAGCTGATATCAGAAAATGGGACAGACATCCCCTGCTCCTGGGTAGGAAGGATCAATATAGTGAAAATGGTCATACTTCCAAAACTGCTATATAGATTTAATGCAATTCCAATTGAGATCCCAGCAGCATACTTCATAGACCTTGAGAAAACAATCCAAAAATTCATTTGGAACAAGAAGGGACC
This sequence comes from Heterocephalus glaber, assembly GCF_053883595.1. Classification (NCBI taxonomy): domain Eukaryota; kingdom Metazoa; phylum Chordata; class Mammalia; order Rodentia; family Bathyergidae; genus Heterocephalus; species Heterocephalus glaber. The sequence continues at coordinate 937,318 of NW_028258157.1, forward strand.
CAGAATAGCAAAAGCAATTCTAGGTAACAGAGACATGGCGGGGGGTATCACGATCCCCAACCTGCAACTAAACTACAAAGCTACTGTGATAAAAACAGCATGGTACTGGCAAAGAAACAGACCTGAGGACGAGTGGAACAGATTAGAAGATGCAGAAACAATGCCAGACACACTCAGCCATCTCATCTTTGATAAAGGAGCCGAACACTCTCATTGGAGGAAAGATAGCCTCTTTAATAAATGGTGCTGGAAAAATTGGGTTTCAACATGCCAAAGATTAAAACTAGACCTATATCTCTCTGCATCGAAATGGATTAAAGATCTAAATATTAAAATAGAAATGCTGAACCGGCTGAAACAAAGGTTAGGTAGAACCCTTGAAGACATTTTTATAGGAAAAGATTTTTTGAACAAAACCTCAGTTGCCCATGAACCAGTACAAACAATCAACAAGTGAGATCTCTTCTTATTAAAAAGCTTCTGCACAGCAAGATAAACCACCACCAGTGTGAAGAGACAACCTGCAATGTGGGAAAAAATCTTCACCTGTTGTTCTTCAGCCAAAGGTCAACTATCTCAAATCTATAAAGAACTTAAAAAGATTAGAACTCCCACATTTAAAGACCCAATCCAAAAATGGGCATCTGAAATGAACAGACATTTCTCAGACAAAGAAGTAGAAATAGCAAATAAATACATGAAAAAAGGTTTAACATCACTGGTCATTCGAGAGATGCAAATGAAAACAACACTGAGATTTCACCTCACTCCAGAAAGAATGGCTGCTATCATGAAATCAACCAATAACAAATGCTGGCGGGGCTGTGGGGAAAGAGGAACCTGTTCCACTGCTGTTGGGAGTGTAGACTGGTGTAACCATTGTGGAAATCAGTATGGAGATACCTCAAAGAACTAGAATTAGAGGTCCCATTTGACCCAGCTATTCCCCTGCTGGGGATCTTCCCAAAAGAGATAAAAGCATCATCATACCACAGCAACATATGTGCACCCATGTTCACAGCAACACAATTTGTAATAGCTAAAACTTGGAAACAGCCCAAATGCCCATCAACTGGAGAATGGATAAAGAAAACGTGTTTTTAAAAAATAAAATAGAGTACTACTTAGTCACAAAAAATGAGAAATTAGAGACATTTATAGCTAAATGGATGCACATTGAGGCAATACTCTTAAGTGAAATAAATAGGACACACATGTATAAATACAGAATAGTTTCTCTAGTGTGAGAAACTGAAAGTGTAAATAAGGACTAAAAGGTATAATAGATAATGTGAAATAAGAAGAAAAGGGGCAAAGGGGAAGGGGAAGTGGGAGGGCTAGGGGAAAGGAAAGAAGGTAATGGAATTAATATGAGAAAATGGAAAAATGGAAACAAAATCTTTGTAAATAGGGAGGACTGGAGGGGTTGAAGGGAGGGCTGGGCAAGGATGAAAAATAAGAACCAAGAGAGACTATGTAAAGGTGTAAATTTCCAATGATGAATGTCATTATATTGTATACCTAAAATGTACCAATGATTAGAATGAATAACCGATAATGCAAAATAGGAAGAAAGGGTCCAAAGGGGTAGTGGGAGGGGCAGGGGAAAGGAAAGACGGGAAAGGAAAAATGATGAGAAATGGAAAAAATGGAAACAAAGTCTTTGTAAATAGGAAAGGGTGGAGGGGGTGAAGGGAGGGCAAGGAATAGGGAAAAAATAAGAACCAAGATGCATTATGTCAAGGTACAATTCCCAATGAGAAATGTAATTGTGTTCTATACCTAAAATGTACCAATAAAAGAATTTTAGTGATGATAATTAAAAAAAATTAGGAACAGAATAGACAAAATATATGACTGTAATTGGAACACTGTCCTTCTGTCGGAAGGTTCCAGCCGTGGGAACGGAATTGGGGGGGAGTTACCCTGACCTAGGCAAGTAGGCTTCGTCCAGACTCACTTCTCAGATCAAGCCAGCTGTGGGGCTCACTCTTCACCGCCTGCCTTGGGCATAATCACTATTACAGTCCTCTTAATGCAAGCTTATAAAATATTTATTATAAGTAAATAAATGAGGACAATATATACGTGATTTAAAAACCTGAAGTAACGCACAATGCTAACGTCCTCAGGTTCTAAAAGAATGGCAGAATAAGCCAAGCGTGTGTGCTGATAGCGACCTGTGGCCTGGGCTGAGTATGGAAGAGGTCAGAGGCAGTGTCTGCCCTTACAGAGCAGCTCCCTGCAGGCTCCTGGCGTCAGGCGCAACCGCGGAACAGGGCTGGTCGGAGACAGTAAACGGGGTGCCAGAAGTGCCCCCGAATCTCGCATCAGTGCAGAGGTTCATGCAGACATTTCCAGACACTATTCCAGCGCGGGCCATGGAGGAGGGGCTCCCGGCAGGGCAGGCCGAGGCGCAGAGAAGGCTGACTTGGGGGGGGGGGGGGAGAAGAATGCTGACTTCCGGGGCGGCACCTGAGAGGAGCCAGGCTACAGCGCCGGGAGCGCTGGTTGGTTCCCAGTGAAAGCTGTCCCGAGCGCATGGGCAGAGTGGTCACGCCGCGTGTGAGGGAGGAACCTTCCCTTGCCTGACAGGAAGTTGGCATAGCTAACACTGGAAATCAGCCCGCACTTCGCTGCTCAGCTTGCCCTCAGAAACACTGAGGGAGCTGGAGGAGGAGCGCTGAGGGGCTTAGGGCTGGAGATCCCCAGGGAGGCAGAGGTCAGGCGGGACACCGCTGTTTGCGTCGAACCCTTGACAAAATCGCCACTTTCTAAACTATGAACACCTACGAACCGAACGGCAACACTTTGACAAAATAAATTAAAATTCCAAAGAATCTATGTTTGAGGCTACTGTGCTAGTGAATCCCAGACTCTGCAGTTCACACCTCCCTCTGCGTGTACATAGCTGTGGCCTTCGTGACACCCTTGGTAGACATTGCATAGGGAGCTCTTAGTTCCTTATGTCCTACACCTTGTTCTCTCCTCTTCCCTCTTCTCTTTTCCTCCTCCTCCTGTCCCACCTCCTGCACTTCTTTCTCTTCTGTTTTTCCATGCACCAAATAGCACGTTATTCCTCAGTCACCCAGGAAGAAAGCTGAACATGCTTCTCGGGTTTACCCCAACGTGTGACCACTCAATCTTATCCATCCCACCTCATCACCATCCCTGAGTCAGTTTCTGCTTCCCATCTCTGATGACTCCCGCGAGTGCCAGAAGAACTGAGCTCCTCACACTTATTGAATTATGTGCTAACTTGCTCTTGCCTTTGTTTTAATAACAATCTGGTTCTCTTACACCAACTCTCTCCCTCACAGATCAGCTAAAGCAGACTGTTTCAGGAAGTTCCTCCTGCAGCGCTGTCCCGGGACTCCCGCTGGCCTAACTCTCACTCTTGCGCCTATCTTACAGACTGACACAGGAGATGCATAATTTTGCTTCAAGAATGAATAAATAAAAGCTGAATGAAGATTGATAAATTCCAAGAGTATGGGTGTGATTCTTTCATCCTAGGAGTCATTTCTAGGTGACAGAGGTTTAGGTAAAAAATTGTCTATTCTCCCTAAAGTCTATGCTGGCTAGCAGTTTTAGAGCCATTTTTATTGAGAAATCTAAACATTCTATCTAGCCACATGGATTTTAAGAAATTGCCTGTCAGTGAGGTATTTTCTTTAACACGGTGACATCATGAATGAAAGGTCCTTTACCTAGGAGGTGCTACCCTGGGGAGGGAAGTGTCTGCTTCAGAGGCATCAATCATCCCGGACACTGCTGCACCTTTCCTCCTCAGTGGAGCAACTGGGAGTTTACCAGAGGGGACCCCAAGCCCTGCTCTGCCCAAGGGTCAGGGAGCTGCATATTCATCTAAGACCACCAGGGACAGGGGAGCTTGCATGTCTGCATTTCACTGTATTTATTTTTAGATTGATTTTATTTTAAGATACAGACATTTCTCCCTCACATGAGGATATAATCTTGACAGATCACGGGGCAAACGGACACAAAGGGTTGCTGAGAAAGCTTCAGGGGCTCAGGGTTCAAGGAGGATTTGGAATGAAGGGCTGTATGCGAGCCATGTGACTCCTGTTGTCCCCTTGGGGCTCCGGGGCTACAACACAGCACACCTCATGCAGACCAGGAAGGAAGTTGTTTTTGTGTCTCTGTTTACACTCTGATGAATAGGGGTGGTAAAAGTCAGTTAATCCATTGTTTGTTTTCCTCTAAATGTGATCAGCAGAAAAAAGACAGAGCTGGAAAATAGGCTTAGTCCTGGTTCATCCCTTACTTTGGGCCCTTGCAAAATTATTCATCAACTTTAACTGCTACTTCATTTTCTACCAAGTGAGGATAATGTGTTTTTTGTTTTTGTTTTTGTTTTTGCCAAATACAAAGCTTTACAATATCTTACTAGTTTATACGGAAGAGCACTGTAAGTATGAGAGCTTTATTAATGCAAATTATTTCTTACTACATAGCTCATGTTTACCATTGAAATTTCTAAGCACAATTACTGGCTCATTAGAGACACAGTGTACTCAATCTAAACTTACTATGGGTGTGGTTTGTTCATGTCGCACATACAGTGGGGCCTTCTGCCAAAGCAGGAAGAATTCTGTTCCAAAGTAGACTGGGGCTCTGCCTTGAAAACGTTTGATAGATACAGTGATTGCAAGTTGTTTGTTAGTGAGGAGGAGCAGCACGGTTTCCAGTCATGTCTGTCTGCCTTCTATCTCTCAGCTTTATAGTATAACTGAGTTCCTGCTAAGCAGCTAGCCCTGCACTAGATTCTGGGGACTGAAAGATGAGTCTCAGCCTGATCCTGCAGCTGTCCACACCACTAGGAATATGGGAAGATGAAAACCAAAAAACAAAATTGCAAGAGAGAGCACTAAGGTTGTAAGGGGCAGGGACAGACCGGTCCAGAAATGCTTTCAGGAGTGGAGGGGTCTAGGATGTGAAGGAAGAAAGGTGGAGAGTTAAGAAGGGATGGTCCATTACAGGGCCACAGCAGTGTTCTGATAGGGACAGCGAGTGGCACTGGAAGAGCAGCACATGAGGGGCTGTGCTGTGCGCCTGTCCCTCCCAGGTCCAAGGTTGAGCTTGGTCCCTGGTGAAGTTGCTGGGAGAAAGAGGAGCTGAATGCAGTGCTTAGGTCACCAAGGGGTGTTCTGTGGGGCTCTGGCTCCTCTTTGTGTCTATTGCTTTATGGTCATAGGTGAGCCACCTGCTCTGCCATGAGCTGCCTGACAGGCAAGGCCTGGTCTCTCCGGTCTTGGACCGAGACCCCGACCTGTCAGCCACAATAAGCCTTTCATCCTAGAGTTATTATCTCTGGGATCTCATGGGAGTCATGGAAAGCCGAGTAATATGGCGAGGAAAAGTGGACAATTAGGAAAGAAGCAGGTCTGGAAGAATTTTCTCCCACACCGCGGATCCGGTCTTCAATCTGCAGACAGTGGCGGTCATGAGAGTGCCAGGCCAACAGCAAGGTGATGGGTGGGGGCTGCAGCAGAGTTAAAAATGTAAAAGCTGTGAAATAAACTGCTTTCAAAAGGATGAAAATGTGGGCTGACCTGGGAGAATATTTTAGTATACTGAGAGAGTGATGACTGTGATCCTGTATTCAGCAAATAAGATGGCTATTCAGATGCTGATGGGGTGGGGGTTACAAACTACCAGTAGACAGGGGGTTTGTGCAATGCATATTAGTGATTGAAAAATAAGTTTCACTTTTGATATGTTGTCTTTACTTTGCAAAGGGAATTTTTTACTAAGAAGTCGTATATACAAGATTGACCTCCTCAGAGAATTAAGAGATTAAGAGATTCAGAAGGCTGAAGTATTACAGCTATTGCCATTTAATAAAGTTGATGGATTGGTGGGACTGGGTTAGAGAACTGAAGGCCACTGAATGTTTAAAAACAGAATTTAAACCCTATAGCTATATTTCTCACAGCTCTCTTCAGGTCACAGTTGAGTAGCAACAGTAAAGTAAATCTGTGACATGAAAATGTTATGCTTTATTGAAATGACATTATCTACTTACTAATCATATTTGTGTAGCAAAATTATGTCAAGACAGGCATTAGGATAAAAATGTAACAAAAATTCCTACATATAATTTATATGTTCCTCTCTACATATTAGGATTTTTATCCGTCAGAGCTAGATTGTGACGTAGGCAGTCTGGGAAAGATCACTGCTTTTTATGTCTTGGTTTCCTCAACTTTAAATGAGGACTCCCATGGGACAGCATTGGTAGTGATTAGAGTTCAGGCTCCAGGTCCTGGGCACTCACCAGGGAGCCCACACCCCAGCATTTTACTGATCACCCAGATAACTCTGAGAGCCCTGGGATGGCAGTAGGGGGCCAAATGTCTTCCAAGAGCCAGGAACATTAACAAAAATAAGGGATATTTGTCTTTAAAGATTTAATTGATAAGCACATAATATTTTAGCCCTATTTTCCTATCTCAATGGTTACTTATGATGTGGAAAGTGCAAATGATTACTGATTTTTTAAAAATAAGGGACATCAAGGCACAGACCTATTATTTGACAAAATGATTTTAAAATTTTGGCTCAAAGATGGTTTTGTGCTCTTGATACAGTCTTGCCTTTTGAAGAAAAATAGGTAAGGTTTGCATGTTTCCAAACTATTAGAGTCACTTTTAGTTGCTGGGTACTTAATATGATTACCTTTCTGTCAATAAATATTTTTCTTTCACTGAGTCACTAATTTAATATTTAGAAATAAAATATGAAGAATAGCTGCATATTATTTCACAACAAAATCAATAAGCATTCCTTTTTCATCTAATTCTTAGGAGATACATTCTGTAATAATTCTGATCTATTTATTATTCTTTAAAATTCTATATGACTGTTCATTACTAACATATTACTTTTCTAATGCACCTATGCCTGTAAATAATTACAGACTTTTAAAAGTTTATGCATCTTGTCTTGGCAAAAAGCTTTTCCTAACAACATATTTTCTTTCTTTTTTATACTTTAGAAATCATTTATAATTTTTTAAAAATAATTCCTACTGCACCCCACAAAATCGCACTACACATTCTTTTCAGCTACACACAGGTCAATCTCCAAAATAGACCACATACTTGCTCTTAGAACATGTTTAGGTAAATGCAAAGGAATTAAAGTTATTCCTTGTATATTATCAAATCATAAGTGAGGAAATTGCAAGATCAATTGCAAAAGAAACCATAAGAAGTTAATAAACATATGGAAATTGAACAACACACTCCTGAACATCCAGTGGGTCATACATAAAATTAAAGAAGAAATCAGATAGTTTCTACAATTAAATGCCAATCCCAATACAACATATCAGAATTTACAGGACTCAATGAAAGTAGTCTTTTGGGGGAAATTCATAGCAGTGTATGCTCATATTAGGAAAACAGAGCAAGGCCAAATAAACAACCTGATGCTGAACCTCAACCTTCTAGAAAAAGAAGAGCAGGACAAACCCAAATCATGTATAAGAGAGGAAATTATAAAGATCAGAGCAGAAATTAATCCAATGGAGACTAAGAGAACAATACAAAAAAATCAATGAAGCAAAGAGTCGGTTCTTCAAAAAAATAAGTAAAACTGATAAATCCTTAGCCTACCTTAAAAAAAAAGGAGAGAAAAGACTCAAATACATGCAGTTATGAATGAAAAGGGTGAAATTACAACAGACCCAGCAGAAATCCAGATGATCATCAATAACTACATTGAGAATCTATACACCAATAAGATGGAAAACACAGAAGAAATGGACAGATTCCTAGATACATATGAATTACCAAAGTTGAACGAAGAAGACATAAAAATTCTAAACAACCTAATATCAATCAATGAAATTGAAAATGTAATTAAAAACTTACGAACTAAGAAAAGCCTGGGTCCTTGTGCCTTCACCGCTGAATTCTACAAGACATTTAGAGAAGAACTAATGCTACTACTGTTTAAACTCTTCAATGAAATTGAAAGGGAAGCAATTCCCAAATTCATTATTGGAACCAAACAGCACCTTGATTCCCAAAGCAGAGAAAGACCCAACCAAAAAAGAGAACTATAGGCCAATCTCACTAATGAACATAGATGCAAAAATCTTCAATAAGATATTGGGCAACAGAATGCAGACAATCATTAAGAAGATCATACACCCTGAACAAGTGGGATTCATCCTAGGGATGTAGGGATGATTCAACATATGCAAGTTAATAAATGTAATGCACTACATTAATAAAGCCAAGGACAAAAACCATATGACCATCTCAATAGATACAGCAAAAGGATTTAACAAAATCCAACATGCATTTATGATAAAAACCCTACAGAAAATTGGAATAGATGGTTGTTATCTCAACCCGATAAAAGCCATCTATGAAAAACCAACAGGCAGTATCATGCTAATAGTCAAAAACTGAAATCCTTCACACTAAAATCAGGAACAAGACAACGATGTCCACTATCACTACTTCTGTTTGATATAATTTTGGAAACATTAGCCACAGCAATTAGACAAGAGAAGAAATAAAAGTAATAGAGATAGGAAATGAAGAAGTCAAATTGTCATTATTTGCAGATGACAGGATACTCTATAAAGAAGACCCCAAGAATGCCATCAAAAGTCATCTAGATTTAATAACCAAATTCAGCAGAGTAGCTGGATACAAGGTCAACACAGAAAAATCAATAGCATTCCTGTACACAAACAACAGACTCACTGAGTGAGGAACTGGAGAAACAGCTCCTTTCACAATAGCATCCAAAACAAATGAAATACCTAGGAATCAATCTAATGAAAGAAATCAAAGATGTCTACTCTGAAAACTATAGCACTCTGAAAAAAGAGATCAAAGAGGATATCAGAAAATGGAAAGACATCCCTTGCTTGTGGGTAGAAAGGATTAACATAGTGAAAATGGCCAAACTTCCAAAACTGCTATATAGAGTCAATGAAATCTCAATTGAAATTCCAGCAGCATACTTCACAGACATTTAGAAAACAATCCAGAAATCCATTTGGAACAAGAAGAGGCCTAGAATAGCAAAAGAAACTCTGGGCAACAAAGACAAGGTAGGGGGGTATCGCAATCCCCAACTTGAAACTATACTACAAAGATACTGTGATAAAAACAGAATGGTACTGGCAAAGAAACAGACTGAAGGACCAGTGGAACAGATTAGAAGATGCAGAAACAATTCCAGACACACTCAGCCACCTCATCTTTGACAAAAACGCCAAACACCCTCACTGGAGGAAAGATAGCCTCTTTAATAAATAGTCCTGGAAAAATTGGGTTTCAACTTGCCAAAGATTTAAACTAGACCTATATCTCTCACCATGCACCAAACTAAAGTCAAAATGGATTAAAGATCTAAATATTAAAACAGAAATGTGGGACTGGCTGGAACAGAAGTTAGGTAGCACTCTTGAAGACACTGGTGTAGGAAAAGATTTCATGAACAAAACCTCAGTCACACTTGAAGTACCACAAAGAATCTACAAGTGGGATCTCTTCTTATTAAAAGCTTCTGCACAGCACCAGAAACCATTAACAGTATGAAGAGACAACCCACAATGTAGGAAAATTTTTTACCACCTGTTCCTCAGACAAAGGTCTACTATCTAGAATATATAAAGAACTTTAAAAAATCAGACCTCACAAATTTAAAGACCCAGTCCAAAAATGGGCATCTGAAATGAACAGACATTTCTCAGACAAAGAAGTAGAAATAGCAAATAAACATATGAAAAAATGTTCAGCATCACTGGTCATTCGAGAGATGCAAATGAAAACAATGCTGAGATTCTATCTCACCCCAGAAAGAAAGGCTACTATCAAAAAATCAACCAATAACAAATGCTGGTGGGGCTGTGGGGAAAGAGGAACCCTGCTCCACTGCTGGTGGGAGTGTAGACTGGTGCAACCACTGTGGAAATCAATATGGAGATACCTCAAAGAACTAGAATTAGAGGTCCCATTTTACACAGCTACTCCCCTGCTGTGTATCTTCCCAAAAGAATTAAAAGCATCATCATACCACAGCAATATATGCACACCCATGTTTATAGCAGCACAGTTTGTAATAGCTAAATCTTGGAGACATCCATTTTTTATAAAATGAAGTACTATTCAGCTGTAAAGAATGAGAAACTAGAGACATTTTTAGCTAAATGGATGCACATTGAGGCCATTCTCTTAAGTGAAAAAATAGGACACACATGTGTAAATATTGAATAATTTCTCTGGTGTGAGAAACTGAAAGTGTAAATAAGGATCAAAATGTATAATAGATAACATGAAATAGGTAGAAAAAGTCCAAAGGGGAAGTAGGAAGGGTAGGGGAAAGGAAAGAAGGGAAACAAAAAATATGAGAAAAGAAAAAAACAAAAACAAAGTCTTTGTAAATAGGGAGGGGTGGAGGAGTTGAAGGGAAGGCAGTGGAATGGGGAAAAAATAAGAGCGAAGACATATCATGTAAAGGTACAAATCCCCAGTGACGAATCTCATCATGTTGTATACCTAAAATGTACCAATAAACTAAGTGAATAAAAAAGTGTAAAAAAAAATCTCTCTGCAAAATTTCTTCCATTGTTGATGTGATACTTTATTTTAATAGTTATAATCCTTATGAACTAATATCTCATTTAATAGTTTTATATTACTTGAAACACCTAGAAATATATCTAATGAAATATCTAGAAGTTACTGCAGTTTTGATATGAGTTTTCTTATGTTTATTTTAGATTTTATCCTTGTCTCTATTGATATAGTGTATTACATTTATTGACTTGCATATGTTGAACCATCCCTGCATCCCTGGGATGAATCCCACTTGGTCGGGATGTATGATCTTCTTGATGATCTTCTGCATTCGATTTGCCAGTATCTTATTAAGGATTCTTGCATCTATGTTCATTAGTGAGATTGGCCTATAGTTCTCTTTTTCGGTTGGGTCTTTCTCTGCTTTGGGGATCAAGGTGATCCTTGCTTCCAGGAATGAATTCAGAAGTATTTTCTTCCCTTTTAATTTCATTGAAGAGTTTAAACAGTAGTGTCAGTTGTTCCCCACTCAACATCTTGTACAATTCGGCAGTGAAGCCATCAGGACCCTGGCTTTCCTTAGTTGGTAAGTTTTTAATTACGTTTCCAATTTCATTCATTGATATTGGATTGTTTAGAATTTTTAAGTCTTCTTCATTCAACTTTTTAAATTCATATGTATCTAGAAATCTGTCCATTTCTTCTGTGTTTTCCATCTTATTGGCATATAGTTTCTCAAAGTAGGTATTGATGATCCTCTGGATTTCTGCTGGGTCCATTGTAATTTCATCCTTTTCATTCCTAATTGCATGGATTTGGGCCTTTTCTTTCCTTTTTCTGATAAGGTTGGCTAAGGGTTTGTCGATTTTGTTTATTCTTTCAAAGAACAAACTCTTGGTTTTATTGATTTTTTTGTATCGTTCTCCTACTCTCCATTGTATTGATTACTGTTCTGGTCTTTATAATTTCCTCCCTTGTATGAGCTTTGGGTTTGTCCTGCTCTTCTTTTTCTAGAAGCTTGAGGTTCAGCATCAGATTGTTTAATTCGGCCGGCTCTGTTTTCCTAGTATGAGTATTCACTGCTATGAATTTCCCTCATAAGACTGCTTTCACTGTGTCCCATAGATTCCAATAAGTTGTATTTTCATTGTCATTTAATACTAGGAACTGTCTGATTTCTTCTGCAGTTCCCTCTGTGAGCCACTGTTTACTCAGAAGTGTGTTGTTCAATTTCCATGTGTTTATGAAATTCTTGTGGTTTCTTTTGCTGTTGATCTCCAATTTCATCGCACTATGGTCTGATAATATACAGGGGATAATTTCAATTCCTTTGCACTTACTTAAATATGTTCTATGAGTGAGTATGTGGTCTATTTTGGATAACAACCCAGGTGCAACTGAAAAGAATGTGTATTCTGCTTTTGTGGGGTGTAACACTGTAAACATCTGTTAAGTTCATTCATTCAAGAGTTTGATTGAGCTCTAGTATTTCGTTGCTTATTTTTTGTCTAGTTGATCTATGTATTTGTGACAGTGGGGTACTGAGGTCCCCCACTACTATTGTATTAGTGCTTATTTGATTTTTCATGTCCATTAGTATTTGTTTTATATAGTTGGGTGCACTTGTGTTTGGTGCATAGATATTTATGATTGTCACCTCTTCCTCTTGGATCATTCCCTTTACAAGTATGTAGTGCCCTTCTTTGTCTCTCTTAATCAGTATTGGTTTGAAATCCACTTGATCTGCAAAGAGGATAGCTACTAGTGCTTTTTTTCAGGTTCCTGTTTCATGGAGTATTGTTTTCTACCTTCTAAGTTTCAGTCTATGAGTTTCTTTTTGAATTAAGTGTGTTTCTTGTATGTAGCATATTGTTGGATTTTGCTTCTTGACCAATTCTGCCATTCTATTTCTTTTGATTGGTGAATTGAGACCATTAACATTGGTGGTTATAACTGATACATATTGAGTTATCATTGTCATGACTTTTTCTTTTTGTTGGATTCTCCCTCTTTGTGTTTAATTTCTTTTATTTTAAATTCTTTTATTGGTTCCTTTTTATGTATACAATACATTTACATTTATCATTGGGTGTTTGTACCTGTACATGATGTATCCTGGTTCTTATTTTTTCCCCATTACCTGTGTGCTCCGTCCACCCTTCTCTATTTAGGTAGACTTCATTTCCATTTTTATCTTTCCCCTTCCCCTCCCACTACCCCTATCCCCATTGGACCTTTTCCTATTTCAAATTATCAATTATTCATTTTAATCATTTTAATCCTTATTTACACTTTCAGTTTCTCACACTAGAGAAACTATTCAGAATTTACATGTGTGTCCCACTTATTTCACGTAAGAGAATGGCCTTGATATGCATCCATTTAGCTATAAATGTCTCTAGTTTCTCATTCTTTATGGCTGAATAGTACTCCATTTTATAAAAAACACATCTTCTTTACCCAGTTTCCAGTTGATGGGCACTTGGGCTGTTTCCAAGCTTTAGCTATTACAAACTGTGCCACTATAAACATGGGTGCACATATATCGCTGTGGTATGATTCTTTTAATTCTTTTGGGAAGATACCCAGCAGGGGAATAGCTGGGTCGAATGGGACCTCTAGTCCTAGTTCTTTGAGGTGTCTCCATACTGATTTCCACAGTGGTTGCACCAGTCTGCACTCCCACCATCAATGGAGAAGGGTTCCTTTCTCCCCACACACCTGCCAGCATTTGTTATTTGTTGACTTCTTGATAGCAGCCATTCTTTCTGGGGTGAGGTGGAATCTCAGTGTTGTTTTCATCTGCATCTCTCAAATGATCAGTGATGTTGAACATTTTTTTGTATATTTATTTGCTCCTTTCACTTCTTTGTCTGAGAAATGTCTGTTCATTTCAGCTTCTCTTTTTTGAATTGGGTCTTTGAATTTGGGGGGTGTGATTTTTTTCAATTCTCTATATATTCTAGATAGTAGACCTTTGTCTGAGGTACAGCTGCTAAAATTTTTTTCCCACATTGTATGTTGTCTCTTAGCTCTGTTGATGGTTTCTCTTGCAGTGCAGAAGCTTTTTAATAAGATGAGATCCCAGTTGTTGATTCTTTTTGCTAGTTCCCATGCTACTGAGGTTTTGTTTATAAAGTCTTTTCCTATGCCAATGTCTTCAAGAGTTCTACCTAACTTATCTTCCAGCAAGTTTAGTGTTTCTGTCTTGATATTTAGATCTTTAATCCACTTTGATCTTAGTTTAGTGCATGGTGTTAGGTAGGGTCTAGTTTTAATCTTTGGCAGGTTGAAATTCAGTTTTTCTAACACCATTTATTAAATAGGCTCTCTTTCTTCCAAGGAGGGTGGTTGGCTCTGATTCAAAGATGAGGTGGCTGAGTATGTCTGAAGTTGTTTCTGCATCTTCTAATCTATTCCGCTGATCCTTGGGTCTGTTTCTTTGCCAGTACCATGCTGTTTCTATCACTGTGGCTTTGTAGTATGGTTTCAAGATGGAGATTGTGATACTCCCAGCCATATCTCTGTTGCCTAGAATTGCTTTTGCTATCCTAGGTCTCTCCTGGTTCCAAATGAATTTTTGGATTGTTTTCTCTAGTTCTGTGAAGTATATTATTGGAATTTCAATGGGCATTGCATTAAATCAATATAATTGTTTTGGAAGTATGGCCATTTTCACTATATTGGTTCTTCCTACTCAAAAACAAAGGATGTCTTTCCATTTTCTTATATCCCTCCTTGATCTCCTTTTTCAGAGTGCTATAGTTTTCAGTGTAGAGGTCTTTTGCTTCCTTTGTTAGGTTGATTCCTAGATATTTCATTTTTTTGGATGCTATTGTAAAAGGAATTGTTTCCTGAATTTCTCTCTCAGTGAGTCTGCTGTTTGTGTATAAGAAGGTTATTGTTTTTTTGTGTTGATGTTATAGCCAGCTATTCTACTGAATCTGTCAATTAGGTCAAGAAGTCTTTTAGCCCAATTTTGGGGGTCTTCTATGTAAAGTATCACATCATTAGCAATACATTTAATTTCTTGTCATGCCTGATGGATTCATTCTGCTTGGCTTCCTGGGGTTGTAATCCTCATTGTCTTTTCCTAGGATATTGTCTAAAATTTTTGGAGTGCTGGTTTGGTATTCATGAAGTTCCTAAGGTGCTCTTTGTCATGGAAGTATCTTATTTCTCCATCAATTTTGAAAGATAATTTTGCAGGGTACATCAATCTGGGTTGGAGTCTGTTTTCCTTTAGGGCTTTAAATATGTCACTCCAAGCTCTTCTTGCCTTGAGGGTTTGTGTTCAGAAGTCTCCTGTGATTCTGATGGGTTCCTTTGTATATGATTTGTTCCTTTTCTCTAATTGCTTGTAGAATTTTGTTCTTCTGTTGTGTTTTTGGAATCTTAACAATTATATACCTATGTTTAGATTTTTTTTTGATCAAGGCTAGTTGGAGTCCTATATGCCTCGCTTCTCTCTATGTCAATTTCTTCTCCCCTGCTTGGGGAGTTTTCTGCCATGACTTCTGTAAATAGTTTTTTATGTCATCTGCACTCTCTCCTGTTTCTTCATTGACTCCGATCCGTCTTATGTTCTTCTTCTTTGCATCATCTAGCAGCTGCTGAATTGATTTCTTGTCCCTTACTATTTTAAAGAAATTTTTCTTTTCTAGGTCACTAATTTCAGTCTCATCTTCTATATCTGAAATTCTGTGCTCACATTGGTTTATTCTGCTGCACAAACTTTCAGTGGAGTTTTTAATCTCCTGGAAATCTGTTTGCATCTGTGTTATGGATTCCATTTGTTTTCTATGTTGGAATTCCATCATGTTCCTCAACTCCTCTATTTTTTATCTGTTTCCTCTCTAGATTTATTAATTATGTCTTGCACTGTGGGCACAATATTTGCTGTTATCTGAGAAATTATTTCTGATTTCATTTTTTTCCCAATCCTCTTTCATTGTCATTTCAGGAAGTCTAGGTGGTTGAGTATTGGACTGCTACATCTCATTTCCCTTTGGGGTTGCTTTAGGTGATCTAGAAGTCTTGTATTGAGACTTGTCACATGTCTTCTCATTTCAATGGGTGGAGGGGGTATTGCTGGCACCCTCACTGGTCACCTCCTCAGGGCTGGCCCAGCTGTGCTTCTTAGAGCTGGCAGTGGTGGTATGGTGGCCTGGAATACTCCTCCTTGGTGCTGGGGGAGGCTCTGCTCCTTGGTGCTTGGGTTGGTGGTACCTATTTCAGATTTTACAACAAAATTTTTTCATTAGTGTGTTATTTTCAATTTTTAGTAGGACAGAATCCATTAAATTTGAATAATGTAATCTTTGGGTACCTTACTCATATGTAGAAATAACTATTAATCAAAACTTTCATTATGGTAAATATAATTTTAAAGATTTAAAATAAAACTTTCTATGCTATATAATGAACAGAAAGTAAACTTTTTTGGATGATTTATAATTTTTGTTAGCACATTTTTTTATGACAGCAGGTAAAATCTATTTAGTTTTTGTGGGAAAGAGATAATAATTCAAGACATGTGGTTTCTCCTATACTGAGAGAAACCAAATTTCCACACTATTTTATTGATAAAATTTGAAATATAATAGTGTTTGAATATAAAATTTTGCAATATTAGTCTAGTAATGTGAATGCAATTCTTCAGGGGCAGATAACATTTCACTTAGTTGATGTTTATTTTATTTTTTATAAAATGACTTTATTATCAAACACACACACATACAAAAATTAAAACCATTGAAAGAAGAACAATGCAAGGGGGAAAAAAACTACAATAATATTCAAACACAGTATAACTCAACCAAAATAAAACTGAAAAGCACATAAACATTTTTCCATATAACTTAAAAAAGCATCTCAAGCACCAACAAAGCACCAGAGGATGTGATTTATTTCAAAAAGGTCCCAAAAACCAACACTGAACAAATAGTGTTCTGGAAAAAAACTCCAGTTAGCTAGCAGACTCCGCATAAGCCAAGCTTCTCCCTAATTTAAATTTTGATACAGTCATATGACACAAGATGGAAACACAATCCAAGAAATATGTTATTAGACAATTTCACTCATGTGTATCCTAAATTACACTTTTAGTTTCTCACACTAGAGAAACTATTTGCTATTTACACATGTGTGTCCTATTTATTTCACTTAAGAGGATGGGTTCACTATGCATCCATTTAGCTATAAACGTCTCTAGTTTCTCATTCTTTATAGTTGAGTAGTACTCCATTTTATAAAAACCCCCCACATCTTCTTTATCTAGTTTCCAGTTGATGGGCACTTGGCCTGTTTCCAAGCTTTCACTATTACAAAGGGTGCTGCTGTAAACATGGGTGCACATATATCGCTGTGGTATGATTCTTTTAATTCTTTTGGGAAGACACCCAGCAGGGAAATATCTGGGTCAAATGGAACCTCTAAGCCTAATTCTTTGAGGTATCTCCATACTGATTTCCACAGTGGTTGCACCAGTCTGCACTCCCACCAACAATGGAAAAGGGTTCCTTTCTTCCCACACCCCTGCCAGCATTTGTTATTGGATGATTTCTTAATAGCAGCCATTCTTTCTGGGGTGAGGTGGAATCTCAGTGTTGTTTTCATCTGCATCTCTCAAATAAACAGTGATGTTGAACATTTTTTCATGTATTTATTTGTTCCTTTTATTTCTTTGTCTGAGAAATGTCTGTTCATTTCAGATGCCCATTTTTGGATTGGGTGTTTGAATTTGGGTGGTCTGATTTTTTTCAGTTCTTTATATACTCTAGATAGTAGTCCTTTGTCTGAGGTATAGCTGCTGAAAATTGTTTTTCACATTGTAGGTTGTCCCTTAGCTTTGTTGGTGGTTTCTCTTGCAGTGCAGAAGCTGTTTGTTTGTTTGTTTTGTTTTTGGTACTGGGAATTGAACTCTGGCCCTTGCGCTTGCACAGCAGGTGGTGAAACCACTGAGCTAAATCCCAGGCCCTATGCAGAAGCTTTTTAATAAGATAAGATCCCAGTTGTTGATTCTTTGTGCAAGTTCCCATGCCACTGAGGTTTTGTTCATAAAATCATTTCCTATACCAATGTCTTCAAGAGTTCTACCTAACATATCTTCCAGCAAATTTCGTGGTTCTGTCTTAATATTTAAATCTTTAATCCACTTTGATCTTAATTTAGTGCATAGTGATAGGTATGGGTCTAGTTTTAATCTTTGGCAGGTTGAAATCCAGTTTTTCCAACACCATTTATTAAATAGGCTATATTTCCTTCAATGAGGATGGTTGGCTCTTTTGTCAAAGATGAGGTGGCTGAGCATATCTGTAGTCATTTCTGCATCTTCTAATCTATTCCAGTGATCCTTGGGTCTGTTTCTTTGTCAGTACCATGCTGTTTTTATCATAGTAGCTTCGTAGTAGTTTCAAGTTGGGGATTGTAATACCCCTGGGCATATCTCTGTTGCCTAAAATTTATTTTGCTATTCTAGGTCTCTTCTGGTTCCAAATGAATTTTTGGATTGTTTTCTCTAGTTCTGTGAAATATATTGTTGGAATTTCAATTGGCATTGCATTAAACCTATACAATAGTTTTGGAAGTATGGCCATTTTCACTATATTGATTCTTCCTATCCAGGACCAAGGAATGTCTTTCCATTTTCTTATATCCTGCTCAATATTTTTTTCAAAGTGCAACAGTTTTCAGTGTAGAAGTCTTTTGCTTCCTTTGTTAGATTGACTCCTATGTATTTCATTTTTTCAAATGCTATTGTAAAAGGAATTGTTTCCCTAATTTCTCTCTCAGTGAGTCTATTATTTGCATGTAAAAAGGCTATTGTTTTTTGAGTGTTGACCTTATATCCAGCTACTCTACTGACTCTGTCAATTAAGTCTAGAAGTCTTTTGGCAGAGTATTTTGGGTCTTCTATGTAAAGTATCATATCATCAGCAAATAATGACAGTTTAACTTTTTCCTTTCCTATTTTTATTCCTTTTAGTTGATGTTTAAAGTAAGGGTTCTCTACCATCAAATTGGTTGCAAATGTTCATCTATATAAAATAATCTTAGTTTGAATTTAATACAAAATGAGAGGATAAGCCAGGTGTGATCTGTAAGTTATAGTTTGCCATAACTGAAGTCAAAAGGTACTTCAAGTAAAATTTGAAAAGTTTGAAAAACTTTGAGGTCTGGAGATGCAGGTCAGCAGTGGAGGACTTGCTTAGCATGTGTGAGTTTGGGGTTTGATCCCCACACCCAGCAAAGAGAACAAAAGTTGTTGGAACAATTGCGTTTAGAGTTAAGTGATTTAGTCAAAGACAACATAAGTGAAACTCAGTATTGCCCACGACAGATGTGGGTGGGAAATCGTGGTCCCGTGTTGTGCCTTTCTGTAAGAGTTGTGGTCCCTTATCTGTGCTGTAAGTGAGAGAGTGCTACTATGGGCAAATGGAGGTGGACTGGGGTGGAGATGATGTTGCTAAGTATATTAATACGTATTAATGGTATATCCTAGGTGTGATCGAAATATATGCTGGGTGCTTAAATGAAAAATAGCTATTACAATAAAAGATAAATTGCCACTAGTCCCCCTTGAACAATTCCCCCTTGTTTTAGCTACACTCATCCCATCGTATTTGCTACTTTCTGCAGCAGTTCTGGAAGTCCGCTTTTGTGAGAGTCTTGGGAGGTGTGATAAAAAATATGGTGAGTGCTGCTGCTGAGTGGCCTCCCATGGAAAAGCAGACTCACAAAACATTAAGGTTAATTCTTATCCATCGCATTCATTGAGTTCAGCACTAAAATTTCTGGCTCTTCCCCAAAGTCAAAATGACTGTGAAAGGTAAACGTTTTGAATCAGCTGGGGACATGGAGGCAGCCACTACTGCAAAAACTAAAGAGACTCAGGAAAGAAGGTTCCAGAACTGCTGCAGAAAGTGGCAAGAACCACAGGATATGTGTGTTCAAAGCAAGAGGAACTATTTTTGAGAGGAGCCAATGCAATGTGTCTTTTTCTGTAAGAATTTTTAAAATGTAAATATTCAGTCGTTCTCTCTTACACCTAGGAGTTTTCACCATAGAGTGGGAGTTGTGTTGCACGTTTTCTGACTGCTCAGCATATACACACATTTTCCCAGCCCCTTCAGATGTAATAAAAGTAGTCTCCATCTCTCTGAATCTTCAAGGGAGTAACCCAGCGAGCACGGCTCGGCTTGCATCCCTCCAGGGATGAGCTGCAGGGAGCTGTCCTCACTTCTGTCTTCTGCAGAGCTGGACACAGGCACTACCCCAGCATCAGCCTGGCCCCGCGGTGAGAAGCAAGCACCTTCCCATTCTCAGCAGTTGGTGTCACTGGCCGGGAACCGCCCACACCCGGCAGTCAGTGTGCTCTCTCCTGCCCCTGTGCCAGTGCTGTTACTGCCAGCCGGACTGCGCAAGCCTCACTGAGACATTCTGCCCTGTCCTGGACATTTCACCAGCCTGGGTCCCTCAGACTGGGTCTGCCCCTGTGCCTTAGCCAGCTCGTCTTCCCTGAGGCCGCGGTGTTTGCCTGGAGCAGAGCCTCCTGCAGGCTGCGGCCCCAACCCAGTGCCACTGCTGGCTCTGGACTCTGGACACAGCCTGTGGGGTCACCCTCCTGGACCCAGTCTGGCCAACATCACAGTCTGTACCCCAGGCCTTGTTCTCAGTCAATGTTTCCATCATATGGCTCTAGGAAATAATCAGGGTTTCTGTACTGAAAAAATAAATTAAGACAATGACAGTGAAAAAGAATGGATATATTTTGCCCTTTTAGCTGTGATTTCCTTGCCATATTTAGAGTGAAATGTCATCTAATTTGTGGAATACTATGTCTAACCTCATATTTACCTAAACCTTTGAAATTTTACTGGATCATAAAATCCCAAAGTCACGGGCTGCAGGAGGCCAGCTCTGGAGAACGGCCCCTGTCTGTGCAGACCCCAATGGCTTGTCCACTGCTGCTTGGTGCCGGCTATTCTGCTAATTGGACCTCAAGCCCGATGGGAAGGCTATGCTTCACCCCCAATGTGAAGCATGCCCTGCCCCCTGGACCACACTTGGTGGAGTTGTTTTCTACATTTTATCACTCCACACACCAATGACAGCAGGGCTCAGTGACTTGCTTCAAGCGACTGGAATACACAATCAATCAATCCCAAAGTGGGAATGAAAATGAAGGCTAGCAATTCAGCCAGTGAATACAAATCAGAGTGATGGGATCTATTTATCACATCCAATTCTGTTACAGGAAATGGACTTGATGAAATACAATGACTTAATCCACCCAGAGACAACGTGGCCGATCCATCAAGCAACTAAGACACCACCTTCATATTTCTTTCTCTCAAAATAACTTCGTCATAGAAACTTTCTAGACTTTTCAGATCGTCTCTTTCTTCCCCTTGTGCTCTGGTAAACTCCTCCTAGTCCTCTGTAGCTGGTTCAGTGGGAGCAGCATTAGTGTCCCTTCACCAGGGGTTAACAGGTGTGTGTGTTACTGTGCATTTGTACACACTTTGCATTTTATGTTCACTGAATGTTTTTATTAAGTGCCAGAATGGTAAATGTTAACAAGCAATATTCACCCTAGCAAAGAGGTTTTCTAATTAGGAAGGCAAATAATTTTTACAGGCTACATTTTAAAACAATCTTTCTGCCATATTCTGCCATGTATGTAAATGCATTAATTATACAAGAAGCAGCATCTCAGATGTATTTTATGCCACAGGGCCACTGTTCAAGAGCTGAGTTTAGATTTTTGGCTGAAGATGTTTGGGGAACTGCTCACACTTTCAGTTCCCCTCGGGGGGAGCTGAAGGGCGATCGCAGGTGTGTTGTTCATCTAGCTGGGGAGGACATTACCTCAGACACTGCCTGACAGGAGAACCAATGCACCCCTGTCACCGCTCTGACCTCTCTAACAAGATGAACAACTAGGCTGATACATTTATCGATCAGAGCAAAACCCATTGTGCCGGAAACAAACAATAGATGCACGGGTGTAAATGAGGGTCTAACATCTGTTCCGAGTAGATTGGCTATTAATCTGGACTCTGCCACAGCGCAGTGGGCTGCCCAGCAGTGCGGCTCTCACTGTGGGCACACAGAGCACAGGCCCGTGGGCACGGCCCAGTGCGGTATTTACAGTGCGGGTAACTGAGTGTGAAACGTGAAAATCAAGTGTGCCAAACGTGGCCTGGCCCCGAGTGTGCTGAATATGGGAAGCGTTCATCATTCAGCAATGATGAGCTGGCCTCTGCCTTTCTCTTCAAAGGTAGCATAAAGTTCTTGTGAATGTTCATTGGCATTACTAGACAATCGATTCCGATATTCTTTCTGTTACTGATATTTACAATATTTATATAACATCCTGACAAAAGCATAAAGTCAATGCAGTGTTAAAATAAACGTACAGCGAGTGATAAGGCACAAACAGCTTTTTGAATGGATGGAAAATTTAAGTTGGCAGAGAGCAATTTTATCCGTTTATTAGTTCTAAGCTCTTTTCTTCTTTTTTTTGTGATCCATGTGGTTGGGGTGGGGGACCACACCCAGCGGACTGTTTATCCATGACATGAAGCAAGGGAGGAAAGGAAAACTGCTTTTTCTCACCCATCCTCAGGGTTGAGCTCCTATGACAAGAGGCAGAATAACAAGAGAAAAGCATACAAATTTATTTAACATAAGTCATATGCAAAACAGGAGCCTTTTAAAAATTAAGTTTATTGGTGCAATTTAGATATACATAATGGTCAGCTTCATCGTAGGGGTGTGTACCTGTACCTGATGCATCTTTGTTCTTCTTTTTCTCCCATTCCCCTGCCCTCTCTTCAACCCCTCTTCCCCTCCATATTTCCAAAAGCTATTTCTAATTTATCCTTCCTTTTTTGTTTTTTCTCCCCCCACCACCAGTTCTCCTTCTCATTTGAACAATTTCTGCTTATTTCTTCCTATCCCGATATCTGTTATACATTTTGGTCTTTGCTTACACTTTCGGTTTCTTACACCAGAGAAACAATGCAGTATTTAAACATGTGTGTCTTTCATTTATTTCCCTTAAGCATATGGTCCTCTAGATGCATCCATTTACCTAGAAATGTCTCAAGCTTATCCTTCCTTATGGCAGAGTAGTACTCCATTGTCTGTAAAATCCACAACTTCTTTACCCATTCATCATTTGATGGGCATTTGGGCTGTTTCCAAGCTTTAGCTATTACAAATTGCACTGCTATAGATATGAGTGTGCATATATCACTGTGGTACAATATGTTCTTAATTCCCTCAGGAAGATTCCCAGCAGGAGAATAGCTGGGTCAAATGGGACCTCTAGTCCTAGTTCTTTGATTGATTTCCACAGTGGTTGCTCCAGTCTACACACTCACCAACAGTGGAGAAGGGTTCCTTTCTCCCCACAGCCCTGCCCGCATTTGGTTTTTTCTTTTTTCTTTTGTACCTGGGATCAAACTCAGATCTTTGTGCTTGTGAGGCAGGTGATGGAACCACAGAGCTAAATCCCCAGCCCGCTGCCAGCATTTGTTATTTGTTGATTTCTTGATACCAGCCATTCTTTCCAGGTGATGTGGAGCCTTGATAAGAACAGGAGGGCCTGAAGAAACAGTGCACAGTGCCCTTAACAGCAGGTTTGATGAGGCCTGAGGAGGTGGTGATAATTAGACCCTCTCTCGGAGCCTTGGGGTCAGGTGCCCCCAGAAACATGCTGTACTCTTCCTCCAGCCATGCAGCGGGCCTGTCTCTCTGGCAGGCGAGTGTCTTATGTGACCTCTTCCAGGGAAGGACCGGAAAACCCTTCCTGGGCATCAGGACCTGTGTGGGGAGCAGGGTGGAGGGGAGTGTGAGTGGCTGTCCCACTTCTGCTGTTTCCTCAGTGCCAAGTACACATAGGGAGCCTGTCAGCTTCCGGCTCGACTAGGTGAGGCCTAGAAACCATGTCCACACTGGGGAGGGGGGAAGTATGGTAGGATCTGGGTGTTTCCATTTCTCCTGAAATGCCCTTTCCTGGAATTAAACAGGAATGACATCATGAGCACACACACACACACACACACACACACACACACACACACACGCACACACACACAGACTTTCTGTCCACCCAGTCGAAGTTATACAGGGAAAGAATGACGCATGTATACTGGGGTAAAATCTATATCAGGAACACAGGAATCAACCCATAGATTTTCAAAATGATTTCACAGAACAATGTCTGTGCCAACTCTTACGCTATAAATATTAGATGTGCTGTATCCAAATTGCTTTTTCCCACAGAGATTTGCTGAAAGATTGAAATCCCTCACCTTTCTAAAAGGAGACTTTGCGCAGTGATAAACGTGTTTAACCATCCCTCTCGCTCACTCGGCTCATTCCTTTGTTTAGGGACTTGTGCTCTCATCCTCAGTATATGAAGAGAAAAACATTCTCAAGTTGTCTCTCAGCAAACGCAATTCTCTTTCGCAGAACAACACTGAAAGTTGTGTAATTAGGGTGTGACTTGGTGAGAGAGCCCACATTCGCCAAGGGTCTGGCTTTGCTTCCCAACACCACCAGGGAAAACTGCATTATTCAAATTCTCACTTAGTAGAATTGACCGCAAATCTATTTTAAATGAAAAAAATTATAAAATTTAGACAATGCTCTCAAAACACAAAAAGCCACTTCTGAAATTTGGACATACTTTAAAAAATTAAGAATAATTTTTGGACAGTTTCTCCATCCTTGTCCAATTATTATTCTGCCTTCTCTAACAGTCTATTGATTTCAAAGTCAAAAATCTATACATCGGCAGGTCCACAACTGTAAAAATGGGCCGTGTGTCAACGCTGTACCCAGTTTGACTCACACTGGCCCTAGCACCCTTTGGTTATAAAGTTCTCAGTTCTGAAGTTCTTGCCACACTTGTGCTAACTGAAGCGGTAGCTGAGGATGTTGGAGGTGACAGAGTAGGAAGAAGGCCAACTTTCTCTCTCGGTCCTTTCATGGGCAAGATGCAGGCTGTGAGTGTTGTCAGTATAACTCCTACTTCCCATCATGGATGAGTGTGCGGTGCAGAATCAGAGGAGATGTTTTCATTTGCAATTGCATTTTATCTTCACAACAAACTAATGCCGTAAGTTGGTAGGTAGATATTATCATCTTTGATGACCAGACAGTGAATTGAGACAAAGGAAGAGATTTGTACAAGGCTTCATTTTGAGCAGAAAAACAAGACTCGTCCAGTAGTCTTCAATTCCATCACTTGGTGCTTTTCCTTTATACTGAGGTCTCCTACGGTCCTCTTCCCACATAGTGTATGGGCTGTGTGGTTCGCCAACGGCCCTGGGCCCTGCTGCTCACTCGGCATGGCCTTCACCCAGTAGCTTTCTCATGCAGAACCATATGGTTGTGGGCATTTGTGGTCAGATTCAGAGGAGAGAGGTGGGGCTCAGGGAAAACATCCAAGATAATATTAAAAGTCTGGATTGTGTGCCAGGCGACTACAACAAAGTTAAAGCACTTGGAAAGTATATGTTTTTCTGAATTTATAGAAACCTAAGTCATTCTCCTTTTAAATACTTCTTCTCTCACCTCCCCACCAACAGCTTTTTGGAAAATTTGTCTGTGAAACTCTCTGCGGACCTTTCTTTCACCTCCACAGCTAAAAGACGAAAGCCTCTTGCTCAGCAGCACATCAGTGACAGATTCCACTCTTCGGAAGTCAAGACCGCAGGTGCCATGATGATGTCTGGGGAAATTTCCCCACCTGATTGCTCTTCATTGATTAGCACATTAATTAATCACATTATGTTCAATCTGCAGCCTGAGTGCCTTCCAGGTTTTCTCTCTCACAGAGTCAGTTATTAGTCGGTGGATACAGGATGCGATCATGGAAAAGGGCCGCAACCCCTGCAGCTGCTGGAGGATCATTCGTTCAGTGAACCGCAGTAACATCAGGGTGGATTTTGGCCTTTTTCTTTCCTTCTTTTGGCCTTTTTCTTTTTATTCTTCGACCTGTATAAATAACATGCACATATTTCATGATATTGTATGTGTACATTTGCTTTGGAAAAATTAACTTATTCAGCTAGTTGTTCTTTGTTTTATACTTGTGAATTTGAACTTTTTGGTTTTTTTTATCAATCAAGATTAATCATGTTATCTCTTTTATAACTTTTTCATGCATTTATTCATTTGTTAAAAAATTCATTGAATGCTTTTTTTTTGCCAGACAGAATGACAAAAAGATTCAAAAATTGAAAAGGCCATATTTGGAAAGTCAGCCATGTATTAGGCATGAAAAAGCCAAAAATAATTGATTGGGTTCATCTTTATCCTGTAGAAACCACTTGTTATGAAGTAGTTCTCATTGTCTGAGAAAATGTACCCAAGAGCTCTCTTCTTGAGGTGCATTATTGCTAGACAAATGAAGCACATGCTGTCCCCAGGAGCTGAAATGCCACGGTGCTGAGATAGGAGGGTGTGCGATTTAATAAGAATGTCACGTGAGCCACTTAGTAAAGCATGGAACACAAACTGCCGATATCTGATTTAAAAGTGCAAATGATTAATAATTCCTCTCTTTTATGAAGCTGCTAAGTCTTCTTTTGTGATATTAGATTAAAATGATTATTTCCGGCACAGTTCTCTTTCTTCCCAAAGTGCTCCAGCAGTGTCACAGCTATTCAAAGGACCCTCAGCATTCCACTCCTTTTATTCAGTGATCACCTTCAGCTGTCAGGCCATGATAAGTTAGGGGAGTCACGCACCACATGGAAGAGTGCAGGCCTGTCCTGGACCCCACGGAGTGGTACGTGAGATTGTGTCACTGTTACAGAACACATTCTGCGCAGAGATGCTGTGGGGTCTGCAGCATGCTGGGAAGATGAACTGGGCCACGCTCTCTTGGGACTGAGGAGCCGAAGTCTCTGCGAGACACAGGCCCCAAGGCCGGCCCCACAGAGCTTTCTGCCTGACCTCAGCTTCTCCCCTGGAAGCCACAGGGCCTCACCACCTCTCGAAGCTTTTCAATGAACACATTTCCTATAATGGACTAATTACAATATTTCTGCCAGTTCCCAAGCTCACATTGATGTCTTTCCATAATTTGCTCTGTATCTGTCTTCATTCACTCTCTACACAAATTAATTTCTTACTAGTGTGTTTTCTGCTGTATGTTTCTTCCTCTCTCTCCAAGAACTCAGAGCCTAGTACCTTTTATTTATTTATTCATTCATGTGTGCATAGATGTATCGGGTACTAGGGGTTGAACTCAGGACCTTCATACTGAGCTACATCCTTATTCTTTCTCCCTCCCTCCTTCCCTCCCTTCCTTTCTTACTTTGAGACAGGGTCTCACCAAGTTGCTAGTCACTCAGGCAGGGCTCAGACTTCTGATCTTCCAGCCTCAGGCTCCCAGAGTCCCTGGGTTACAGGCACACGCCACAGAGCCCGGTGAACATTGGGTTCTATTCTTGGTGTGTGCTCACTGCTCAAGGAGCACTTGCTGAATGCTGGCAGCAACTATGAATAACCCAACTGACCACCCAGCCTGGGGTACTGGGAGGTCCAATGGAGGTGACAGCGCATTTGGACCTGTCTGCAGGGCTAACGCTGAGATTCCCGGGAGGCAAAGAGATCGTAGGGCCAACAACAGGCAACAGCAAGACTTCACCCACAGGAGTTTGTTTGTTGGAAAGCACTGTAGATTTTATTATTGTACAATCCTTTTCCTTTTATAGGGAAATCACACTGCATTAATAGAATTTTTCATAATACAAAAGTTGTGTGAACAGATAATTAAAATTATAAAATATTTAAATTCCCTATAAAAAGAAATTTAGTCATTTATTTGATTTTACTATTTGACAAAAATAATTGTGTAGACTGTAGTTACTTGTTAGAATATTTTAAAAGAAGTGGAGGCATAAAGTATTTTTATAAAGCTCCAGAGCCGGGTAGGGTGTTGTACACCTATGTTCCCAGCACTCCAGGAGGCTGAGGCAGGAGGATCACATATTTGAGGCTGCCTGGGCAACTAGTGAGTGAGTGAGGCCCTGTCTGGAAGTAGAACCATTAAATAGGGCAGGTGTGCTCCTTGATGAATTACTACCCAGCTGGGCTGTCAGTGTGGCTCTGGGGAACTTACAAAGGAGAGCAGGAGGGGGCACTGCTCGGTGATTGTCCCAGAGAAGCTGCTTTTGGGCGGATTCTCTGCCAGGGAGCTCTGGCTGTTTTCTTTCTCGGGGTAGTGTCAGTCCTGTCTTCATCCCAGATGTTGTCTCCTGGCTCCAGTGCAGATCCTCAGCCTTGTGGCCCAGGCCCTTCACCGCCAGCACAAACTGCAACCCACACCAGGGGCCTGGGGCCTCCCCAGTGCAGACCCTCTGGCCTCCATCTTTGCATCCTTCGGCCTCCTGACAGACTCGCATGGACACTGCTGTGGACCCCAAGCCCTGCACTGGACCCCTGCATCTCCAGCAGACATCTTGCGCCTTTCACATCTGACTCTAGCAAGCGCTGACTGCAATGGAGTGGGGCGTAGCTCAGTGTGAACATCCTGGCTTCAGTCCCCAGCATCCCCTACACACACAACAGTAACGGTAAGAAGCTAAAATATCATGTGGATTTGTTCTGTGGGATAAAATTTAGAGACAAAACAAATCACATTAGAGACAGATTTGATAGCAAATCTGGGAGCCAGGTGTATTTTGGAACTTAATCTGCTTAGACTTCTGGAAGACAGAACACTGAGGACATGGAAAATAACCCACTGCCCTGAGGGGTGGAGAGCAACCCTTCATACCAAGCACGCATGTGTATCTGCAGTGAAGCATATGAATGTTCAGAGTAAATAGCATAATAAAACCTAAACAGCCTTTCTTCTTTGTTCTGCCCAGGGTTTATAGCGGTACAACTTTAAAAAGTAATCAGTTTTCAAATCAATGTTGAATTTCATTGTTCTGAATAACAGACTATGAAACTGTACTGTTTTTGATCTTATAATATAGATACATTAAAGTCTAAGCAAACAGTTTAGTTGTACAAACTAAACCTAAGTGAACAAGTTCTATACATATAAAAAGACCCTCTTTGTGGGGCTTGTAGAATATTTTCATATATGGAGCCTGTATCTGGCTAGAGCTTGAATATCATTAAATTATGAGACTTAGAAGTTGTACAGATAGTATTTTCTGATCAATTTTGATAATTACAAAAAGAAATTCCAAAAATATCAAAATTCTTACCCTATTAACATTGAACATCCCCATAATAATTCTTGTGTCAAAAACAAACATTTAAAGGCACAACTTTTTAGCAAAATATTTATATGAAACTGAATATATAAAACTATAAGAAATAGGATGAAAGCAGAGATTAGAGGAAAATATATACACTAGAAGTCATTTAGATAATGAAGAGAATAGTAAAGTGATTAAATGTTCAGTTTGACAAAGAAAATAAAAAAGAAGAAAAATCTCAAGTAAGAAAAGGATAAAATTTGTATAGCTGAATCAACTATTAAGTAGTTCAAGACTTGTCTCTTTTTTAAATCAAGGTAAAACATTTGCTAACCTACTTAAAAATAAAGGGATACAAATATAAAATAAGCAACAAAATGGAAGATAAAAGGCACAATGGGAATTAACTATGAAGCATTACTCTTCAAATTTCTATAAAATATGAATATGAAAACACATGAAAGAAGATCTTTTTGGCAAAATATTAAAATACAATGCAAAATATATTAGTTTTCCCCTTGCTGGACACAACACCCACACTCACAGCTGAATGGAGGAAAATTTAATTGAGGGCGTGGTTTCTGGAGGTTCCAGTCCATAGTCAGCTGGCTCCAAGACAGAAGCAACATGGCGGAAGGGCTTGGAGGAGCAGAGATGCCTGCAGTCATGGTGGCAACAAGCAGACTGGGGGCCAGGGCTGGAGTAGAAGAGATGAGGTAGCAAATGTGGACCCAAGCCACAGCTCCATCTCCCACCCAGATACACCCACAGTGCACTCCTCCAATCCCTGGTGTGATCCCAAAGCCAATCAATTTTGAACTCCAACCTAATGCCTGCAAAAACTGAGTGCAGATGAGTCAGAACCATGAATCAAACTAATGTTTATAAAAGGAATGGAGGAAGTGATGCAATCACCTCAATTCCCTCAAAATGTCAGACAAAATGAATGGTAGAAAAATATTTAAGAGAAAAAAGTTTCCTAGACTGTTTAAACCATTTCAAAGCATAGAAGAAGGTTTCAGATTTTTTTTTTATATGACAGATGAAACTTCAATATAAAAAATATTATGAAGTAGAATAAAATAAAATCACAGGATAATTTCATCTACTTATTTATGAAACTGATCCTAAATAAAATACTAGAAAAAATCAAATATAAGAAAATTCCAACATTAATAATTCTACATATTAGACCAAAAGAGAAAAATAAAACTTTTTCTATTGTTATGCAGAAAAATCTCCTAGCATTCAGCATACACTTGATAAAATTTAATATGCATTCTTAATAACATGTAAATCTATACATGATTCCTTAATATGTCATTGCTTACTAGGAAATATCAGAAACTATTCTCTTAAAATTAGCAGTAAGATCTGAAAACTATAATACTCTGAAAAATAGATCGAAGATGATATCAGAAAATGGAAAGACATCTCTTGCTCCTGGGTAGGAAGAATCAACATAATGAAAATGGCCATACTTCCAAAACTGCTATATAGATTCAATGCAATCCCAATTGGAATCCCAGCAGCATTCTTCACAGACCTTGAGAAAACAATCCAAAAATTCATTTGGAACAAGAAGAGACCAAGAATAGCAAAAGTGATTCTAGTCAGTACAAGGTAGGGAGTATCACAATCCTCAACTTGAAACTGTGCTACAAAGCTACTGTGATAAAAACAGCATGGTACTGGCAAAGAAACAGACTGAAGGACCAGTGGAACAGATTAGAAGATGCAGAAACAACTCCATACACACTCAGCCACCTCATCTTTGACAAAGGAGCCAAAAACCCTCACTGGAGGAAAGATAGCCTCTTTAATAAATGGTCCTGGAAAAATTGGGTTTCAAGTTGCCAAAGATTAAAACTAGACCTATATCTCTCACTATGCACTAAACTAAAATCTAAATATTAAAACAGAAATTCTGAACTGGCTGAAACAGAGGGTAGGTAGAACTCTTGAAGACATCAGTGTAGGAAAAGATTTTATGAAGAAAACTTCAGTTGCATGTGAACTAGCACAAACAATCAACAAGTGGGATCTCTTCTCATTAAAAAGCTTCTGCACAGCAAGAGAAACCACCAACAGTATGAAGAGACAACCAACAATGTGGGAAAAAATTTTCACCAGCTGTCCCTCAGACAAAGGTCTACTATCTAGAATCTATAAAGAACTTGAAAAAATCAGACCCCCCAAATTTAAAGACCCAATCTAAAAATGGGCATCTGAAATGAACAGACATGTCTCAGACAAAGTAGAAATAGCAAATAAACATACGAAAAAATGTTCAACATCACTGGTCATTCGGGAGATGCAAATGAAAACAATGCTGAGATTCTACCTCACCCCAGAAAGAATGGCTGCTACCATGAAATCAACCAAGAACAAATGCTGGCAGGGCTGTGGGGAAAGAGGAACCCTGCTCCACTGCTGGTGGGAGTGCAGACTGGTGCGACCATTATGGAAATCAGTATGGAGCTTCCCAAAAAACTAGAATTAGAGGTCCCATTTGACCCAGCTATTCCTCTGCTGGGTATCTTCCCAAAAGAATTAAAATTATCATACCACAGCGATATATGTGCACTCATGTTCATAGCTACACAGTTTGTAATAGCTGAAGCTTGGTAACAGCCCAAATGTCCATCAACTGGAGACTGGATAAAGAAAATGTATGTGTGTGTGTTTTAAAATAAAATGGAGTACTTGGAAACGAGGTTGATGGAAAATAAAACACAAGTTTCAAAAATAAAAATAATAGGGCCGGAGACTTAGCTCAGTGGTTCCGGTGCCTGCCTCACAAGCACAAGGTCCTGAGTTCGATCCCCAGTACCAAAAAAAACACAAACTTTAAAAATAAAAATAATAAAATAAAATAAAATAAAATGGAGTACTGCTTAGCCACAAAGAAAGATAAATTAGAGACATTTATAGCTAAATGAATGCACATTGAGGTGATACTCTTAATTGAAATAAATAGGACACACATGCGTAAATACCAAATAGCTTCTCTGGTGTGAGAAACTGCAAGTGTAAAGAAGGACTAAAAGGTATAATAGATAATGCGAAATAGGAAGAAAAGGGGCAAAGGGGAATGGGAAGTGGGAGGGGTAGGGGAAAGGAAAGAAAGGAATGGAATTAATATGAGAAAATGAAAAAATGGAAACAAAGTCTTTGTAAATAAAGAGGGGTGGAGGGGTTGAAGGGAGGGCAGGGGAATTGGGAAAAAATAAGACCCAAGAGAGATTACGTAAAGGGGCAAATTTCCAATGATGAATTGGTCATTATATTGTATACCTAAAATGAAACAATAAAATTTTTAAATAATTAGCAGTAAGAAAAGAATGTTTAATATCCCCTGTATTTACAAATTTATAACTGTAGCTGTGGGCACAGTTAGAAAAGCGCCACCATTGAAGTTCGAAAGGGAGATGCACTTTCCTCCGAGATAGAGTGAGGAGGACTCGATTTGCGTGGCTGCTGGTGACAGGCCTCCTGTTCCTCCTGCTAAGCCATCGCCTTGAGGGTGACCTTCCTTCAGCTCTCCACTGGGGACAGGCCAGTCCAAGGCTCCCCCTGGGAGCTCTGCTCGGGTGTGGGCATCTTCCTCTCTGCCTGCGTCCCAAGGCAAAGCCCTGTGCTGACTCTCCTGCCCGCACTTCCTTCTCCTGCTTCAGCCTGAGTCGGAGAAGGCTGTTGGCCCCTGTCCCTTGCCCACTGCAGCTCTGTCTGTCCTTCCTATGGGCCTGGAGGTGGAGACCATGCGGCCCTGCCCGGAGTCTGATTTCCTCATGGAGGGGCTGGTACTGCATTTCAAGTCTGAGATCTGCACTTAAATTTTTCCTTCCCTCCAGTCAGAGGTGTCTCTCTCCACGCAGCTGTGGGCGGGATGAGGCAGGTAACTCTCTCCTGCCTGCCTTCTCTAACACATCTCTTCCTATTATACTAAGCCAGGCACTCTGGTCTCTTGCTGGCCTTTGCAGCTCGTGGGCAGGTGGTTTGGTGTGTGGATAGCTGTTCGCATTGTGTCTCTGCGGAGCCTACCCCTGGAGGGCCTTGTCAGCTGCCACCTTGTCCGGCATTCATGTGAAAGCTGTGCGCCATTTGAAAACCACATCCCCGAGTATTCATGTATCGAGTAAAACAGAAATAAACAACATTGGGTATATAATAAACCTGTCTATTATAACATTACATACGCTTCTTTTTAAAAGCTTGAACTAATGGTTCTATAATTGTGATGCTGTAGTAAGGCTGCAGCCTGACGGTACCTCGATGAACACTACATCACACACACACACAGAAACGCAAACACACACACCATGACATCCATCCTGACTGAACAGAAATGCTGACATTTCAAGACCCAAAACGTGTGTCCTGCTTTACTTTCAGCGCTTACCTCCTTCAATACACATGGCTTCTCAAAAGAGTTGATTAATCAAAACTATGAAGAAAAATGTCTTACAAAATGGACACCGATTAGACCATTTATTTTGTCTTCACTTTATTGCTATAATTTAGTGTTCTGTGGAGGTATTGCTGAGAGGTCTGCCCTGGGAATAAAATAGAGTCTATTTATTTTCCAAGTGTTAGCAGCCGTAAGACTGATAAACTGACTAGGGCACAAAAATACTGTCTTTACCTCAATATCAGTTTCAAAGGGCCAAGGAGCCAAAACAGTTCCCAGAAATCATGGGAAGTAGCTCATCACGAGGTGTGTACATCTGAATTTCTCTTCAGATAAATCAGGACCCATGGATATGCTTCCAGAGTAACTGACTTTCACAAGGGATCTCTATAGGTATTCCTTAAAAAGCAATGTAAACTCCTATATTTAATATTAATTCTAGAAAATTTTGGTTTAAACAATCTCTTTCTCTTGCATGATAAATCTGAATTTTAAATAAAGACAAAAATGAAAGGGAATAGGAAGTAGGGAGATAGATCTTTCTCAGACAGAAAGGGGATCAAGCGTTGGGGGAGGGTGGCAGCGGTGTCCTGCACTTTACCAACTCCGCACAGGGAGTGTGAGCACTGTGTACTGCGAACATGACTGGTGAAAATAAATTCAAAACATAAAGTTAAAAAATTGGGATTTCACATCATGAAAAAAATGAACAATACAATCAGTAAAAGTTTAACAATAAATAAATAAACCCTTAAATTGAAACTGCGTTGCCCGAGTTACCATGTATCAGTGCCCGGAAATAGTTCTGGAGTAAACTCAAATCATTTATTGTTTCTCTGTTGAAGCTCGGCACGTTTATTAGTACTTTCTCCATAACATGCGTTTGGGGACACATAATAAGGAGCAGATAAGAATTCTGCCCTCCCTTAAAGACACACCCGCAGCGCTGCATGTGTGATTTTGCCCCTCAGCCTTCACTTCCGGCCTCTCCCAGGTCTTCCTTGTTGCTGAGCAGAAAGCTTCATCCCGTTGCTGGTGGGTCAGCACCACCTGAAACCACATCCTACACGAAGTGCTCGGTCCGGTCCGGGCCTGGCCTGCAGCCTGCTCAGACTCCTGAAAGCCAAGCTCTCCTCTCCCCACCCCACCCTAGAGCAGGCCAAGGGCTGCTGACTTGGCAGTGTCAGGGATGGGCAGTAGGGCTGGGCTTCACAGGAGGCCGGGGCTTCACTCTGAGGCCTCATCTGAGGCAGAAGGAATGCACACACCCTCTAGCTTACTTAGTATGCTTTCAGCTAAGCACAGCCCAGAGGGCAGAGCCAGTCCCAACAAAGTTTACATTGGAGTTATTTGTAAGAAATGTGTTAAGTGCAAGGAATGCACAGGATCAATTTAGGAAAGATATCTCCATGTAACTGAGTAGGTCTAAACTTCCCATGTGATAGACAATATTTTTCACTTTTGCTTTTTGGGGTTTTTTTTTTTTGGCACCGGGGATCGAACTTGGAAACTTGAGCTTTCGAGGCAGGTGCCGGAACCACTGAGCTAAATCCCCGGCCCCTATATTTTTTACTTTGATTAGTACATGTTTGCAATACATAATGATTACATCCACTATAGGAGATGGACGTGTACATAACACATTTCAATTCTATTTTCCCCCTTCCCTCCACTCCCTTTTATTTTTCCACTATCAGATTCATTTATTTATCTTAAAGACCTTATAAATTTAATTATCATATATAGAAATTGAAAACCAGACTAAGCCAAAGAACATATAAAACATGTAGGACAACTGTACTAAGTCAAGGTACATTTTCAGATGATACATTGTCCACCCTGGATTACAATTTACAATACCATTTTTTTCTTTCTCTTTTTTCCTATGATTTCTTTTATTTCATATATATATATGTATGTGTGTGTGTATAAATATGTGTGTATATATATTTATAGCTTTTCATGTAAAAGAAATCATGCAATATGTAAGCTTGTGTGTCTGGGTTACTTCACTTAATACAACATTTTAATTACTATACGCTAATTAATGCATTGATGTCTCCTGTCATTTACTCACACATCTCAAATATTGAATGAGAGTTAAAAGGTATCAATCTTTACTTATTTATTGTTCATTCAAAAACTAATTATTAAATGTCTCCTAAGGAAAGTGCAAAATAAATATTTTTTGATGTAACATGGTATGAAGTAATCCCCAGGGAATATGAATTTAATTTTTAGTGTACACATTTGTAAGTTCTGCTCATTTCTTTTGGTTTAAAGTTGTGGCAGTGATGTATAGGAAATAAGTCACCAGGACAGAAAGAGGACATCTGCTGGACCAGATGGATCTGCTGAACTATCCAGGGCGGTAATAAGTGGAATAAAAGATGCCACCACTGGACGCTCCCCGTAACAGATGTGAGCACGCTGGAGTAGGAGCTGCAGGCTGGCTTTATTCATCGGACATATTTATTCTACTGACCACCTACTCTATGGCAGACACCGAGTGAGACTTCAAGACACAGGGTGACACGGGGATGTAGAGAGGGCAGACCTTTTCCCTAGGAAATTCATGTCCAGTGGGCACAGGGACGTTTACAAATCAATCACTGAAATATGCGCCATTTGCGACCGAAGCAGGTACAGTTTTGCAGTGGTTTGGACATAGCTTGACTTTTCTCTGTAAAGATTCCATGCGGGAAGCTTGGTGCCCTTGAGCAGGGCTGAGGTGCAGGACCTTTTGAAGGTGGGGCTGAGTGCAGGCCACTAGGTCATGGGGACCCCACGAGTGGATGAACCGGCTCACGGGGGACTTCATTCTCACAAGCACGGGCTGTACAGCAAGGTCACCCCACACTCCTGGCCCCTCTGGCATTCCCTTTGTGTCTCTTTCTCCACTGTGCCGAGACAGGTGCCCAGCCTGCTCCCTGGGCCTTCCATGCAGCACGGTCCTGAGCCAAGTACACCTCTTCCCTTTGTTAGGTACTCAGCCTCGGTATTTTGTGATAGCAAAGGAAAAGACTAAGACAAGTTTGCTAGAGGAGCATCATGAACAGTCACTAACTGCTTTAGGTAGGTTAGGAAATGCCTTCCACACCCATGGCTTTTACTTAGATAAGGAAAAGAGAAATACCCAAGAAGGAGCATGAATTTCCCGCATTTCGTATATACGGGCACCTTTTATAGGGCAGCCCAGACTGGGCAGGTCTTGGGGCTGGGCTGGGGAATGCTGAGAGCCCTGGGGAGCCAGAGAAGTGAGGACCTGAGGGCCTGCCAGCCTAGGCCCGGAACCTGAGCTCACCTTGCAGGGGAGCCGATGGGTTTGGAAGACCACACTGTCAGCTGTTCCTCTAAATATGTTTGAAAGACTGGAGAGAAAGACGTGAGACTGGCCAGGCTTGGGGGACTCAAAGAGCCCAGAAGTCAGGATTCCGGCAGAGGCCACTCTGGACCCACAAGAACCGAGGAGGGAGGAGGGCCTGCCTGTGGACCACCTTCCCATGAGGCAGGAGCCAGGAGCAAAGGGGGCAGGGAATGCAAAGGCCAGGAGCCCAGACAGAGAGCCACGCAAAGTGGGGGGACAGCAGTAGGATCCCCACAGACCACCTGGGAAGAGTGGGGCTCGAATCCCAGCCTCCCCCAGTGCCACTGGCCAAAACGAACCTGGACTGGGGCTCCCGGGCCACAGAGACGAGTGGAGAAGGCCATGCGTTGGTGCCTATGAGCTTAGCGAATGCACTCAGCATCGCAGTGATTCCAGTCTAATAGCACGTACAGGGGCCCGGATACAGAGAGAGGGTGGGGTTCAAAAGACACATAAAGACCTGAAAATTAGAAGCTGATCTAAGGGCTCAAATGAGGGGTAAGTGCATAAGCCAAATATCCCCACTGAAGAGATGCAGGCAGTGTGCGGTGTGATTGAAAAATACAATGAATACTTAAGTTTAGAGAAATCATTATGATAAAAGACGTATTTCCATTCATGCTCCTGAAAGTCCTCCTCATTTTGAACACACATATGCTGTCACACTCGCCACTTTCTGTAGCAGTTCTGGGGTCCACTTTCATGAGTGTCTTTAGATGCTATTGTGGTTGCCTCCAAGTCTTTGATTCAAAATGCTTGCTTTTCAAGTCATTTTGACTTTGCTGAAAAGCTAGAAGTCATATGATGCCATATTGGCTGAATAAGGTGGGCGAGGACACAGCATAATATTTTTAGGACCCTGCCTTTGTACTGGATGGCACTCAGCAGCAGCATTTGTTCACATACTTTTGGTCACGCCTGGTGAGACCCTCACGAAAGAGCACTTCCAGAGCAGCTTCAGAAAGTGGCAAGAACAACAAGATAAATGTGAGCGAAGTGAGGGAGTGTTTTGAGAGGGCTTAATGATAGTGTCTGCTTTAATAAAGTTTTATATTTTCAGTGCACACTGCATATTCTTCGGATCACACCTGGTATTACCATCTGTATGGCTACTCCTGCCGATCTGGGCTGTTTCCCTTCCGTCCTCATGTCTGGGCTCATGCTTGTTTGAAATTTATATTGTAATGCTTCTCACCCTGACCCTAGTGGCTTGCTGTCATTTGTGTGGCTCACCAAATGCTGAATCCTAGCTTGCACATCTCATCCTTGCATCTCCTAGATGATCACAGAATCCCTTTGGGTCAGATTTGTCATAAACTTGGTCTCCTTCTCTGGATGATATGTAAGTGTTGACATCATCCAGATCTTCTATACATTATGATCATTTTGTTTCTTAATTACATCTAAGAAATATCACACTAAGAATTAGAGTCAAATCTGACAAGTTCTCCTCCAGCCTTCTGCTTTTATATGTCATATGTCTAATGTCTAAATCCATTAATTAACAACATACAAGATACATTTGTGGCAGAGGAGAAGAAGCTTATTCTACCCATTAAAATTAGACTTCATAAGGATACAAATGTAGCACAGCACTAAACAATGAAACACAGAAGTGTGCTAGTCCTACAAAAGCCAGAAGGAAATTCTAAGTAGCAAGAGAATTATGCTCCACCACACGAAAGTTTCAAATGGAAATTACACATGGTTCATTGCTACGTACTGTGGAATGGAAGAGTCCTGAGCTAGAAACAATGAGGACAAAATTGGTAAACCTCATTGTTTTATTATGAGGACAACTAGAATGGAAATTTCAAAAAGTAATTAATACCGTCAATGACTGAATTCAGAATAGATATAAGGTCTATCTCTTCATTCGTGTGCAGATGGATGGCAGATACAATAATGGTTTATACGAGCACGATCTTAGCTATTATCATATCACCCAGGTTTCGCTGTCATAACAAGATGTCATAGGTTGGATGGCTGAAAAGACAAAATTGACTTTTTCTCAGTTCTGGAGGTTGGAAAGCCCAAGATTACCCAAGGCCTCTGGTGCCTTTTTGGGGGGTAGGTGGAGGATGGATACTCAGGATCCAACTCAAGACTTCTGCACTGAGCTATACCTCCCTCCACTCCTTTTTAATTTTTTATTTTGAGACAGGATCTCACTAATTTGCCCATGCAAGGGTTAATCTTGCCGTCCTCCTGCCTCAGCTTCCTAGAGTGCAGGGATTCCAGATGTGTCCCACCATGCCCAACATGATGTCTTTAAGGACACTAACCCTATCCAAGGCCCCCCCTGTAGGACTGCAGTTAACCAGAAGGGTCAGGGTTTCATCACATGAAGCATTCAGTCCATGATATCTGTTGACATTTAAAGTGTTAAATGGTGAAGCCAATTATCTTATAAAATTAGCAGCTACATTGTCTAACTCTATTAAGCCATACTCTATAGTTCAGTCCTAAATAGAGCGTATACTTGTTATTGTTTCTGATCAGTCTATGGAATTGAATTTCAAATTTTACTTCTGGCATTCGTCACTTACTGAGGGCTTGTTTTAGTCAGCTCTCTGCCTTAGCAGATGCCCAGGGCAGAGCATGTGAAATACGACCTTGTCAGGGAGAAGCTGTCCGACAGGCATCTGCTGTTCCCAGGAACTCAAGGGCCAGACCTGCAGCTAAACAAGACCGCTGTGAGTAGGGTTGTGACTGTTACGGCTCAGAGTTTAGAGCACAGCATCTCACAGAGAACGCGGTTCCCCAAGTGCAGAGCCAGGTTACCTCTGTCTTTGTACCTGGCACTTAACTCCAAAGCAGATGGGGAGCATCATCATCCTACCTTCCCTTCATGTCACAAATCTGACTAGGGATGCTGAGTGCCATGCGTCTTGTGTTCTTTTCCTGTTGTGGGTTCACAAACTAGACTGGAAATAAATGAACCTTGCTGTCCAGAGCTGGGTGGTTACTAGCAGCTGAACGGGAAATGCCCAATTGTGCCTGCGTGGCTTCAGCCTGCTCTCTCCTCGTTCGGATGGAGCTAGCTTCACCCATGCTTCATAACTTTACCCTTAGTGCCAAGGCAAGTTAATTTTCTCCCACTTTGTTAATAAATTTACTCTCTTTGAAGCACATAAAAATTTGGATCTTTCAAGATCAAGATACCCACATTTGGAGATTATTCAAATGCACCCTATGTTTTATTTACTTTTATCTCTTTCTTATATTTGGGAGCCCTTATGATAACTTTCCTAAAATGTATCACTATCAATTGCTTCCTTGGCCAAATTAGAATGAGTAAGGACAACTCTTCTGTCCTCTGGGCTGTGAATCTCCCACATTCTCATATTCTCTCCCCAGTGCTCCTCAGCAGGGGAGTGGGAGACCCTAGGCTTCTGCAGTGTGGCCTGATGATTAATGGTCATGGGGAACACGCTTCTAATTGCTATTAATGAGCCCCACATGCTTCTGTCTGAGCGCCTTAATCACTGCACTGTCAGCTCCTCAGTGCACCTGTCTCCACCCTCAACTACAGCTGCTCAGGATTCCACAGCTTTCCACTCCCAGGACTGAGCAGTGTCTGGTATGTAACGAGTGGAGAAAATGTTAACGTGGAGAAGTGCATTCGGGAGGGCTGGCAAAAGTGCTGGGCTTCTAAGTCAAACACATCTCAAGGTCTGATTTTGCTATGGTATCTGGTGACCATAGGCAAATACAGCCAACCTTCGTTGTTTTCTTTCTTACCATTATTCCTTTTCTCTTGTCTCTTTCTTTTTCTTCCTTTTTTTTTCTTTTCTCTTATTTCTATTCCAGAAGCATGCTTTGTTTCCCTCCTTTGTGGAAAAGATGATGTGGATCAGGTGATTTGAGCTCTTCCCCCACCAGAGAGAGTCCTGAGGTCCAGGCTAAATATCCAGTGCACTCATGAGGGAAAGGTTTGTATGCACAACAATGAAGGGAAGTGCAAGACCTTCACAGGTAAACTGATGCAATTCAGAACATAATGTTAAGTGAATTAAGTCAGACACATGATTAGACTCCCTGACTCATATCAAAAGGGCCCTTACTCATCAAGTTAAAAGTTTTGAGTCAGTGTCCCCATGTATAAAACAGGTAAAATACAAAGTACGATTGGATTGGGGGTTTTAATAATCCAGATAAAGTTATATATTATATATGAGTAGCTATAAAATAAAATAACAGCCAAAACGTTTCTAGCACTCTATGCCAAGCACTACTGCAAATCGTCACAAATACTAATGCATAAACTCCCATCACTACACTGCGAGTAAGATATTCTGTTAATAAAGAAACCAAGGTGCATTAAATGTGGGGAGCTTGTTTTAAGCCACGAGACTCCCAGTGGTGGGATTTGTGTCAGACTCTGGCTTTCCCATCTAGTTCCGTAGTCCTCGCCTGCCCCTGCGCAATGCTTCTCAGTTCCAGCACCTGGAGGAAGGCAGGTCTACAGGCTGATGCACCATAATTTGCCGCTGTGCACAATGAATAACTTTGTTTCTCCAGCAGCAGCTACACCTGTCCACAGCAGAGTTATTTTACAGCAGCGATTCTCATATTGGACCAGGCCTTGAAGTCACAGGCAGGGCTAGTTACAGCGGAGACTGTGGACTGGGGAGCCTCTAAACCCAGCCCTGGGGTGGCAGGGAGGATCTTACAAGATCCAGGAGGTGTTGATTGCTGATGCGGCCCTGCCACTCTGAGGCCCCGCACGGAGGAGCCTGGGGAGTCAACACATTCCTCCCTGTCCCTGTGGCCTGGGGTGTGTTAGGGATCTTCAGAGGGACAGAGCCCACAGAGCTATGTGTGTAGCGGGGATGTGTCTGCTGGCTCACCGGGTCAGAGGCTGCCGGGTCCCTCCATGATGTCTGTGGCTGCAGAGCAAGGGCCATCTGCTCAGGAAGGCAGGGCCAGGCTCCCCCTGGGTGCCTCCCACCCTGGGTGCCTCCCACTCTGGGTGCATTGCCTGGCATCATCAACACCTGGTCCCTGGATCCCCTCATGACACCTGGGAGCCTGCTGTCCAGTGCCATCCAGTGCCCAGGGTCTCTCAGCTGAGTCCGGTTGACAGCTGAGGTTAAGCATGGCGGAGAGCTCTGCACAGGTGCACACAATACCTCAGCTAACTCAGCCTCCGACACCTCTACGGGAGCTGTGCTGAGTGTGCGTCTACAACACCAGCAGTGGCAGAGATGGGGCTGCTGTGGAGGAGGAGCCCATTTCATTTAGAAACAGAGAATACACCCTTCATCCACAAAGGAAGAGCTTCAGATCCTACTTCATATCCTGGGAAGAAATCAGTTCTTACCACACATGCCTGCAGCTTGAAGGCTTAGCATCTGCAGCTACTTGTGTGCTCTCTGAATTCCCTTTCATCTCCTCCAGTGCCACTTTGACCCTGACCCACAGATGGGGCTCACTCTGTTTTCAGAGCTTGACCAAAAATCAAACAAAGCAGTTCACACTCAGCCTCGAGCATGTGCGGGCTTGATGGAGCGTTCAGGGACATGGAAGCTTAGGTCTCAGGTGAAAAACACATCCCACCTGCCGAAGGTCAAGGTCTCCCGCGTTCACCTGCTCCTGACCTTTGTCTCCTTTATTCTCCTTGGTCAGGCTCGTATGGAAACAGTACAACATGCAAGCAGCACGGAAAAACTGGACAGTCGCAGACTCATGCCACTCTGTTCTGCAGGCTCTGTACCCCCACCTCAGCTCCGGCCTCTGCTCTTCGGGAACGAGAAATGCTGTGAATTATTTACTGGATTTTCCTGACAATGCGCCTTAGACAAGCTAAAGCACGCTGGGCCTCTCGGTATGGTCAGACGTGCAGGGGAGACTGTATGTTCTTCTCCCAGTGACACATGTAGCATGGTTTTAAATTCCTGGGAAGGGGTGAGGAGGAGCACAGGCTGCGTCCCCTTCCACCCTTTGACAAAAGTTCCTTCAATAACACAGACTTTCATTTCCAAAACATGGCCATTATGGAGGGCTCATCGGCTCAAATCCATCTGCACATTTAAATGACAGTCACGAAAGTCCAGAAGTCAATGTAGTGAATGAAAGCCGAGCCATGCTGCTGCTGCTTTAGCTCCCTCTGCACGGCCTCAGTTCTCCATGCTGCCAAGTTGGCAGCCTGTGGGCCCTGCACAGGTTGGGACAGCACTGTCCTAGCTCCTGTGGGTTTCCACGCTGCTCCCCTGTGATTTCCAACAAGGCTTCCTGGTCTCCTGACCTCACAAAGTGGGAGGAAAGAAAGCTTTCCTTGGAGAAGCTAGGTTGGATTCTCAGTAAACACGGAGCATTTAAAAAGTCACCTGTGCACCAAAGCTGCAATGCTTACTGCAGAGAAGATGCCCGGCCCTGGTGACGCTCAGCTCCACGCCATGCTGAACACCTGGAGGACCTGCACCTCCAGGAGCCCAGGCACCTGGGGATCTGCATGGAGGACGTCAGACTTCTCCTCCCAGGCCGCAGCCCTCAGACCCGGCGTGCAGTAAGATCACAGGGACGGTCTTCAGAGCCCACCCAAGCCTGAGAACCAGCTCAGCCAGTGCAAGGAGCACTGCTGGGCGTGGAATTGAGCATGAGGTGCTCTTGTCTTTTACCTTATTTGCTTCTGTATGAGCCATCTTGGGCAGCCCAAGAAAACACCACCATGGGCAGCTTACACCAGG
Source organism: Heterocephalus glaber (assembly GCF_053883595.1). Lineage (NCBI taxonomy): Eukaryota > Metazoa > Chordata > Mammalia > Rodentia > Bathyergidae > Heterocephalus > Heterocephalus glaber. Next base: position 980,601 of record NW_028258157.1, read on the forward strand.
GACACCGGTTCTCTGAGTTCCAAAGGCTGGGAAATCCACACCCAGCTGCCAGCTGAGTTCACTCCTTCCTTTCTCTCTAATTAGTCCCCATGAGCTACCCGGACTAGCAGGCCTCTTCTTGGCATGTTTGTGCACATGTGGAACATTCTTTCCTTACCCCCTTCTCTCTCCTTTCCCCAGGATCTCCTTCCTTTTCTCTAATGGTCTCCCTTCTAATTCTGCCTCTTCTCCCTCAGCCCCTGTCCCTCTCTGCCCCCTCCGATTCTCACACAAGCAGGAGCTTCTGGCTTTCTGAGTCTGGAGTCTGTCTTACTTCACTTTACTACGATGGCCTCTGGTTTCGTCATTTTCCTGTAAATGCCATGGTTTCAGTCTTCTTTATGGCTGAATAGCATTTCATTATGTACACATACAGTGTTTCCTTTAGGCGTTCATCTGTCGATGTACACTTCAGCCCATTTCCATAGCTAAGCTGCTATGATTTGGGCTACAGTAAACATGGGCTTGCTGTTATGTCTGTTACATGCTCCCTTTCATCCTTTTAGGAATATACCTAGGAGCGGCACAGCCAGATCAAGTGGTACTTCTGTTTTCAGCTTTCTGGGGATGCATAGTGGTTGTACTAATTTAGATTCCCACCAACAGGGTGCAAGACTTCCTTTCCCTCCTGCATCCTTACTCCTTGTGTTTTTAATGATAGCCATTGTGCCCCCGGTGACACGGATCTCACTATAGTTTTAATTTGTATTTCCATGGTGGCTAAAGATGGTGAATATTTTTTTCATGTACTTATTGGCCATTTTTTATTCTTCTTTTGAGAACTGTGTGTTCAGTTCTTTTGTCCATTAAGTGATTAGGGTATTTTTGTGTTAATGTTTTGGAGTTCTTTATGTATTCTAGATATTAATCCCCTGAGGGAAGAGCAACAGGCAAAGATTCTGTAGGTTGTCTCTTCATGCTGTAGGTTGTTTCTTTGCTGTGTGGAAGCCTTTTAACTTGTTGTAACCCTGTTTGTTGATTCTTTGATTTGATGTGATCCCCTTTGTTAGTTCCTGTGTGGGTCAAGTTCATTCAGTGGCCCCTGCCTGTGCCCCTGGCTGGAAGTTGTTTTGCTTGTGTTTTCATTTAGAAGTCTCAAGTCTTGTACCTGGGTATTTGATCCGTTCTGAATTGAGCTTTGTATATAATGAGGATAAGCATCTGGCCTCAGTGTTTAGGTAAGGATATCTGGGGTTCCCAGTAGGACCTGTTAAAGAGGCCTTCTTTCTGCAGTGTGTGCTTTGGACCCCTTTGTCAGATGGCTGCAGGCGAGTGGGCTTGCTTCTGTGTCCTCTGTTCCTTCCAGCCCGGGTCTCTTTTCCTGGCTTGTAGGTGGCAGGCATCCCTCCTCTTCTTTGAGGACTCAGGGAAAGAGAGCAAGCTCTCTGGTGTTTTAACTTAGCAGAGGCCCATTTCCTCCTGAGGATCCCACCCTGAGGGTGTCTCACCTTAGCTACTTCCCAAAGGCCCATCTCCAAGCTGCCACACTGGAGTTGGGGTTTGCAAGTGTGGATTTGGGGGACACCACCACTGAGTGCTTATTGGCTTTCCAGGTGACCCCAGCAGGCTGGCAGGGCAAGGCCACTCTTCCAGGGGATGGCACAGTGACCACTCCCTCCCTTACCCCCCTCGTTGTGTGGCTGTGGCCTCTGGAACAGAAGACAGACTAGGAGAGAAAAGATACAAGTTCAGTGTTTATTTTATATGACACGGGAACTTTCATGAGTAATGAGGAGCCAAAGAAATGGTTACACTTGTTGTGCTTTACCGGGTTTGATGAAGAGTGGGTTGTCATGGAGACAAAGGATGGGATGAAAGAGTGTGACCCACTGTCTGGGAAACACTCAGTAAGGCTTGCTCTCAAGGTGCTGTCCTGTGTCACTGTCTTCAGGATGGGCATGTTCCTTTCTCTGTACACAAAGCACCCACCCTGGTGAGAACCAGGGAGCATCCCAGAACCCTTCATGACCTGCTGCAACTCCCTCAGATTCCCTCAATTTGAAATGTTTTGGGGTATCCTGTCCTGAAGCCCATCCACCAGCTACGAACACACCAACAGCATGTTTTGCTACTTTTTAAACTTTTCTTAGTTCTGAGGATGTAGTGTAGATTTGCTGAGTAAGTGAGCTCCACTCTGTGAAGCTGAGGCCTTACACACGCCATTCCTGCCATTGCCTTTGCAACTTTATGGAGACCACTGGTTTGGAATTTTGAATTTTACTCACAGCTGCTAGAGATCATTCATCTCTACTTTTGCTATGTAATTTCCAAAAGGATAATTTTACATTAACAGAGTCATAAGCAAATCTTCAATCCTGCAGAAAACAAATTTAATTAATGTATGCATAAAATCATAACAGTTAGACATCTGTCAACAGTTAATTGATTTCTAGATTGGTTAAAATTGAATTTCTAAGTCGTGCTGTCAATCCTGAGTGATCCAAGGAATATCACATGAATAGTGTATTCAAGTGAGGGTCTCTGGAATGAAGACTTTGAGGTGGCGAGTGAGGGGTGGCTTTTGGTACACGGAGACATTCCTGAACTCGCTCCTCACCGCGCACGAGTGATACTGCATTGCCAGCACTCCCACTCCACAAGTTGAGATGGACCAGTGTGTTTGCAGCCTCGGGAAGAAGGTGCAGAAGATGCTATCGGTGCTTCCTGACCCTGGCCTCATTATATAGTGAATGAGGGAGCAGGGTTTACCCCTTTTCTGGACAAGGATTTTAGTTTCTGCTTTCAAACATTTTTTACTGTAAAATATGGCCTTCTTCCAATTAAAAAAATCAGTGGAAAACTATTAAAAATTGAAGATATGAACTTAAGTCTTATTTTTAGCTTCCTGAAAATTATTATATCATTTTAATAAACTCTTTCCACTGGCGAGTGCCACTGTGAGGAGTCACCTGCCAGTGTTCACAGCCCAACGCACTAACTCAGATTTATCACTGTAGTGTGCTCATTACGATTTTATAGAACAGCCGGCACAGACACTGAGGTTACATCTCTAGGAACTTTGTGCCTTTCATGCTTTTGCTTGAATTTTGAAGTAGGTGTAGAGGATCAAAGTTGGTAAGTGATTCCACTGAATCTTAGGCAAATTTACCGTGCAGTTACTACTTTTTAATTTACTCATTGCTAGCATTCCCATTCTAAATATAAAATGCACTAACAGTGAGGAAATAATGCATTTGGGTTACAAAAATTTAAACCCATTTAAAAGAAAGCTCAAACACAAAGGTCATCTTAAAATATTCAACCTCTGCTCTATGTTGTGACAGGAGGCGCAGGGCTAGGGAGCCGCTAGGGGTCAGGCTCTGTGCACCTCATGACAGGGCCCTAGTCACCTCCCCACAGAGGGACTGATATTAATTAGCCAGCAACGCAAGAGTTCAGGACCAGACCTCAAGTAAATCCTCAGCACCATTAATGTCCACTCTGTCTCCTCTTGCCTTGAGCAACAGGAACTTAACTTGCATAGCTCCAGCAGAATCATTTTCTCATGATATTAGCCGCTCTTTTTTGTCTTGTTAATATCTCTTGGATTATTTCTCCAACTTTTCATATTACTGTAAACCATAAAAGAAGTATTTTCCAAGATGCCATAGGGCTTATACCTGGGCCAAGTTTACTGATCAATGTTCCAAACTTTTATTTCCTTTTTTGAATCCCATCAAATGATTAAGGGGTTTCATTATAAAACAAGATTAAATGAGTACAAGTGTTAATATACACAGGCCTCAGGCATTTTCGGCTGGTTCTAGGCTATGCCTGTGTTCCCTGAAGGTTCACATGTCAGGAACTTGAGCCCCGTGTTCATCTGATGGCAGTACTTGGAGGTGAGGACTCGGGAGGTGCCAGAATTGGATGAGGTCCTAAGGATGGGCTGCCATAGTGGTATTAGAAGGGGAAGAGCCCTACTCCTGTGCCTGCCCGCTTAACCCTGCCACATGATGCCCCCAACCAACCCTCACCAGATGGATCTGCTCTATCTGAACTTCCTGGGCCCTAAAACTGTGAGCTAAACCTCCTATTGTTCATCATTTTTGTAGTTTGGGGTTTGTGTTATAGCAGCAGAAAACGGACTAAGACAAATGGTAATGTTATGGTTTGTATCTAGATGTCCCCAGGAGCCTCATGCTCTCAAGGGGGAGCTTTGGAAGGTGACTGGATTACAGGCTCATGGCTGATTTGTTAGAAGGGAGGGTCTGGTCAGAAGGGGGTCCCTGGGGACATGGCTGGAAGGGTCTCTCTCCCTCCCCAGCTCCTCCCTTTTTTTTTTTTTTGGTACTGGGGATCGAACTCAGGACCTTGCACTCGCAAGGCAGGCGCCAGAACCACTGAGCTAAATCCCCAGCCCCTTAGCTCCTCCCTTTGTGCTCTGTGTCCTGTCACCCTCCATGGGCAGCTCTCCTCTGCAATACCCCTCCGCCACAGTCCTGCCTTGAAGCCAGCAGACCATGCACTGGAATGCCTGTCAACTTTAAGCCAAAATAAACTTCTCCTCCCTCCAGTCAGTTGTTTGGTTCCAGTGATGAAGGAAGCAATGAAACCAGGTAATATAGTTTAGCAAATCCAGTGATCAAAGTTGAATCAATGCTGAAAATTCTTACTTGATGTTTTGTTTCTATGAACAAAACTGTTCTGTTTATGCAGCTCATCTATGGTGATGTTTTGAGAAAATACCATTTTTCAAGGGTTGGCAGGCTCTTTTGATAAAGGAAGCTCTATAGACTTCGTGGGCCATGTGCAACCATTCCACTCTGCCTTTATAGTAGAAAAACAGCCAGCAGTCATATGTAAACAGATAAACTTGACTGTTTTCCCATGAAATTTATTTATAAAAAACAAAATCACAGGTGGAATTAGCCCTACAGGCAGTATGTGGTTGACCCTTCCCTAGTCAGATTAAAAGAGCAATCATATAGAAAGAGAAAACGTCCTTCTAGTAAGACCTTCAGCACTTTACTGACTCTGTAGCTGAGTAAGCAAAGTCCTTCACCATCAGACCCAGACTCTCCTGAGCTTTTCTTCCCCACTCTCTTTATACCAACCTAAACAAACCATTTTCTATTCTTTAAGTGAAATGTAGGTGTTCCATGCCTTTTATCCCTACCTACCTTATAACACTTAGCATGCTTCTTAAACCCCAGCTCTGTTTGAGGTGCCGGAGAAGCCTGATGGCTTTGTCTGTGACACTCTGAAGTGACTTCCTGCATCTCACACATGAAGTAGAGGAAAAGGCACAGGGTTCAGGGTCTGACACATGAAGGTTTGAACATCAGCCCTGCCACTTGTCAGTTGTGTGACTTGCAGAAGACAAGCCTGTCTGAAGTTTATGTTTTATCTGCTATATGAGATAATGAATCTTTGCATACAAGCACCATGATTAGAAGTCAGCTGCGTGCTCAGTGAGGTAGCATCGCCGGCTGCACAGTAAATGTCAGCTATGAGCTGTCTTTTCTCACTACTTAGGAGAGGCAAAATCATAAAAATGCACCAATTAAATAAAGCAGTTCAGGTCAAATTCATCCAGTAACACTTTTCTATTCTTACTGAAAATATCTGTGATCCAGGAGAGTCAGGACAGTGGAACAAAGGTGTGTGTGTGTGTGTGTGTGTGTGTGTGTGTGTATCTTAACACTCAAGGGAATTAGATTGGTGATGGGGCAGGACAGATTTATTGGTAAAAAATGTAACGTAGTTCAGGTTTTGGTGATAGTAATGGTAAAAATTTTCTATTGCTATACCCAAACCCCAGATCAATAGAAAGAAGAAAGGATTGCTTGCGCTCACAGTTTTGAAGACCCCGGCCCGTGGTTGGGTGGACCCAACCTGGGGAGATTCAGGCCATCATTGTGGGAAGGGGAAAGGAAGCCAAGTGCTCCCCTCATGGCTGGAACGTTAATGCCACAGAGAGACAAGAAAGAGCCCAGTGTCCTCTTCCAGGGCACAGCCAGGATGCCTACGTCTGCCCTTGAGGCCCCAGCTGCTGGCATCTCCACCACCTCCCACTGAGACCACAGGCCAGGGACCGCACCTGTAAGACTTGGAACTCTGGAGACTTCCCGTGTAAGTGGAACCATTGCCCAAAGCTTTGTTCAGTAAGTGCTATGGAATCTGCTCCTGGAAACACCTTAAAAATGTTAAGTTCCAGAAAGTTCCAACATTTAAGAAATTTTTAAAAATTAGGCCATAAATAAAACTGGGGAAAGTGTAAGTGAATCTATTCCCAATCTTGGAATATGGAAAAGGTTTTTGCTTAGTCATTAATTACAAGAGTGAAAAATTCAACCTTGTAAAATTTACTAAACTTCTGCATGACTAGAAATAAATTACAAAAATAAATTTTAAAAATTAATAAAACTCAGTGAAAAGTTCTATGCATATAGCAAAGTGGTAATTTTCTTAACTTGCAAAAAGGTTATGCAATCAATGATAAAAGATGCACAAACCAATTTCTCAAAAGAACGAAGCATTTTTCAAAAACTACAAATGACAATAAATTACATGCAAATGATATTCAATCTCAGTAACAATTGAAAAAATACAAATTGTGAAAAACTATTTGTATTCCTTTCCTATTAAACTGTCAAAAGTTAAAATAGGTTAATTTTGTTAGTGCTAGCCTGGTGTGAATGAATGAGCTGTCTCATACATTGTTGAGAGTATGAATTGCTGAATTCTTTCTGGAGGATAATTGACAATACCTACGAAAATTTAAAACATTTATAACCTTTGCTCACTATACAAAATTCTATCAATACTTATAAAACTTTGTCAAAAATTTATGTTCAAGAATACTAGTTACAGAAATTTATGTAAGAGAAAAGTACTGAAAACAACCAAAATATTCATTTAAAGGGACCAAATGTACATACCATAAAACAGTATTCCTCTATATAATAAACAAATTAAATGGTATATTTACCATAAAAATAATGAAATAAAATCTGTTTTAATGGAAAAAAGAAAGATGTAGAGTATTATGTTAAACTCTTTTAAGAAAATATATTTAAAACAAGCTACATGTATATAGATAAATTCACTTTTTGGTGAAAGAAAGAAGCAAAAGAAACAGCTAATGTGGGTGATTTATGGGCTGATAGACTAGTGGGAGGAGAGGTGGGAAACACTGAAAATTTTCTAGGCTATGCACCTATTCCAACATGTGTGTTGCTTTACATTACGGTTAATATTGGTCATAAGAATCAAGCATGTGGTAAGATCAGGGGCAATTTTTTGTTTTTGTTTGTATTGTAGAAAAAATCAATATTTTAAATATAAATATAGACCTACAAACATGTATTTTCAAAGGTAAAATCATTCCCAAGAAAAGGTTTTCAAGTGATGTGGTTTGTACCAGAGTGTTAAACATAAGGTAGATAAGAAAAGAACAAAATGCTAAAGAAAAAAAACAAAAGAAAATGATCACCTTTACAGCTGATGGATAAATATTTGTTGGTTTCTTGGCTTCTCTCAGCTTTTCTGCCATCAATCAGTGCTTCTTAAAATATTTATGATAAATGTATGTTATCGACAGACACTGAGGAGTCATTCATTCTCCATTCTCTCTGAATGTATCCATGGTCAACAGACTAATTGCGGGGGGTGGAAATCGCCTGTTTGTTAATGTGCATGGGACCAGTGGCTATATTTGTAAGTAATGCAGAGACTGGCTGATTTAAAACCTCAGGTTGGCACTGTGAGTAGTATAGATGTTCTCAGGTCATGATTCTTTGGCCTACCTTGCAAATGCAAGTCAACGTAATCCCGTAATCAACATGGCCTTCAGATACCCCTACAGGCAAAGTGCATGCTTCGTGCTGATGTAGGAGGTTTCACAAACTATAGGACAGGTGCATCCCTGCTCCTCTCCCCAGTGCTGCCCCTGAAATGGTGCTTCCATCTCGGTCACCTCTTCCCATCGCTCACCTCTGCTTTCTGAAGTTCCCATTATACTTTTCAAACACTATATATGTGGTTTTGTTTTTGTTTGTGTAGAAAATGAGCAGCTTTCCATCAAGGGAAGGTAAAATAGTGATGGAGTGGGGTGAGGGTAGAGCAAGTCTGTATCAAGATTCATCTGAGAGTCTAATATTGAATGTCTCAAATCCGATTCACCAATTCACCGAATGACCTTTACCCATTTATCTCCATGAGTTTTATTGTCCTTTTTCCTACTGAGGAATAACTGGGGGTGGAAATGTTTAAAATTACCATATTTGGTATAGTAAGTGTTGTGTAAGGTAATACTGACTTTAAACTTTATGAAATACAGTCATGGTTTTTAATGATAGTTTGTGAGGTGCATTCAAGAAATATGGTTAATATTTAAACTTTACTTAATTTGGTGAAGGATGTATTACCATTAATCCCCCTGGACATAGTCTCCCTGGCTTTGAACACATTAATCCTGCCATCCTTGCCGCTTTCTGCAGCAGTTCTGCAGTCCTCCCTCATGTCCTCAGTTGTCCTGCGGTGGCTGCCCGGATGTTGGGAAACCATGCGAAACCTTTACCTCTCATGGTCATTTTGACTTTAGGGAGGAGCCAGAAATAGCAGGTGCCAAATCCAGTGAATAAGGTGGAAGAGGACACACCGAAATGTTTTTATGAGCCTGAATTTCTGTTAGACAGCAACTGGGAGCAGCGCTTACCGTATTTTTGGTCACGCCTGGTAAAGACACTCATGAAGGAGAAAGAACTTGTAGAACTGAGTCAGCGGGAAGTCTGTTGGGATAAGTGTGGTCAATATGAGGGAGAGGATTTGAGGGGGATTGATGGCAAGGTGTCTTTTAGTGCAAAAAGTTATTTTTAAATTTAAACATTTAACATATATTTTGATCACACTTTGTATTGTAAGAATTTTTTACATAAATTGTATTTTATATAAAGCATATAACATGATGTTATGTAATAATAAAATGCTTACTATGCTGAAGAAGATTAATATATCTATCACGTCACATAGTACTTTTTGTGACAAGTATAAAATCTAATTATTTAACAAAAATCTCTGACACAATACTATTTGATTAACTTGAGTCTTTATGCCATAATTAGATCTCTAGATTTAGTCATCACAAATATCTGCTATTTTACTGTCATGATTTCAGACCAGACCAATGTAGACATGTCTTTTCAACATACAAAGAGTTCAAAGAGAAAATTAACATTATCAACTGGCTTCTGAAGTCAAACACAAATAGCTTGCTTCTTTAGAGTCTCCTAATGTTGATCCAGAGCTCATCTTTTTATTTTTTGAATTTAATAATTGATTGTATACTGGGGATTGAACCTAGTGCCTTTGCACTGAGCTACAACCACAGCCTTCCTTTCTTTCTTTCTTTCTTTCTTTCTTTCTTTCTTTCTTTCTTTCTTTCTTTCTTTCTTTCTTTCTTTCTTCCTTCCTTCCTTCCTTCCTTTCTTCTTTCTTTCTTTCTTTCCTCCTCCCTCCTTGTCCCTCTTCCTCCTCTTCTTCCCTCCTCCCCTCCTCTCTCCCTGTTTTGAGATGAGGATTCATTAAGTCACCAAGTTGCCCAGGCTCCTGCCCCAGTCTCCTGGAGTGCTAGGACTACAGGTGTGCAGCACCACACCCAGTCACAGAGATGGCAGAGAAAGGAGGTATTTTGTGAGAGATTTGCAAAATGAAGAGAGACTTAAACCAGTTCAACTCTTGGGGAGAACCAACCTCTGAAGCTCAAGGCAGTGTGATCAGGAGCTCTGTGTCTGGGATTTCAGAGGTATCCCTCAAAAGAAAGGCCAACACTGTGGTTGGACTTCTCACAGGGATTGCATTGAATTGTACAGCTTTTGGTAGTTTGGCTATTTGAATAATATTCGTTCTGCCAACCCATGAACAAAGGAGTGTCGTTCTTCCGTGTTCTGTAATTTTTGCTGTAGAGGTCTTTCACCTCCTTGGTTAGGTTGATTCCTGGGCATTTCCTCCTCCCCCTCCTCCGCTCCACTCTCTTCCTCTCTTTCCCTCCTCCTCCTCCTCCTTCTTCCCCTTCTTCTTCCTGAGCTATTGTGAGCAGAACTATTTCCCTAATTTCTTTCACAGTGGGCTTCTTGCTGGTATAGGAACACTATTGGTTTTTGTGTGTTGCTTGTGCTAACAGAGCAGTTTTGAAGAGCATACCTTTGCCTCCTGGCTCTGATTCATTTCCTACACCCATTTCTCAATCCATTGCTGTCTTCTGTTAAATCTCTCCCAAGAGACAGTTTGTGTCAAACTTGGCAACACTAAAGGCAGCTGATAATCTTCATTCACATTTTTATTTAGCTTCTATGTAGGTCTAAAAACCCTGTTGTTCTCTTATGTCTCTCAATTATTTTTGATTTATTTATCCCATGTTGGTAAGTCTCCCGCTGCGTCCTAGGATTCACTTCTCAGTCCCCTTTTCTTGGTTTTTCCTGCTGTGTAAATGTGGCCCTTGGCAGGACCCTCCTTCCCTCTTCTTTTTTTCTCTTAGAGGAAACTTTACTAGGTGTGCAAATCCTACTACCACCCTAACCCCCCAATTCCCAAACCTGTATCTTGAAAGCTAACTCGCTTCCATTCTGGAGCTCCCCCATGGAACTGCCATGGTGACATTCCCACTGGGCGCTGTGTTAGTGTGGGCCACAGTGACAGAGCGCTCTGCACAGGTGTCTCATCCTCAGGGGAACGCATCTCTCCACACTCCAGAGGTCATTGTGTCTGCCCTGTCAGGGCCCTTCCGGGCTGCACACTGCCTACACTTTTGTGTCCTCACCTGGCAGCAAGCAGAGTGGAATGGAGCTTACTCTCATGGCTGACCCACTTCCTCTCCTCATCTAATCGTGAGAGGACACGAGCTTCTGTGACAGGTGCCTCCCACGCTCCTCACTCTCCACACCATCAAAGCTGAGCTCTCTCTAAATCACCTTCAAGTTGAACAAGTCTCCAAGTGTATTTCTCCTCCCTTTCCTTTGCCTGCCACATGAAAAAGCCTTCTCAGATTTACCCAGTGTCACTCTTCCCATCGCTCTCCAAGCAGGGCCGTGATGGTAACCAGCAGCGTGGAGACACCGTGGCCCCTCAGCACAGGAGATGCCGCTCCCTTAGCGGCTGGGTGCAGCAGGTAGCTTTAGGAATTACTTCTAAAAGTTCAAAGTAGAGCAGCTGTGTCCAGTTTCCCAAATTGTGCTCTTGGGGCACCCTAAGTCCCTTGCTGCTTAATTTAGCTGTAACGGATTCTCTCTCCTGCAGCCAGATCTAAACCAATAGGAAACAGGTTTTCGATAATAACCCTGGTGAGCTTCTATCCTGTCCCCTTCTTTTACCTGACTGTGAACTACTTTAGGGCAGAATCCCTGTGGCCATAAACATAGTAGACATTCAATGTCTTTAAGTTGAATGAATTCACCAACATATTGTATGTAATATACAAAGATAAAGGGTAGTAACTACTTTTTCTCTTGAGCCAAATAAAACTGTGTTTAAAATACTAATGTACATGTGACTTCAACTCAGTATGCTAAAAATATCTTCCAATAATGGAAATTTTTTTCCAATCATATTTCTCTTTAATCATCATATCTCATTTCCAAACTTTCTTTGATCAAGAAAACTACTTTTATCATCCTAGAAGTTTTCCTGCATGATTTCATTTCCTTTGTTGCACTTGAAAACAGAAGTTGAAGTTATGAAGTTATAACCTTAAGATACATGGATGCTGTCAAGCTAAAGGCCATGCAATTTTTCCGTGCCTCCTCCAAGGTTCTTAGCATGTCGAGGATGATGAGTCACTTTCATTAAGCGTGATGACCAGGGTGTGAAAATCCAGAGACACTGCAGGCTCTGTCAGAACAGCACAACCCTTTTAGCACCTTCAGTGCCTTTTATTTTAAAGTTTAAGAAATGGAAAACAAAGAATTCTGAAGGATGATATAGTTAGGGTTAATAATGATGAATGACAAATTGTGAATGATATTTAGTAGAGCTTACTTGAAACCAAATCAGTTTGGAATAGGGGTATAAAATTAATGGTGTACACTAGTGGGTCAGGCGAAGTGAAAGGTACATTGGGCTGGGCATCGTGGATGGGCAGGGGACTGAGGGACAGAAGGTCATCTCTGAGGTCTACAGGTGTCGTTCTTTAAGAGGAAGGAATGGTTGTCTTGCAGAAGGAGGGGCCGAGGGGCCAGAGCTGAACTTTAGAAGAGAGAATAGGGATTTGCACTATCTGTGAATTCTTCTGAGTTTTAAATATTGACAAATATATACAATTTACATAAAAACAAAACCATGTGACATCATCTCAGTGTACTGCTTACTGGGTTGGGGTCTGTTTGGAGAGGAATTTATTATCATGATATGGTTTCCATCAGAATGTTTGCATTGTTTCTTCAGGAAAAAAGTTTATGTATGTATACTTTTGCAAAAACAAATGGACTTTTGGCCAAAGATGTTTGAAAGTTTTAACGTTTCGATGATCACTAGTTAGACGCCTAACTAGCATTTCAGTCTTTTAAGTAGAAAAGTAAATAACGGAGTGGATGAATGGCAGAGGAGAGGAAATGTACAGGAAGGACTTGCCATTATATTTCAGAAGCATGGCTCTTGGAGTTAGGAATCTTACAAGGCCATCAGAAAAAGTGAGTTTCTATGCAGAAAAATAAATTTGGTTATTAAAAGCAATCAATCACACAGATTAGTCAGATGAGATTAACCGTTCTAGGAGCAGGCAGTCAGTCTGTCATTACTGCACAAAGCAAGTCTGTTTCTAAAGGGAACGGAGCAAGGGACTTGTGCACAACACTGAAGAGAAAATGGCCCATGAATTCTTGCATTTCTAGAAGCATGTAGGTGATTTTATGTGGATGTGTACTACGTTTCCATTAAAGACTTTTATATTTATCACTAATGTAGAGGAAAAATGCTGCCAGGTCATCACTCAGCTCTGCTGCCTGTGTTCCTGGCTTCATGGCTCGGCTCAGCTTTCCTCTTAGTAGAGATGCATGTGAGGATGCACTTCACCGAGTCCTCAGCTCCCCAGTGTCAGGGAGTTGCAGGGAAGACATGAGGGGAACCCACTGTAAGTGCTTCGTAAACATAAAACATTTCTCTAAAGGAGTAGCTTGACTAACAGTCTACTTTATTTCTTGGTTCTCTAAATATTTGTATTTACATGACAAATAGTGTAGTGCTAAGTGTTAGGCAAGAATGAGAGAAAGATGGGCTGCTATTCCAAAGGTTCTCAGTAACTAGCAGAAGAAATACAAATACATATGTGCCCCAAAATGCTGCACAGTGTGGTTTATATTCATAGGGAATTCTTACAAAATGTTCAGAAATGTTGATTGACAAGAAAGGGTCAAAATGAGCTTGAAATAAAGGTGAGTCATCAGGGCACTGGGCAGGTATTTTGCCAATGGAGGACATGAAGGAATTGGAGTCAGGAGGGCACCAGGCATGGACTGGATGTGGGGACACGGTGTGCCTAGCATGAGTGAGATGAGCAGAGAAGAGTCACAAGCTGTGGAAAGTTGAGAGCCCAGGCTCATCTCTAAATCTCTGTTCTTGAAAGCCATCACAGTACATTTGTAGGTCGAACTGACTTGTCTCCAAAGCAAAAATCCAAACATTTATATACGGTTTCTTATACACCAGGCTATGTTCCATGTATTTCACTTGTAGTAATATTTAATCTTCACAAATCTGTGAAGTAAATACTTTTATTATCCTCTTTTACAGATAATAAAAATAAACCGCAAATGGCTATAAAAACTCCTCGGGGTCACACAGAGGGTAAACAGAGGGCTGGCTTCTGAGTCAGAGCTCAGCTCCACGTCACAGTGGCTCAATGGTTTCCAAAATGTCTGGCTTTCTCTGCAGGAAGTTTTCTCATCATAAGCTCAGATGATAGATGCTTAAAGACAGTCATTTAGATATGAGGATTTAGGAAAGAAAATAATCACTAGGTCATCAAAACATGGAGTCATTCTGCCAAAAGTTATTGTCCAAGTCATTTGTAATTTTGCATAATAAGTTATATTTTTATTATTGACCTTTTTATTTTTGTGCCATTTACATAAATATATCAATATTTTACCAAAAAATGAGATTTCAGAGACTATACCCCAATTAGTTATATTGAAGATATTATCAATAAGACTAATAACATGTTTCATTACAAAATACATTATAAAGTGGACTTTACAGTCAGGGAAATACCAGCTGTTATGGCTTCTACCTAGATGTCTGCCCAAAGCCTATGCACTCATAGTGGGGCTTTGGGGAGGTGGCTAGATCCTGTGCATGTGGATTAGTCCTGGATTAGTCCACTATTGGTTTATCATAGTTCTGGCTGTGGATACTAGGAAGGCCCACCCCAGGTGTAGGTGGCACCAACTATGGGCTTATATCCTGCATGGAATAAAAAAGGAAAGGAAGGTGCCCTGCTTGCTGCCTCCTGCCTACCCTGCCATGGACTGTTTCTCCTCTGCCACACCCCTCTGCCGTGCCACCCTGTCTTGGAGCCAGCTGACTGTGCACTGAAACCTCTACACACTGAGAGCTAAATGCACCTTTCCTCCTTTAACTTGTGGGTGTCATGTGTTTTGTCCCAGCAATGAGAAATTATCTGAGACACTAACCCAAGTGGTGGCGATAACAAGGCACTAGCGAGTGACAAACATCTCTACCCTTTCCTTCCTCGTGGAGTGTGGGAAATGGTAGAATTCAGCTATCTAGTTGTAAGAATAGATCACAAGAAGTTTGTTAACTAAGAAAATTAAGTCGTTTCTGGGAAATTCCACAAGTCTTCTTGTTAAAAGAATGCCAGAAAACTTTAAGAGACGTTGTAAAAGTCTCATGGGAGAAAAACAGGTTTTCCTAATTTTCTTATTTACCAGTTTCTGGGATCAGAGGACCATGACCCAATGACTCTACGGGTGGTAAGAGAGATAAGACTCACTATGCACATCTGTGATGTTTGTGGTGGGCCAGTGGGCTTGATTTTGGCTAAAGTCATCCTGCTCTCTTGATACTATCTGAAAGAAGAGGGCTGCAGTGTGCTCTTTGATGTACAGGATTGGTGAATGGAAACAGGGGACTTGTGAATTCGCCTGTAGCTTTTATGAGTCACTTAAAGTCACTGGTTATCATCAGAGGTGAAAATCAGAAAGACGATAGCCAGAATAACTAAGCTGCTTTCCCACATGTATAAAAGCCTTGCTTCTTCCCTCTGTGATGGTCGAATAGTGCCAGAGGAATTAAACTGCTGCTCGTCCCCCAGGCTGTCTCCTTTTCTTTCTTTAAAAGTCGGTGCTTTCTGGGGTTCCAGGTCTCCCTCTAGAGAGACCACCAACAGTGGAGGTCTCTGCCACACAAGGGAAAGCCGGTACCCAAACCTGTGAGGTCCATGGAGCAGCCAGCTGTGGACTCTGTTTTGTGCTCTCCTGGATCAGCAGCGTGACTGAGGTGGAAACTCTGTGCTTTTCTTCCTGATTACTTCAGCCCTTTCTGCTACACAACTTCCTGAAAAGGTTGCAGTGTTGGTACAAATATACTATTCTGGCCTTTCCCTCCCTACTCTACACAGCTGGGTGCTAACAGAAAATGTCACGGGTGTACGCAGGTTAGCAGCACCATGGATGTGGGGACTAAACCTTCCTGGTGCCTCTGCCCCTCATTGTCAGAGGAGGTCAGATTTTCCTTTGTTCTGTGAGATTTTCTCCTTAAAGATATTTTCTTCCTTATATTTTCAAGTCCTGGCATCCCTACTCTCACCATCATAATTCTTGCTGCTGTTGTTATTTTTTTGTTTGTTTTTTACCATAGTCTAGAATATCAAAAGTTTAAAAACTATGCCAAGTGTTGGTGAGGATATAGGGTAACTGGAAATCTGGCATATTGCTTCTGGGACTGCAGAATTGCCTGGCTACTCTGGGAAACTGTTGGCAGACTCTTACAGAGTTACACATGCATGTGACATGACTGAGCGACGCCATTCCTATCTATCTCCCTCAAGAAATACAGGCACATGCCCAGCCAAAGAGTGGGACACTTGTATTTGCAACTCACTGCCTGTTGATGCAATCAACTCCTGACATTTGTAACAACAGCCAGTGGACCTCAGCATTATGATGCAAAAGGAAATCAAGTGTACACTTATTAAAAGTAGAAAAAAAGGGCCGGGGATTTAGCTCAGTGGTTTCGCCGCCTGCTGCACAAACGCAAGGAGCCAAGTTCAATCCCCGGTACCAAAAAAAAAAAAAAAAAATAGAAAAAAGGAAGAGTAATCTATGTGCAGAAAGAGTCAGTGATCACCAGGACGGGAGTAGAGGAGTAGACTCCTATGGGACTTGAAGGAAGTGTGTGAAGTTGCTGTATCTCGATTGTGTGATGGAAACACAAGAGAATGCATTTGCCAAAAATGTCAGTCTTTATGCTTAAAATGGATTATTTGCATATGAATTATAGCTAAATAAACAAAAATAGAAACATGTTAGTCCCTGGGTTAATGCCCAAGACCCAGTCATTTTATGTGAAAACTGACCTTAAGACTGAAGCTGTGCTGTGAGCCGAGCCTGCGGCCACCACAAGCAGAACAGAGCAGAAGCAGAGGCCTGAGGCAAGGCCGGCAGACAGCTGGGCCCAACAGGGAAGCCAGGCCCAACCCAGGCCACCAGGGAAAGGCAGACCAGGCCTCAGCGGAGGAGGCGGCCAAGGCCGAGACCCGGAGTCTGAGGCCAAGGGAACTGAGGAGAAGAGACAGAGACTCAAGGGCAGCCAGGCCCTGGGCGGCCAGTGGGGTCTCCCAACAGAGCTCCGGGAAGCACAGGGCCTCCAGCCTGGGTGTGGCATGGCAGGCAGTTTGCGGCTTGACACTGAGAAGGCAGCACCAAGGGCTGGAAGCCCAAGAGCTAAGAGGTGCAGGTACTCAGGCCTGGGGGCCCCGACTCAAGGGAGCTGACTTGATCCACTGAGATTTCCTCTCAGTTGAGCGAAGGACCCCAGCTGACTGGCACCCCATCACTGCTGTCTTCTGGGAGTGCAGCTTGGAGCTCGGTGCCTGCCATCCAGGATTGCGCTTGTTTGGTGATGATTTAAACACAGCGGTGGTCATTGTTCATTGGTTCCAAGAAGTGGGCGAGTACCAGAATCAATGAGAACCACATTAATCCCCAGGCTGGGAAGAGCAGCTGTCAGGGACAACTGCGCACTTAGTGCCAGACACATAAGGGGGACTGGGACACATTCCTGCTTCAGACGGCATGAGCCCCAGAGTCGCTGAGTGCGGTACGGAGGTCTGACTACTCCAGACCCAGGTACTCCGGGATCCCCTGGGCAGGCCGCTCCCTTCTCACTCCACGTAGGGGAGAGTGACTCTGATCCTCTACATGTAACAGAGCTGTATGAATTGCACGTGTATCTTCCCGTTGTGTTCATTTTTACTCACAAAATTCTCCCTAGCAAACATTAAACATACCTAAGTGTTTCTGCAAACAAGCAACTGTATCCACCAGAACAGGAAAACCTCCTGATTCTCTTGGGCTGGGGTTCTGTGGAATTAGCAGCTAATGTACTTTGAATTGCATATTTGCCAAGATCAAAAAGTTATCCAGGATTTCTTTGCCTATTTCTTTAAAAACCAGTCTTGGTTTTTCAAAAATTAAAACCCTTTTTTTCTGAAACTGAATTTGCTGCATACAACCTGCAATATAAAACTTTATAAATAGTCTATTCCGGCTTTTCAAAACATTTAGGTGAAGTTTCACCTGTGATGACAGATGGGATAAGGAAGACAGAGCCACATTTTCACTCTGCCTCTATTCTGGACAGGCAGGATTTATGTTCCTATTTTCCTTAAAGGACAGAGGATACAGGCTTCTTTCATAAATCTGTTCACATTTGCTGTGGAAACAATTTTGCCGCTAAATCTTTGAGTGTGCTGAATTGGAGTTTGAAAGACTCATTTTATTTCTAAACAGGAAAAACAAAGCATGATGGAAAAATGGTGCCGGTGATTCCTGGTAAAAGTTTGAACCCGCCTCTCTGAAAAAAGAAAAAGGGAATTTTCTGATTTCCTTCATGTAGACACTTTAGCCATTTCCCTTCCACGTCAGCACTGTGGTCTCCAGGAGCTCGCGGGTTCCTGAAACTCTGGGCTTCGCTAGTCGTTAATGGAGGCTCTGGCCCAGCAGTGTAAGCAACAGCAACGTGAGGCTGATGTGTAGCAGCCAGCTTTGCGCTCATCAAGGACATGATCAAAAGAAGAATTTCAATTTACTTTTTAACCAAAAGTGGAAAATAACCTTCAGCTCTTATGTTACCAAACTGAAAAAGCTATAGCGTGATTCCCTTAACCTTGAAGAAAAATGTATACAAATAAGCAACCTTTGGTCCAATGTGGGGGAACCCTTGCATCAGCACAGTCAGCTGGTCTTGTCCCTGTGTTCGCTGACCTCTTCGTGAAGGACAGGGCCCTGTTCTCACACCAGGAGAGAGGGCGGAGGAGGCTCCCAGGCCCGGAGCTGGCCGGATGTAACCGCCACGTGCCTCCACAGAAAGCTCAGAATGAGGGGCTGGGCCTTCAGCGCTGGTTGGGCTGAGTCTTGGGACAGAAAAATGCTCATGAGCTGGAAAGGTGAGTGGTCCGGGACAGCAATGCCCCCACCCCATGCTCACCATGGTTCAATCTGAGCGGCTCTTTCAGGGAGGCAACACTCAGCCTCATACCCCTCACTTCCTATTTTCATTTAAAATTTGTATGTCAATTAAATATTTAAATTAAATCCCAGTGCACTTTTAGCGTGAAGTTTTAATCAAAAGCCAGCACACTGTGGTTTTCTCATGTAGATTGGCTGCTTCGAGGCTGCCTGGCAAATAAAGAAGGATGAAACAGAAAATGTCTTTGAGGTAAACGCAGCAAAACTGATGAAGCTCCTCTGAGTGCTGCCGCAGTGGAAGTCCCCTCAGAGATGGAAGGAAACGCTCCCTTCTGCATCCGCACCATCCCGCACTGCACACTTTGAAGCCATCATTAACAGCTGTGTCCTCAGCACATAGTGTTTTATGGCCTCGCTGCATGAGACAACATTAAACATCATTAAAAAGGGTAATTGGAATGAAAATGGAAAGTTTCCTGCGTCTTTTGAAATAGTCTGTCCTTGAAACAACAGCAAAGGACAGAGTGACAAAGTTAACTTTTCTTCCTTCCAAAATCACAGGTGGAATAAGAAGGTAGTCTCTAGACTGGGTAAGAGAGATGGCTAAGAACTAAAAGAAACTACTAAAAATAGAAAATCCCTTGCTTTATATGGTTCTTAAGGAAGTGAAATAAGGTTCGTAAGGTAAGAGATACCTTGTTATACAATAGAGGGGAAAGCAAAATGAAACACTCATAAATGGCTCTTTGAAGAAAATGTAGGGTTAAGCAGAAAAAAAATATTGCTAGGATTAGTGAAAATTAGCAAAAAATACAGTAACTGTCCCATCTGAAGATAGACCATCCATATAATGAATGATGCATTACATAAACATTACCGGGTATGGTTTCCTAGTTTGTAAGAGTTTAAATGCCTAGTTAAAACACTCACACTGTAACCATAACTGCACAAATTCAAGATATCCAACTCTATAGAGAAAATAATTGAAAATCATAAAGCTAAATATTTAGTAACAATTGCCTCCCTGTACATTCTCCAGAACTGCTACCTACAAAACAAATAATTTAAAAAATTGTTTACAAAGATGGCTGAGGTTTTGCATAGTTTCTAGTAAATTTTTTTAAGTGATTCAAGAGCATATAAAGTCAGTGATAAAGGAAGCCTCTGGCCAGCATAGAGATAAAGCTTAATTAAAAGATAATCCTTGAGTTTTTTTCAGGAAAGTTATGCTTTAGCTTTGGATTGAGAACAGCTGATTCATTTCCTTTGCTCTTGCTTAGCTTTGGTTTCAGCAGCACATTCTAAAAACCTGGACTGAAAATTAAAATTAAGTGAATAGCTAATTTATAAAGGAGTTTTACTAAACTATAGCAAAAATAACCCCGAAATCATTTAACATTAAGCATTAAAAACTCCATGTTAAACAGTGGAAATTAGATAACTGTGTGTTGAACAAGTAGCATGGTCACTGTGAACAATGCTTTCTAAAAAGGTTCTGGTACTGTCCTTTTTGAAAGGGAGTCCTTTTATGAATTCACAAAGCACTGTGAAATCGAAAGCCGTGGTTTCCATTAGGAGAGAATTCACATTCTGCTGGGGAAACAAGATGTCTTTCACGTCTTCCCTTTCAGCGTTAAACAGCTTTAGCCCCAAGCCTCTGTGTGGATTAGGAGCCTTATGGAGAAAGGTTCACAGTGCTATACTGAGCAGATCAGCAGGAACTTTATCCCCTTAGTAAGATTAAATATGTAAGTAGGATCCTGTTGCTATGTAAAAGCTATTTTGAGGTTAAAGGATAAAAAGGAAGCAAGACATGGTGGCACATGCCTGTAACCCTAACACTCTGGAAGGCTGGGGCAGGAGGATCTTAAATTTGAGGCCAGCCTGGGAAACTTAGGAACTTGGTGAGACCCTGTTTTAAAATAAAAATAAAATAAAAACACAACAAAATTGGGGCTAGGAATATAGGGCTCTGGGCTCAAAACCCAGCACCTCCCCCCAAAATCAAATTTTAATTTACAGACAGAAGAAGCACTTCCATGGGAGTGCCTGATGCCTGTTATTTTTTACTAGACTCCCTGGCAGCCCTGAGCAGAGTCTCGGAGGACTGTCCTCGATGCAGGCAGATGGACTGGCCTCCTGGTGGGCAGCAGGAGCTCCCCTTCCTGGAGGAAGTCTTGGGGTCCCCTCAGGGATGCGTTGGGGCTTTGGCTGGCAGAAGTGTGGATGAGGACCAGGCTGAGGTCACCAGCAACATTGGGAGGGCCTTGAAGACGCAGAGCGTGGGACCCCGAGCTGGCGAGAAGTCGCTGGCAGCTGCTGTCTGCACACTCACTCTCACACATGGAGGGCCAGTCTGTAAAAGTCCCTCTGGACACAGCGAGCACAGTTACTGCTGTGGGAGGGAGCCTGACCAACTCAGCCAGGCTTGTAACACATTGAACAGGGACTGGGGTTGTAGCTCAGTGTGAAGGCTCTGGGTTCAGTTCCTAGTGCTGGGAGAAAAAAAGGAATTATTTTCTGCTGGAACCCTCGCTTGGCCTCCGTGAGATAAGAGACTCCCACTTCCTCTAACATAATCTACAGCTGTCTCACTGAAATGAAATTGGCCTGGCCCTACCTAAAGACGCCTGCTCCTGAGGAAGCATTTACTTATAAGGCCAGCTTCTTCACACCACCTGATTTCATGAAAGGCAAGTGTTTTCAGTTTCACCAAAGTCCAGGGTGTGCAAAGAGCCCTTCCGCACCATGATGCGTCTTACAGAACTAGCCGTGGGACCTGCTCCTTCGGGGCCAGCAGCTCAGCCCCTCAGTCTGCAGCCTGCCACAGCCAGTCCCCTGCAGCCCCACAGCCCGCTCAGTGAGGGACCAGTGTCCAGCACCTTCCCAAGAGGACCACGGACCTGAACTCTGGTCCTGCTGCCTCGCCACTTCTCTCTAATTGGACTCCTGAGGTGGCCGGTGGCCTGTCTGCTCTGTGTGGCTGGACCTCATTGTCAGGCTCTGGCCTCAGATTCTGGGTGACCACTGTGCCTCGGGGAATGCCTGCCTCGAGAAAGAAAACTGCAGGGCAGCTCCTGAAGGCAGCTCAGGAGCAGCAGTGAGAACAAGCACTTCATTGCTCCTCCACCGACCCAGTTCTAGGGGCCGGACAGCCAGGCAGAGTGTGTCTTCAGCCTCTTTATGGAAGTACAGTGGGGCCAGGACCCAAATGGCCCGGTGAGTCACGAGAGCTGTCAAATCCCATCTTCACTAAGGAGCCACAAACCCATCTAGAGACAATGGCATCTGTTCCTTTCATCCTGGCTACCGCACGCTCCAACAGCCTAGCTTACAAGCCAGCAAAAGCTAAATGGACACCTTGTTAATTTTTGCTGGTTGTTAAATTGCATCATGAATATAAATTGTTTAAAAGAATCATACCTTCCAGTATTAGTATGGTATTCCCTGGGAGCTCAATACTTTCCACCATCCTGGTGGCAGGATGCATTCCACCAATGGCAGTTGCAACCAGAACCATGGAATGAATTCTGAGGCCAGAGTCGTGGAGAGAATTGTTCATGAACCGATGTACCGCTGCATCGAACTTTTCCCTCTGATTTTTAAACTCGTAATTGAAAGTGGGATTGCTGCATATTCTCCTAGCTACTTTCCTCTTAACAGTAGACAGTGTTTGCAGTCCCAGTGTTTTTATGACATCCCTATCATGTTTTCTTCTTTCTTTTAAAAATAAAAATGCAGGGCCAGGATTTAGCTCAGTCCCTCCAAGCGCAAGGTCCCGATACCGAAAAAAAAAAAAAAAATCCAGACAGTGCTTATTTAGAGTTAATAAATGGATTTTTTAAAAAATAAAGCATATTTGTTCATTGCCAGTAGAATTTAGGATATTAGTGTATTCATTGCTTAACTTTTAAAAGTATTATATCAGAATTTTCTGGACTGTCTGTTATCTGAACTAGATAAAATATAGTTTACTCTTTTAAAAAATTCTTCTGTGTGGCTTAGTCATGCATAGTAAACATAGTGATATTAAGTAGCTCACTAAATGTCACATCTCAGGAAAGCGGAAGCCACTCCTGACAACCGTGTATGGATCATGTGTTAGAAGACCTCTTAGGAATCTGCTTCCTTCAAGGTGATGTTGGACCCATGCAGAACATGTAATACAAAATCACAGTCTGGTTAAAAAAAATCTCCTGTCTAGAAAATCTGTGGCCCTAAATTGATCCTGACCTCATATGCATGGCAAAAGCAAATGAAAGCAATTAAATTGTATCTTATTTAATAGTTTGAGGGTTTGAAATGATTATTTACATGTTTAAGCCCAATACCAAATTTCAAAAGGAAGGTTGGTACCAAACGTAAGTGGAACTCAGGACGGAGAAGTAGCAAGAACAGGGGCAGCAGCAGGTGGAAGAGCCCTCCAGTGGCTCGGACGAGTGCAATGATCACTTCCACGCGACTGTGTCAGGTGTGCTTAGAGGGAACGGATGGGCTGGGCCACATCTGCTGAAAACAGGAGGCAAAGCGAGTGACACGGAATTACTGAAAATGAACCCAGACCTCATAAGAATAAAAATGAATATCAACTGTTGATCAAGAATAAATTCAACCTACTTAAGAACAAAGCAAGTCAAATTTATGTGGAGCTAATTAGGATTGCAGTCCAGGAAATCAGAGAGTCAGAGTCTTGGAAATGTGCTCTGCGGAGTCACTAGGCTGTGGGGCCTCCGTAATTTCCCCCCCCAGGGGATTCGGAAGTGACGGCTGTGCTGTCAGGAGCTATGATGGGTGCTGGCTGAGGGCGAGCTGTCCTGTAAGGACAGGACCGGGGCGGGCGGGATCTGGTCCCGGTTAGTCTGAGCGGGGGGCACAGTGTCCAGGCGGCCGTGGCGGTCAGCAAGCAGCGTCTCGGGAGAGCGCGCTCAGGTCAGGGGTCGCCGTGGCAGTGGCGGCTTTGTCTGCAGCCCAGGTCGAAGTCCGAGTGTGGGTGCGTCTTAGTCTAGATGTCACAGAGGCCTCCTGTCTGCATTGTACGCGCCCAAACCAATGCTTCTGGGCTTTTTTTTCTTCCTTGACACAGTTAATTTTTTAAAAAAAATTTACTACAGCGATACAGTAGCAGACTAGGGAACGTTGAGAGAGAATTAGTGAACTAGATGGTGAGTCAGTACAAATACCAGAGTGTAGTAGGGAGAGACAAGCAGCGGAAAATACAGAGAAACAGAGAATAGACCGAGGACACCGTGAGAAGGTACAACTCAGTCAGGACTCCAAAAAGAAAAAGGAATGAGGTGATAATTAGAGTTAGAGTTGCTAGGAGCTCCCCAAAACTCATAAAAGGCTTTAATTCACAAACTTAGGTAGCAGGAATAATCCAAATCCAGGCAAATAAGGAATTCTCTCCATGGAAGTGTCACAAAGACCGGTGCGTGTGTGTGCGGGGGTTGACAAACAGAAAAATCCTGAAAGCACCAAGACTAGAAAGGATAGATTAATTTCAGAGAGGTAGCAGCCACATTGAGAGAAAGAGAAATTATTACTCATTTCAGGGAAATGAGACCCTGAACATATGTGGAGAAATTGGCCTCCCAGAGACTGGAAGACCAAGTGCTCTGTCTAAAGAAGCAGAAAACACATGGTCATACTTATGTGAAGACCTGTTTATCAGTATCTGGGAGAAAGGGTCTGTTCTCCTTGAGGCTGTTGTCAGTAGTAACGGAAGGACAAGAGTACAGAAAGCTATAGAAGGGAACCATATCTAGTAAGGTCGAAGCCGTACTGTGTTATAGTAAATGATGATTACAGAAAAATGTATGAGTGCAAGGGAGAGCTCGACATAAAACTCTCTTGACCAAGGTTGGTCCCTGGGCTATGGGAGATTAGAGAAATTCTACAAGTTCCTGCAGGCAGGAGGCTGTCCGAGCTGGCAAACGACAGCCAACTTGGTAAAAGAGCAACTTTGTGCAATGGAGTTGTTAGGCTTACTGGAAAACAGCAAAGACAGTAGGACTTCCAATGTGCCTGTGTCCGAGGTCTATAGCTGATGTGCACTATCAACACTGACACGAGAATGCAGGCTGCTTTCTCACACTCACCCACCCAGCGCCCCAGACCCCGGCCCTGCGAGAAGCTGACTACTGCTCCATCACACGGCCATGGTGCCGGCAGGGAGAAGTCCTACCGTGCTTCCCTTCCACTCATCCATGTTATACAAAGTTGTGGAAAAGCCTTTCTTTGGGTTCTTCTTTGGGCATTGTTTTCTTCCTCCCACTTGTAAGCAGCAGTAGTTAGGCACATTGGAGCATTTGAATGAGCTATTCTAATAAACACCAGTGCAGTTTGGAAAGGAAAGAGTAATTGATGAGCCCATGTTCTAGTTACACCTTATTAAATATTTGAACAGATGGACAAACACTTTAAATAAAAAGGACAGGAAGGACAGCTAATTACTGCAGTAATGGTGCATAAATCAGCACGATGGAGGCAGCAGTGTGAGGGCCACTGAATCCGAAGAGAATCTGAGAGCTTAGCATGCTGAACTAGTGCAAATCTGCAAAGAAGAGCCGCTGGGAGGCAACAGGAGCTTAGCTAGAGAGGGACTGAGTGTTACAAATTCAACATTCCTCAGAATACATCAGCCATATTTCCCCAACAACAAACCTTTTAGTATTGTGCTATGCATATTTTTGCTGAACAATCAGCTCATCTATGCATTTAGAATTGTCCCCTAATCGCCCAGGTCTTCCTGTGCACTGGAAAGCAAGTTTGATGCTCTGCAAAGAGTAGCATTTCCAGGACCAAATGCCATTTCCGGGGCCAAATAGCATGTTTCATTTACCTTTGTATTTTTAGCACTTAGGTGAGGCCAGTCAACTTGTTACATAATAATCATTTCTTAAATTAACATGTGATAATTAATATAGTCATATTAAAACGCCAAAGTTGGGCCAGGGATGTAGCTCAGTGGTTCTGCCACCTGCCTCTTATCACAAGGTCCCAAGTTTGATCCCGGTACCAAAAAAAAAAAAATGCCGAGGTCAAAATTTGGAATACAGCTAAGTAAATTTTTTGAAAGATCTTTGACCTAATATTGCAATACAGATGGCGGCTCTACTCTATATTCTCATGTGTATCGATGTTGCATTACCTCTGTACCTTCTTCTCATGTTGGTATTGTATAATTTATTTGTCCTTTAGTGAAGCCTTGTTTACCACTAAGACCAGTGCCGGGCTTCAGTATGTACAGACTTCAAGACTTACATCTGTCAGGTGGTTGGACTTGGAATTTGATTGGTAGTAACCAGACTCAGAGAAGCATGTGTGTGTGTGTGTGTGTGTGTGTGTGTGTGTGACATAACATATTTATAATGAGAAAAATAACTGCCAAGTGGAGTATTATAATTGTTGTATGGGACCCAAGTTTTTCCATGGGAAGTTTCACCTGATGAGTACTAGCTTCACAGCAGGGCTTTCTTTTGATATTTTACTGGATAATGGTACTAAATTCAGGTGTCTTAAGTCATCATTGTCTTCTAGAGGGTTTGCCATCCACAGGGAAAGTATACTTCCTCCTGGAGCAGTCAGTAAGGACACTGTGTGTTGCCTTTACCACCCTTGTTTCTTGTAGGTTTTCACGCCGACCAAATCATTTACTTCTTCTCTTGACTGTTTTCTTTAACAAATTAGTTCCATAAATTTTACATAAAATTTCCAAAATAAACTTATATGCAGATTTCTTGTTTGAAATGTTGCTGCTCCCAGATCTTTATAGACACCCAGTGACTTCCTGTAAAGTTGTTTCAAACACAGGTTTTTGCATGCTGGCCCTGAAGGAGAGCCCAGCCCTTGTCTGAATTGACCCTGTGCTGTGCCTCGGCCTGTTTTCTCTCTCTGAGTCACTTCTTCCTTCTAACTTATCTCAAATTCCAGAACAGCAAGACCTGTGGTCTTGCACCTATGACCGGAAACAGGGTCGCCCTCCCCAAGGGGACAATCACTGCTCCCCCTCACACAGTAATCACTTCAATGCCAGCCGAACCTTGCAGAATCAGACCTGAGCTACTAATCAACCAGGGCACAGTGTGGCCAGGACTGCTGGACCAGGCACACCCTCTGCCCCGTCCTCTTCTTACTCTATGGAATTCTAGAGCTCTTATCAGCACTCTGAAGACAGGGCTTAGGTTGCTAGCCTCCATGTTTCTTCCCAACATGGCCACGCTGAGACCCAAAATTCTCTTCTGCCCTGACTACCACTTGTCTCCTGCTTGGTCAGCCGAGGTGAGTGGCCCAGTGGGGTCTGTTTGTGGCCCCATACCAAGGCCCACCCTGGGACTCCAGTAAGAGTCACTGCTAACAGATAAGGCACAAGGTCCCAGCAAGAGAGGTGGAATTCAAGTCTGGAGGGAATATCTACTATCTCTCTCCTCTAAATCAAGGTGCACAATACAGTCCATAGTGGATTGGGTTGGTTACAAGAGCTTACATTTGCACAACATTACATTTTCCCAAGCATGTTTAAAAATATTACTCCAGTTCAATTACTGGTCTAATTCCTCTTGACTTGAGAAGTCCAGTAGTCCATGTGTGTCCCTGAGGCTCAGAAAGGCTTGGTAATTGCCAGTAAGTAGAAGACAGAGAAGTCAGGCGCTGTTGGTAATCATTTGTTTCTGTTAAGATGAATGCTGTCGGACAGGAATTAATTAGAAGACAATGTCATGGAGAAGTGACTTGTACCAGCAAGTCGGTTCTTAGAGGACTGCTAGAAGTTTGGTCGAACAGTATGTGAAAATGGTGTATAACAATACAGTAATATCTTGGTTTATGAACTTAATTGTTTTCTGATTTGGGAGAAGATGGCTACTTTTTTTGTATGGGGAAGATTATCGTGATTGTCACCAATGCAGAGTTTGTGAACAGAAGCAAAATTTTGCTGACCACTTTTGTTTGCGAACTGAATTGTTTTCCAACAGAAGCATTCATGAACCAAGGTATTACTGTATTATGATAAGAATATAATACAGACAGAAACTGAATCACTTTCAGGAAGATTGCTAATTATTTTCAGTGTTGCGACTAAACCCAAGGCCACATGCATGCTAGGCACGTGCACTACCATTGAGCTGAAACCGTAGCCCAAGATTGCCAGCGTGAAGCTGTACAAAATAAACTTTGAAGTGTTAAGGTAAGCTTAGGCATAAAAAGTTTTAAAAGTCATATCACATACATTTGTTCTTAAACTCTAGATTGCTCTTTATTTGTTTAACTGAACTTAATATTCTTTCAGACTGCAGCTGAATTAAGGGACGTTTGCATTTTTCCACCTTCTTTGTGAATTTTCTGGCTCTGATTCTAAACATAGTTTCCTTTTGACCTTTTGTTAATGAAGTAAACATTCTGAGTGAACTTTGGAAAATGAGCTTAGGCTTAATACATATTCATCCTATATCTTCCTTTCATTGGGAATGTTATTTTTGTTGTGACTCAAATTTATGAGCAAATGCTTTCATGGAATATTATTTAGGACGTCAACAAAAGGATGAAAGTAGTATAAGAATATTCAAGAGTATTTCATAGCTAAATATCATTGTCTTGGTAAAAATTTATATAATCTCAAATTCTCTGTAAAATTCAGTAATCATTAACTAGTATTCTAAATGTGTTAATAATCTTCATAATGGGACATTTTTATTCACAATAATTTATTATGCAGAATATTAGTTGCTGAATATTTTATTTCAAATCCTAGCAAAACTAGTACAAACTATTCAAAGTGTTTGATATTTTATTAGTATTTGTATATACAGGTATATCAGAATATAATTCATTCTGGTATTAATAGTTTCCTAGTTACCAAGTTGTATAAAGTAAAAATTTATTTTATGTCTGTTTCTTACCGTAAACTGATGTCAGAATAGCGTCCAGAATGGAGAATGTCCCACGAGACCATGCGCACAGACTGAGCCCTGACAAGGACGCCTGTGGCTGACTGAATTCATCATCACCTGTGAGTGCTGACAACTCCAGGAAACTCAGCTTCCCCGCTGTCTTAGTCTGCTAACTGGAGACTACCCATTGGTTGATTTATTAAAAATGGAGATTTACTCAGCTCGTGGTTCTGGAAGCTTGGAAGTTCAGGATCGGAAGGGTCTTATCTGGGATGACTTCCAGGGCTCTGTGTTTGGATTTTCTAGTCCTGGGGTTGAACCTGGGTCTTGCATATGTTAGGCAAGTGCTCAGCCCCTGAGCAACGTGCCCAGTGTGAATTTGCTGGAGACATTTAAACCATAGGGTTCACCTGTCAGATTAAACCCTTTTACACAGAAACAGTGATGCAAGCCCATTAATGTATGGTAAGTAATCATTTCTTCAATGAGGATTTCTAGAGAAAAAAGTCATAAAATAAATATAGCTAATTAGTTTTCCTTCATTAGGGAAACACGGTAGCTATTTCTTAGATGACTATTTATGTATACGGTCAGAATTTATGGCATTTTAAACACAGCAACCCAAAACACGGTGCCCTGACTTGGTGACTATTTGGAGCTGAGGGAATCTGAGGAATGGGATGAGCCGGGAGGGCCTTCAGAAGGGCCTTCCTGGGAAGCAGGTCCAGCCTCAGGTGGGAGGAGCCTGGCACCTGCCTCGCCCCAGCGCGGGGGGCCATGGGAACACAGCCTCCCTGCCGCCCGGGTTCCATAGCCAGCGGGTCCCTCTGTCCCATCGCTCTCCTCCTCAACACTCCACCTCACCAGTGCTGCTGTTGGGACTCCAAAGCATAGCCATGTCCATCCCTGAGACTTCCTTCTCTTAAAACACACGCTAGGCGACTTGGATGCATTTCCCGTACTGTACTGATCTGTCTTCTGCTAGCTGTGCTCAATGGGAATCTGGAACAGTAGACAAAAGACATTTTCAGTTTCCTACAGATACTCAGAGCTGGAAAGGGCTGCTCCTTTTGTCTTTCTTTGTCTTGGCTCAATCTTAATCATGTCAGTATCTTCTGCGATTATGATAGCATGGATTTTTATTTAAGAAACGCTAAACAATTTCAATCACAAATTAGTTTCTGGAGGCTTGTCTGTGGCAGGCCCTAGGCTTCTTCAGTGGCCGTGTTCCTACCTCGTTTCTGACACTCACCACAATCAAAATGAGCTCTATCTGGGCCAGAGTTTCAGGATCTTCTGCAAGAAAATGCCACTGTGTGCCAGATTGTGTGACGTTCTCTCTTGTTCTACAAGTGCACAATTTTGCAACTGTGATATAAATATTATGATTCATACATGTGGCACTATTTTGACCTGCTATGTTCCTTTTTCTAAATATAACTCACATTTTATTACATTTTCTTATTGAAATTTTAATATCTGGGTATTACAGTAATAAAAATGGTCAATAAATATGTAATGGGTGATCCAGCTATGTTAACTACCTACTTTACATTACAGTTATACATAACTTTTGACATCCATAAAGGTGATTGAGTATTATAATAAAGTTTAGAGCAGTTATACATTTTTCAGTTGTATTTCAGGTAACAGAATATTTTGTTCCAAGCATGTGGTAACCATAGTATTTGAATATCTAGTCCTGTATATGGCTTTCCAGCTGTCGTGTTCCATAAAAATGTCTTTGGACTAGAAATTTCAAAAACCTGGGTTTTCACTTGAGTTTCACATCACACCAGAATCCATTTGCATTTAAGCAAATGCTTAGTCTAAGCCCAGTTTCTTTGTTTTGCATTATTGAGTTTATTCAATAAACCAAAAATCTTCTGTATTCTAAACACGTCAATGCCTCATTGAAGAGACAGAACCTAAGATTTTAGTGAAGTCACAGCCTAATGGTCAAAAATTTAAGTACACAATTTAGGAGGCAGGAGATTAGGGCATGGCCAGCTGGCTGGGCAAGTGGGTGTGACCTGTCAATCACAGAGATCCAAGACCTGCACAGAAAAACACAGCTCCCAAGTCTTGCACCTGGGACCAGTCAGAAATTGCTCTATTGAACTCTTCTAGTGGGAGACCAAGCAGATTTTTGAGAGGCCAGCCTAGGTCTGAGTCAGTCAGGAGTGGGAGATAGGAAAGACCTTGGCCATTAACCTCATGACCTCTGGGGTCTCTTTCTCAGGGCCCACTCTCACTCTGCAGGGGATACTTCTTTTCCTACTTTCAATAAATGTAGGACCTCACTGCCTTTTGCACCTGTACAGGATTCTTTGTTCAGGATGACAAAAGCCTGGAAAGAATCTCTAGGAGGAACCCATGGCACCCAGACCCCAGTAACGTTTGAACATGAAGTAAGTGCATGTCAAAGATTTAATCCAGGAACTAATGTGGGAGCTGAAAGATGGTAAGGGTGCTTCCAAGAGGACTGTAAAGAAGAAGTATTTAGGTCAGACGAAAGAACACTTGAATAATGAAGGCCACCGAATATGCTACCCTAATGTGCACAGTGTGATAAAAAATATGTTGAATGTCTCAAATTAAAAAAAATTATTACAGTGAAAGACACATTGCCATTGAGGAGAATGAATGGTAATGTATCTTTTGCTATAATAATTTTTTATTTACTGTATTTTTGATCAGCCCTTGTATGTCTCCTTGGTAAATGGATTATTTTGAGCTAAAGGCAATGGGAACCAGAAGATGGAAGGAGGAAAAGCTCTCTTTATATCTCCCTAACTACCTAAGAGGAATATAAATTTACCCTTTTTGTAAAGGAAATCCACATTTTTAAAGGAAATTTACATTTGTAAATGTGCCTCATTTCAGAAATAACTTACCACCTAAGAGCCTCTTACCTGCCAACTCAATCCTTATTTACTAAACACTTTCCCTCCTTCACTTCCATGATTTGCCTCCCTTGCCCAAAATCTGAGACACCTTTTCCCTTGTTCAGCTCAAAGTAACAGCTGAACACCCATCACCTGGCTGCCTGCTTGTCTCTGTGAGACTCCCTTGCATCCATAACAATATATAACCACCTCACTAACCCGCCTTTTAAATGAGGCAGTTCAGGAAAAGGATTTTCCTCCCCTACAATAAAATCACGAATTTAAACACAGCCCTAGTTAATGCCCTACAAGGCAAAAAGTTGAACTACTATAAGACAAGAATCACTCGAATTTTCTCCTTACAGGACTGTAAATGATCTAAATTCATAGTAAAATGGAAAGTGAGAAGATGGCCCATACCCTGGGAATGGGAGACTCCCTGCTGGATCTACAGATGTTCAACAGAATCACTCAAGGAAATCACAGCAATGCTTTGCTTATTTGGAAGACTCAGAAAATAAAATTAAACCAAATTTAAAGATATGAATCGGCTTTCTTTGGGGACTCCATATTCAGGCAGGGCTTTCCTGCCTAATGTAGGGGATTGTGGTGATTTTACCATTGTTTCTTTGAAGGTCCTGCTGCCTCGGTCGAGGGTGTGTAGACTGTGACTTACTGTAGACAGATTTTCCACCTGCAGCTACACACAAGAACCGCACACATCACAAGATGACCTAACCGCGTGTCTCATTTTAGTGATGCCAGTTCTTCCCATCCCAGTGTAACGTAAAGCTCCCCTTCTAGGACAGACACGTATTTATTCTGATCTTGTTGAGCGCTAGCGTGAGTTCATCTGTACATATTTGTCAACTGACTTTCCCCGAAGGACCATTTCTAGTGACGCCAAGGGTGCTGGGTCCTGTCTGTCTCGACGTAGCAGCAGCCTGCACGCCACACCTGGCGGGCCCAGGACGGAGCCGGAGTGCAGTGGGGCCACAGACAGAGCAGAGCAGCCCAGGGTGGTGACTTCTGAGCCCCGCTCCGGTCAGAGTCACAGATGAAAACCTCGGCTCTCTCCCCAGAGGTGTGGCTCTCCTTTGGACTTGCCTGTGCTGTCCTGTCTGTGGTGAGTCAGTAAAATCCCAACCTTTCTATATTTCTTGACTACTGTTTGGAAATTTCTTTTTACCGCACCCGTGGCTCCCATGGCACGTCACACAGAACACAGGTTCTGATGGGCCAAGCGGTAGACATTTTCCGTGTGTGTGTGTGTGTGTGTGTGTGTGTGTGTGTGTGTGTACTAGCGGTCAGACCCTAGGCCTTCACACCGAGCCACACCCCTGGGCTTTTTGTATTTTTATCTTGAAACAGCATCTCTTAAAATTCTCCTGCAGGCGAGTGCTTCGATTTGGGTGATAGGAACCACCTCAGTCCGATTGTGGCTGTCAAGGGACTGCGGTCAGTGTGCTGGAGTCCACTGAACCTGCATTTCAGGTTTGTGGTTTGTGCGGTGTGCAAATTTCAGTTCAATAAAATCGTTTTACTTAAAAAACAAAATGCTACAGTACACAGCCCAGGCTGAGGTCCAACTTGCAATCCTCCATCCTCAGCCTCCCAGAGTGCTGGGATTACAGGTGCGCCCCACCCCACTCCGCTCGCTAGTGAGACACACCCATGGCTCTCCTCTCGCTTCCTGCTGCTGTGATGAAAAACCCTTCCAACTTTGCCCACTGCTGGCTGTGTTTGTGGTGGCTTTAGATGCTGAGCACGTTGTCCCTGGTGGCTGCTGAGAAACCCGTGTTGACCAAGGGAAACTGGGTTTTTAGCCCTGCAGCAGCCATGTCTTGAAACTTACGAGGCTGCTTATGAGGCTGTGGAGCTTTGGCTGCGAGACTAGGGGCCCTCGTGAGGGGCAGACTGGCTGCGCCTGGGCCAAGCTGGTAACAATTTCGGAAGAGTGACAGGGGCTCAGATCTTCCGTCTGCATAACTAAGATGTGTTCGTTGATTCCGTGTTTTTTTCCAGAGCAATGTTATTTTCTGGACCCTGTTGCTCAGTTACTTTGCTTACCCCTGGTGTTTGCCTGACACAGTGACATAAAAGTGAGTTTGGCTCAGGCTGACTCACGGGCTGGGAATTAGGGTGGTTTCCATTTCTCCTTGTCCTGCCGTCACCTTTGCTGGCAAAGGTGATGGTTAACAACATAGCTCAGTGCTCTTCATTCCGAGTCTGCTCCCCTGCTGAGGAGGGTTGGCCTAGCGCTCGCTGGCCCACATTTACCTGTGGTCCTCTGCTCTGCTCAGGGTTCCCAGCACAGACCAAACCGGGCCGCGAGGGCCTTGGCTCGGGCTCTGCGGGGCTGGCTCAGGCCCAGTGGTGCGGCCTGGTCCTCCAGGCTGGGACTTCAGTACCGAGAGCTGAAGTCGGAGGAGGAATAAGCCGGTGGAGCGGCTTATTCTATTCACATCGGAATCTTCCAGCGTGGACACAGCGGCCCGCGCGGTAGCAGGCGGCCTTCATGCGGCCCGGAGCCTCTCTCCTTCCCAGCGGGCAGGAGCGCGGGGCTTATTGCTCTGGGCGCGGGGCTGGCCTGGTCCGCTGCTCCGGGCGCGGGCCCGCGGTCCCGTGTCCGCCTGGACAAGAGCGGCCGGAGCGCGAGTCCTGGCCAGCATCGCAAGCCCTGGGGTCCCGGCCCCCGACAGCGCGGGGCCCCTCAGCCAGGGCGGCCGCGGCCTCCAGCTGCTTGGTGCGGACCCCAGGCACCCCGTGTGCGCCCCCACTTCCACCCGAGGCGGAGCAGTGGGGGCCCCGCCCCTCCCGCGCCCCCACCTGCCGCCCAGCCCGCCTGCTCAGCCCCGCTCCGCCCCGCCGCGCCCCGCAGGAAGCCGCACAGCGTCCACGCGGCCCGGTGTCAGGCGGTGGAGGCCGGGCCGGGACTGCGCCGGGAAGCCGAGTCAGGAGGGTCCCTCGCGGAGAGGGGCAGGGCGGCGGCCTGGCGTCCCCGAGCCCACTGCAGAGCGCGGGGCGATCTGATCGCGCCCCGGGACTCCCTGCCACCGGCAGCAGCGGCCTTGACCACGGGGACGCGACGCTGTTTGTCCCACGCGACAGCTGTGTCACCAGGGACGCTGTCCTGGGCCAGATGCGTCTCGCTCGGGATCTGGAAGATGAATGGGAAAATTAGCTTGAAAGTCCAGGTTCGCAGTAAGCCTTCAATGGCTGCAACGCCGGGATCCGAACGTGAAGTCCGGGCGGAGGGGAACCGCGAGGGGCGACCTCGCCTGGGCCCCTGGCGCCCCCTGGCGGCGGTGCTCGGTACAACAGCGCAGATAATTTAAAAACGGACCTTCCCCCCTTTCTAAAACATAGAAAACACTATTTGCCGATTGGTATGAAAGCAGCAGAAATTACGGGTGGTGCGAACACATCGGAGGCTCAAAGGCGGTCGACTGGGGCGCGGGAGCCCCCGACAGGGACCACGGCCCGGCCTGGACTGAGCGCGGAGGCAGCTGCTCCCTAACGCCTGTCCGCAGCCCCGGGGACACAGCGGTGCATCTGCCGCTCGGGCTGTCCCGAGCCTCGCGCTTGGTCTGCACGGAGCTGAGCTGCAGGCAGGACGGGCCTGACCCCGCGATCGCTGTGTGCCTCCCGCTCCCACTCTCCTCGAGTCCCACACGCGGGTGGACCCAGCTCCCCGCAGAAGGAAGCGGGGACTGTGCCGCTCCTCAGTTACGTAGTGGACTGTGATTTGGATTGGGAAGGGGATCAGGTGGAGAGAGGAGGAAGAGCAGGGAGAAGATCCCCAGAGGCGGTGACTGCGGTGAATTTGCAAACATTCAATAACAAAAGTAAAAATGTGTGATTACAATGTTCCCTTACGCAACTGTAAAGCCCGTTATTATTATTTTTTATTTTTTAAAGTCCGTTATCATAATGCTATCTTACGTTATGATTATTTTCTTCTCCACCACGCTCTCATATGTTAGGAGTTACAAGGATAATCGATGTGGGATGTCTTTCGTCCACGTCCACTTAGACGCTCTTGAGGTTGTCATGGAGACAGGAAGCTAAGACAGGAGGGAAACAGATTTTTTTCTTTTTCAGAAAATGAGCAAACCCAAAGGTCCCGATCTGCATTATCTACGAGGAGAGGAAAATGTTCTTTCTACCAGCTGCTGTCCCTTGGTGTTGATGCTCTGCAGTTTGTTGGTCTTTTAGGCCAGGGTGGCGACTCACGAGCTTTCTCGTCAGGACCAGAGCTTTCTCGTCAGGACCAGAGCTTTCATTGGAGAGGTGATGGAGTCATTGTTGCTGTTACATCTTGGTTACCAACAGTCCATACACCTCATAGTGCCCGTTAGGTGCTCAAAACCTTTCAACCGAAAAAGCACCTGTGCCTGACTTGACTGCATCGTGCAGCAGGACCCTCCTGGGATACTGTGGCAAGCACACGAGGACGCAGGGACCTGCCTATCTGCAGAGCAGCCGAGGAGCCTTGGAGAACCCCACAGCCCACCTCGAAGCCCTTTGATTGCATAATCTTGACTTTTAACTCTTAAGAGTTACAGTCCTGGAAACAGGAGATTCTAAACGACAGCTTTAAGTAGATCCTTCAGACCTAACGACATCGGTAAATCTGTAGTTTTTGTTTGGTGATAAGAATCATAACTTGCATTTGTTCAAAATATAATTCACTAGGGCTTTGTCGCAGACCAGCTACATCAGAATTTTCATAGAAGGAGTCTATGAGGTTTTTTGCTTTGTACACACTAGAGATTCCTGTCATGCTGATACATGAAATACAGCCTGGATTCAAATATAAAACCTAGCCGAGGACACAGTATAACAGAAAAAATAAGTAAAACATCCTGGCTTTAATCCTCCTCATTTAGAGGAAATGCCTTCGCTAGTGGAAAGGGAACAGTGCCCGAACCTCAGTCAGGGTAGGGCGGTGAGTGAGGAGCGAGTTCAAGTCTGCAGAACGTAGCCTGGCCTCTCCCACAGAATAGGCGCCTACCAATGGTCACAGCAGCCGCCTCTTTCCTGTTCCTGTAAAGCCAACTCCGTTCTTGTGACTTCCGCTGCTTAGGAAAAATTTATTCACACTAGAACATGTCTGCAGTTGTTAAAGCTATCGAGGAATTAAACTGTTGATCAAAACTATGCTGTACTTACGTTTTGTACTTGTTTTTGTAGATTCTGAAATAAACACTTTTCAGAAGTTTTTAACTTTTGAAGAGTTCTATCCCCACCTAGTGGCTCAACGACTGAAGAGCAAAGACAATTTACCAGACTCAGGTGTCAGGGAATAAAAGGTTTTATGCAAGCGAGGAAATGAATTTAAACAACTATTCATGGTGTAAGCAAGAAATTAACATCAGTGAATAAATGTAGAGAAATGAGTAAGTTAAGTGCTAAACATATAAATACAATTTGGAAATGCGATTCTCAGCCCAGCACCGCCAGTCTAGTCTGGCCAGAAGCCGTCGCGTGGGTGACTGAGGCCCAGGGGCTGCTCAGGCCTCGAGGGTCGGGTGGGCACAACTCCAGCTGCCAGAGACCCAAGTGTGTAGGTGTCCTGTTAGGGGCAACCCCCACCGTGTCTCATGGAATCCCATCACCCTATCCCCCTTTTCTATCCTGACAATTTTCAAAATGATGGTGTCATTAGCTTGGAATGCCAGCACAAATTTCAGGAAAATTGTACATTACTTTAACTTCATTATGCAAAAAGAATGATTAAAAATCAACCATTTCCCCAATCTGCCAATAAGGTGAAGCTCATGGACAATGTGCTGTCAATGGTGCACTGAGTTACTTCTCTCTCATAAAACTCCATCAGTTCAGCTGTAGATTTACTATTTATTGACTTGGTTTTTTCTCTCATCAGCAGCACTGACCAGCTGAAATTAATTTTAAAAAGCCATTGACATCAAATAATTACGAATAGGAAGGTTCTCAGAATTTTCTCATTTTGCATTTAATGAAACTCCTCTGCACACATTTTGACAGTCTCTACTTAATTCTCACCTACAGGTATTCAATTATCACTCTATTAATGTTTACGCCAACAATGGCTTCCTTAATGTTCCTCACCAGCTAGCAATTAGAAGGAGATCACCTCTGTTATAGGGAGAAGGGTATTTCCTGCTATGTAACTCTTTGATCTTAGAGAACTATGGTAGCTATTAAAATAATATAATTCATGCAGTGTTCTCATTTTTTTAAAAAAATTGCATCTTTGAAAAATAGAATGTAGAAAGCTTAAGCCTAACAGGAGCACTGAAAATCCTTGGCTATTGTGTTTATTTGTGTTATGACACAAGGCATCAACAATGTCTATTTGGTACTCAGTGATTATTAAAAGCCGTGTCTAAGTCATACATTGGAATCTGATTCTCAAGAAGATAAAGAGACCAAAAACCAAGTATGGCACCAACATGCCACGTCATGGTGACAGCAGGATTTCAGGGTGGAGACAGGCTAACTTCTGAGGCTGGCCAGGGTCACAGGGCCAGTCAGAGCTGTCCCCTGCCAGCACCCTGCACTTTGATAGCCTTTGATAGCCTTTGAAAGTAAGTTCCAGCCACAGGCCACCTCCGAAACCAACTTCCTCAGCACACGCACCTGACTGAGAATGGAACTGGAATGGAGGAAATCAGAAAAACCAATGTGCCACGATGTCACTAAAGTGCCAGGGTTTTTTCCCATACATTGGAAGCAATCACAAGTCACCTGTTATTTAGCTTTGCTCAAATTTTTCTTCCACACTTTTGGGCAATTATTTTTTAAAAATTGCCACTCTCTTTGTGTCCTACTGCCCTTCACCACCATCTAGTCTTTATTTCCTCGAGAAAGGAGGCCACAAGCACCGGGCTCCACACCTTTCAACACCATCCTCACCCTCCTGGTTCATTTGTGAGACCCCGATGCTCAGGTCTCGGGGACAAACTGCAGTCAGCAGAGAGCAGTCAGATGCAGTGGGGGCGCCACAGTGGATGTGGGCCTCCCCGGAGCAGGCTGTGTGGCCTGTTCTTGTCAGATGGCCAGCTGGAAACAGCCCGTCAGCCGTCCAGAGTGCCAGGGCCTGCTGGGAGGTGGCTTCCCAGGGACAGCTGTGTGGCAGTCCTGTGGTTACGGCTCTAACCAGTCTCATCCTAACGTGTGGCACAGCACCCGTCACAGGCTTAACACGCTGAATCACAATCCTGGCACCTAAGCAGGCAGATACTTACGGCCTATGGTCGGTGCTGTGGGGACTGCAATTGGTTTCCTGGTAACGACACGGATTCGGTGGCTTCAGGCTCTGGGAGTGAGTTGTTCTAAAATGCAGAACATGGTATTCTTGAAATGAGATGTGCAGTGTGTGTGTGACTTGGGGAAGGATACTCAGGGCGAATGCCCTGCCCAGGAAGGAAACCATGGCTTTAGAAACCGGAAGGTCGAAAATGAAAAGGACCCACAAGGAAAGGAGATCACATCTTTGAAAACCAGTGGAAGGGCGAAGGAACCCAGCAGATTACGTGGCAGTGGGGTCAGTCCCCTCTCGTTCTTCCTCACAGATCTGCAGATGAGACTTCCAGGATCCAGACCTCACAGACCAGGCAGGCGAGTGCTGCCTCCCGGCTCACAGATGTCCCCACTCTCTGTGTCCTCGCCCGGTGGGAGACACGGGCAGCTGGGCCGCTTTGCACAGAAGCCTCCCCGGAAGCCTGGCCTCCCAGAGCCTCTCCTCAGAGTCAGGACTTCAACCTTTGCATTTGGGGTTGGTACAGACGTAGGGCAGGGCTGGAATGATCCAGTGTCTCTTCCAAGTGGAGGTCTCTGGCTCATCCTGCTCCTCCTGGCTGTGTGGGCCATGGGTCAGCATGGGCCGTGGGTCAGCGTGGGCCGTGGATCATGGGTCTGGTTTGCTGTGGGCTGCGCCTCCCGGGGCAGCAGATGGCCAGCTGACCCTGCAGAGGCCCACGTGGCCATGCTGAGCACCAGCGCCTGGCCACTCTGGTCCACGTTCTCAGGGGTTAAAGGTCAGATGAAAACAGCGCTCCAGCTGGGAGAAGCTAAGGAGCAGCTCATCTGTCCAGAGGGCTGTGAATTAGGTGAGAACATTCATAAAGTTATAAGAAATTCTGACTCAGAAATAAAGGGAGGTACTTTTATACTTGCCAAGTCATTTTGGGACAAAGTCTGAAACCAAGGGTGTCTGGGTGCTTTGAAGTAGGCGGAACTGTCTACTACTGTGAGCTTATTCTCCATTAACGAGTTTCAGACTCGTCTACATTTCTTTTTTCTCCCCCACACTGCTCCCTCCCAACTTCCTGATCTGTTAGAGAGGAGAGATTTTTAGGAACACAGATAAGTGTGCCTGTGTCTCACCATCACTTTAATCAGGACACTCACCAAACACATTGCCAGCTACCCCTCAGCGGGTGACCTTTCCTGGGAAGCGAGACAGACCTGGGTGTGAGCAGAAGTCTTCTCTATTTGCCACGTTGATTTTCAGCCATGTTTCCCGTGCATTCCGCCTCCCCCACCCCGATCTCTCAGGCTTCTCCTGGGTCCTCCTGGGGGTTATGCTCTTTTCGGGGGGATGGGGGTGAAGCTGCTATTGCACTTACTGCTGGCCTTGGCAAAGGGTCAGGTTCTGCAGGAGGCTCTGGTGGCCGGGCTCAGCAGGATGCTGAAGGCTACGCTCAGATAAACTTGTGGGCTCCTCAAAACGCAGTGACTGCAACCTTCACACAGGTGTGAGCAGCCTCCCTTCTCCACAGACTCCAAAGCTTGAGCTTTGAGGGCCTTGGGCATGGCCTGAAATGGTCCCCCCAGCTGCGGGCACAAGTCCAGGAGGTTCCCTTCGGATGCACAAAGCAGAGTGATTTCAGGTACAATTCTGAAGGCAATGGAAGTGGTCTCTTTAATGATGTTGTGATGACAATTTCTCATTTTTCCCTTACAAAGGTTCTTATCTGACTTCTGAAAAGGAAGGGTACAGTGGTTTGTTTTTCTTTCCAGGCCACTGAGCTTTGCAGGAAGTAAACAAAACTCCTGGCCTTTTTCTATTCCACAGAGACTATCTTCAGCCACTGAAGAGTGCAGAGATGTACGTAATGTGGTCAGCTTTCCACGCTGACATAATGAGAAGGAAGTTGTCTCAGTCACCAATGGCAGCTTTCACACATCCAGCACAGCCCAGAGCCCTCAGGATGTAGGAAGCCACCCAGAAATAAGAACAGTAAGCTTCCAGGGCCCAAGACTCAGCTGCCTCTGATAACGTGAAATTCCCTGCCAGCTGGGCTGTCTCAGCTCGTGTGTATTCGGGGTGTGGAGACTTGAAGGTCTGAGGGTGACAGATGCTCTGTACCCGGGAAGGGTCCTCAGTGACTCTTGTGATGCACAAACAACTGGAAGGGATGTTCAGGGAAGGCTACTTCGTTCACAGACTGAGTTTGCAAATTTAGCAATAAATGTGTGTAGCCTACATTTGAACTTTTCCCTTTATGAATCTTGTATTATAATATTTAAGAGGGAAACAAAAATGTGTTTTCATACACTCAAGTCATGCTGTTTTCCTTGGCTTCTTTAGGTGACCAGTGTGGAGAACACATCCATGGGCCAGGGTCTGTTTTCCCCCAAGGTCTCCAGACTGGTCAGAGGCTGCCCCAGGAGCAAGGGCAGATGACACAAACCTTCAAAGGTGCTGTCGGAGAGAAAAGCCAACTGGAGATAGGGAAGACAGTATGGCACCTACACCGCTCATGTTCTCCAAAACCCAGGCAGGTGTCAGAATATTGGTATTTTTAAAAAATGAAAGACAAACTTGCAAAATAATGGATGAATGCTTTGATGTCTTCAGAAGGCCAAATCGAGTAAATGAGGCATTTTACACAGAGGCATAATTACACCTAGAATGAAAGTTGACACACTTCAGCTGTGACCAACCAACCCTTTCATGCATTTGGTTTTATAATGGTTCAACATTAAACATGCTTAGGGTCTACTCTCCTGGGTGTTATGGGTGATGAAGGGAGGTTGAGAGGATGAAATGAGGCATTACCAAAGCACGGTGCACTGTTCCACTCACTTCTGTGAGAATTTCAGAAGTGATGGTCAGTTTATGTTGGTAATCCCGTCAATTTGCCTAGAACCTTGTCTTTTTGCCAGTTGCCTAGTAAAAGATGGGACTCTGAGAATATGGAGTTTTAACCACATCTTATTGCCTCCCCTGTCACTGACCTAAAATCTGGGTACAGGAAGTGGAATTTGAAATCTGTGACCCCTAGGGCCTCAGTAGATGTTTTAGGGCTTTCCCATGCAGGCTCTGAATTTGTAATGTTCCCCAGCTGAGTGGGGAGAGAGCCATCTACAGAGTAATATTTGTCTGTCCCTCGTTATTTCCTGACTAGTGCAGTTTTGACTAAAACAGCAAAGAGACACATTCTTGAAAAGACAGTAAGATTTGGGGTGCATCACAGCCTGGAGATTGTTCTTGTGTCAACCCATGTTTATATACTGCCCTCTGATTTGTAGCTACAAGACCTCCAGTTAGAGGTGGCAGATTGAACACACACACACCTGGGATACATTCCTAACGCTCATTAGCGTGGCTGTAAAATGATTTATAAAGGCATAAACTGATAAAGACAATAAGAAGACATGATAATAGTAACCATTTGGAAGTGGAAAAGAGACTCCCAAGACCTAAATGCCCCAATTTGGCAACTTACAGATCATCGAAGCCATGGGAATTACATTACAGGCCTTCAATCAACTTGGAATTTTGTGGTCCTGGATACTTCTGGAAGTGGGGAATAAGGCGAAGCAAAAACAGTAGAATTAGAGGAAATGATGTTTAGGAAGGAACCATTCCCCACACTTCTCCAATTCCAGGAGAGAGAGTCCCTTTCGCCATTGCAGTGGGCTGATTTTCACACTCCCCCCACTACATGTTGTGTCAGTGCTGGTGCTGGTGTTAGGAGGCAGGGCCCTCCTATCCAGCTCCCACTGCACCCTCTGGGGCAAGGAGGAGGAGCTGGTGAGTGTGTATGTGATGCTGTATAATATGTTTTGAAGCCTAATGAACCTAATGAGGTTGATTGGTTGCTTCATGTCATTGATGATGTGGTAAACAGCAAGGAATTCTCAGGAATTCGTGCTCCCAGCTCTAGTGCTGCACAAATGGCTTGAAAGTGCTTTGTTGTGGCCTGAAGGAGGCGGTCATCTCCTGGAGCTGGGCTGGTGTGGCTGAAAATCAAGCACAGCATCTCATCTTGTGATTAGTGAGTTACAAAGCAAGTTGAACTCCCAGGCTCACAGTGTTTCTACTCTTAAAGTGAAGGCATCAATTGAGAAAAATAGAATCTTTGAAGTTGGAATGAGAACATGTGAAATGACCTTTAAGGAGCTAGGAAGAAGCTAGGTGTGATAGTGCTTGCCTATAACCCCAGCACTGCAGGAGGATGGAGCAGGGGGAGAGAAGTTTAGGACTTAGTAAGACCCCTTCTCAAAATAAAAACAATCAAGGGCTGAGGATGTAGTTCAATGTGAAGGTCCTGGGTTCAATCAATCACCAATGTGACACAGGAGCAGAAAGAGAAAGGGGAAGAGGAGGAGGAGGAAGAGGAGGAGAAAGAGGAAGAGAAGAAAGAGGAGGAAGGAAAGAGAGGAGGAGGAGGAGAAGAAAACATTTAGTCCCTAAATTTCAATGGAAGCAGCCTACCCTTGCCGGAGGGCTAACAGTCAGCCACCCTAGTGGCAATGACCTCTCTTCCCCTGCCTGAAGGTACTAACACTACACTGCCAGAGGAGCACCATGCAGTAGCTTCCCCTAAAACAGTTGCCGTGCAAGACAATGTTGATTCTCTAGGACACACCCCACCCCTTTCTCTGCTCTAGACCTATCATGCAAGTCCCAGAAGGGCCCTACAGGTGAGATACGAAATACAGTGCATGACAAGGTGTGTTAAATTCCAAAAGAACCATTGGAAATTTTCTAATTTATAGACAAAAATCTGTGAAACTTGCAGAAGAATGGATATCGAGAGTGTGGGATAAAGATGGAACGAAATAAAGCTGGATTCCACTGAAGTAATTGACATGGGAAGGAAGCAGAGCAGTGGCCCTGCGTGTAAAGATGCACCCCGGGAGGCAGGCTGGGAGCTACCAGGTTGTCTCTTTGTTTGACTGAGACATGAGCCGAAATGTGACCCAAGGTGAGGAAATTAGAAATTCAGGATCTGCCTTGGTTTGAGTAGACAGAGACCAAAGTCCTGGGGCCTGGGGCATGTGAGGTGGGGCTGTCATTAGCCTCCTCACTGTCACTGTGAAGATGCCGGAGACGGTGTCCACTGCTACAGTGAGAAGTAAATTGGTGAGAAGAAGCCGGCATCTGCGAGAAGTTCTATGAAGACCTTTCTCTGCAGGCCGGAACTCACCGTGGGCTACAGCTGCTGCAACAGAAGCAATGGGAGCCCTGGGTGCTGGGTGGGCAGGGACCAGGGACAAGGCAACTGCTTGGGCACCATGGCCACGGTTACTGTAACGAATGGTAGGGCCTCCTGGCTCACCCAGAGCTACCTCGTTTGCCAGTTAATCCTGTGCTCCCAGAAGTGAAGTAGGATGCCTGCCTACTGATGCTTGCTTGATCTGTGTAACTAGAAAACTTCTAGGTCAAGTGCATGGAAGTCTACCCTGGATTACAAAGAGAGTCACCCTCCCCAGGTTTGGGTCACTGTACAGACCCAGAGCCCACTAAACGAAGGGGCCTGGGACCCTGCCGAAGTTGTTCACTGTTAATCCGTCTTCCTATCTTTCCCCAGGGAACTGATGGCTTTCGCCAAGGAAGCCATGCACTGGGGAAAGAGAACTAATCAGAACTTTCAGGGGCAACCAGGCACAGGCTCTGCAATGGCACCGATTCCAGGGTCCCAGGGCCTCTGTGGCCCCCTGTCAGAGGCTGGTGCAGGTTGGGTGACCACTGCAGGTTTAGCTTAGGCTCTAGCCCTGCTGTGGTTGTTTTCCAGGCTGTGAAATAAATATGCCGGAATGGGTATGTGTGGACTTAGCAGAATTTTCACACTGCTTCCCTGACGGTGCAGCGAGGGCCACCATGGTAGGAGGCTACTGAAAGCCACTGGAACCGTGTCCACCTCAGGAAGCAGTACCAAGCTTCCTCAGGCTTGCAGGCATCACTGTCATCGTCAGCTTCCTGGAAGCTGCAGATATGGTGGCTTCTCTCACATCCCACTCACCTTGGCTCCTTGGCCTGCAGAGAAGACAGCAGGA
Source organism: Heterocephalus glaber (assembly GCF_053883595.1). NCBI lineage: Eukaryota > Metazoa > Chordata > Mammalia > Rodentia > Bathyergidae > Heterocephalus > Heterocephalus glaber. The sequence goes on from NW_028258157.1 coordinate 1,025,340, forward strand.
TCTGGGAGAATAAGAGGATCATCATGAGCTGAACCTACCAACAGCTGCCATCGATCGCAGCTCTGCTACCAGATGTCTCTTTGTTGCTTGAGCAAACTAACACATCCCCTGATACCTGGCGGCAAGCTACTGATCCACAAAACTGTCTCCTCCATAGTGCCCAGGAGGTGCAGCAGAAGCACTTTGCTTTTAGCTGACGAAGGAGTACAGCGTCACTGTCCCGAGCTGGAGTCCTAGTGGCTCTCGGTTCCTGTCACCATTTACTTGTCACCAACTTCAGTGTCTTTTCCTTCACAAGACACTGCACTGCTCTGTTGCATCCAGGACACTGTGCTAACTGGGCTCGCCTGGGCTCCACATCCAGACCCTGTCTCTAAAAGCCAAAGGGAGGATCAGGGGAAGGGGAAAGGGATGGGAAAGGACCAAGATACGATTGCTGTGTGTGTTAATTTCCCAAACGAATGTCAATGTTATGTATCGTAAAACAGTACAAATAAACATCTTGCCACTATGGACAGGCAGCAAGGAGTGCAGAAAGCTGAGGATCCAAAGCTGTCAGAAAAATCTGACTCTGTCTGATGAGTTGTTTAGGAAAGAAAACAGAAAGAGGTCCAGGCAAGGAGGCTGACAGTCACGATGCCTCTAGCAGGACTGGTGTTGTCCTATACTCAGGGCAGGTGGAAGCCAGCAGCAACTCCAGGGAGACCTGGCTCTCCAAGGACAGGGCGAGGACACACACCCGGGAGGGGGCTGGAGGCCCCCGAGATGAGATGAGATTTCAATCTCCTCTCTTCCACCTTTAGTTATTAGCTCAAGCTCATACATTATATCGTAATCCATGATTTTGCCTTTAAAAAAAGCAGTGAGAAAGAGGAGGCTGATTTTCTGGAGAAATTAATTATTGAATAAAATGATTTAGAATATTTGCAGAAAGAGGATTTTAAAAAATAATTTGCTTTTTCTTTTACATGATTGGAAACATCTTTATCAATAAGTCTTTATCAGTAAGTCATCTTTATCAGTAAGTCTAAACGAGAAAAAACTCTACTTTTATGCCAAGTTAACAGTGAGGTGGAAGACAGCATTCTTAACCTAGAGATCCACGCGTCACTGCACAACAATGCACTAGACTGGTTGCTCCTTAGGTAAGAATCTCCAAATATATGCATTCTACTTTAAAATATTCCCAGTGCTGAATGTTCTGGGATTGGGACACTGACAGAGGAGTCAGGGAGCTGACCTGAAGGCATGTCAGGACCTCAGGATGGCTCAGTAAGAACTCCCTCATGGGCAGTGGGCTCTCTGGTCAGATCAGCCAATGGGAAGAAGATCTTGATGTGGGAAGATCTTCCCTCCCAGCTCCCTGTCTCTCTTCTCAGGCAAGACTCAAGATTTGCTTTTGTGGTTGTGAGGCCCAGTTCCTTTCAGCCCAACTGTCTTACTGGGGGAGGACTGCAGGTCCTACCCTCATGGCGGGAAGCATCACACACTACATGTAAAGAGACCCTTCTCATGACTGCAGCTGATGTTGCCAATGGCAGGGGTAAGGGAGAAAGCAGCACCATGCAGATGGGAAAAGGATGGGGAGGACAGAAAAGAAACGTCCAAGAACAGGCCAGTAGGCCCCACCCTGGGCCTCACCCAGGCTCAATGAACTCAGCATCTTTTCAGCCTCAGGTACGAGGCTGGATGTGTCTGGGCCCGGGGGTTTGTCCTCCCCGGGAGGACTGCTTTTCTCAGATCCTCTTGGTGAGGGCCCTGCAGGACCACCAAGAAAGCAGCCCTGGGCATCTCAAGTAGTGTGGTGGATTCATTAATGGTAAACTTGAGTGGGATGCCTGGCTGAGCTGAATCAGAGTGATCCCACATGTGGAACCCACCTGAGGACTGTTGCCAGAATGGCATCAGAGAAAAGAGGAGGGGAAGTTGTGTGCTGCTGATTTCCCAGGACGAGCTTTGTTATGCTGGTTTTCCTGATGTGACCTTGGCTGTTTTCATGATCAGAGGAGCACAGGTCCTCACTGTTGCTGAAGACAGCTGCTGCTCCCCTCAGGAGCGCTCTGGTCTTCGCCTTTGTCTTGAGCATGGCTTCCTGGCTCTGGTGCAGATGAAACAGGAAGGTGATGAATGCACAGGGCCACATCTACCCCAGGAGATGCAGGTGGCCCAGGGCAGCTGCCTCAGGAGAAAGTTTCAATCCCTGGTTCAGCCCTCAATCCAGCAGCTGCTAGACAATGCAAAGAAGAATAACATAAGACTGATTGGAGTCAAGGAAGAAACAGGAGAGAGTGCAGATGACATAAAAAAAACTCTTCACAGAAGTAATGGCAGAAAACTTCCCAAGCAGGGAAAAAGAACTTGACATACAGATAAGTGAGGCATATAGGACTCCAACTAGCCTTGATCAAAAAAAAAATCTACACAAAGGCCTATAATTGTTAAGATTCCAGAAATCCAACAGAAGAACAAAATTCTACAAGCAATGAGAGAAAAGAAACAAATCACATACAAAGGAAAGCCCATCAGAATCACAGCAGACTTCTCAATGCAACCCCTCAAGGCAAGAAGAGCTTGAAGTGACCTATTCCAAGTCCTAAAGGAAAACAGGCTCCAACCTAGATTGATGTACTCTGCAAAACTATCTTTCAAAATTGATGGAGAAATAAGATACTTTCATGACAAAGAGCACCTCAGGAACTTCATGAATGCCAAACCAGCACTCCAAAAATTTTAGACAATATCCTGGGAAAAGAAAATGAGGATCACAACCCCAGGAAGCCCACCAGAATGAATCCATTGGGCACGACAAGAAATTAAACTCAAAGGGGGAGAATCCAACAAAAAGAAAAAGTCATTACAATGATAAATCAATATGTGTCAGTTATAACCATCAATATTAATGGTCTCAACTCACCAATCTAAAGAAATAGACTGGCAGAAAGGGTCAAGAAGCAAGATCCAACAATATGCTGCATACAAGAAACACACTTAATTCAAAATGCAACTCATAGACTGAAAGTTAAAGGGTGAAAAACAATACTCCATGCAACAGGAACCCCCCAAAAAGCAGGAGTAGCTATTCTTTTTGCAGATCAAGTGGATTTCAAAGCAACATTGATTAAGAGAGATAAAGAAGGACACTACATCCTTGTAAAGGGAACAATCCAAGAAGAAGAGCTGATAATCATAAATATCTATGCACCAAACACTAGTGCACCCAACTATATAAAACAAATACTAATGGACATTAAAAATCAAATAAGCACTAATACAACAGTAGTGGGGGACATCAATACCCCACTGACACAAATAGATAGATCAACTAGACAAAAAACAAGCAACAAAATACTAAAACTCAAGCAAATCACTGAACAAATGAACTTAACATATGTTTAAAGAGTGTTCCACCCCACAAAAGCAGAATACACATTCTTTTCAGTTGCACGTGGCTCATTATCCAAAATAGACCACATACTCACTCATAGAACATATTTAAGTAAGTGCAAAGGAAATGAAATTATCCCCTGTATATTATCAGACCATAGTGTGATGAAATTGGAGATCAACAGCAAAAGAAACCACAAAAATTTCATAAACACATGGAAATTGAACAACACAATTCTGAGTAAACAATGGATCACAGAGGAAATTACAGAAGAAATCAGACAGTTCCTACTATTAAATGACAATGACAATACAGCTTATTGGAATCTATGGGACACAGTGAAAGCAATCTTATGAGGGAAATTCATAGCAGTGAATACTCATACTAGGAAAACAGAGCAAGCCAAATTAAACAACCTGATGCCGAACCTCAAGCTTCTAGAAAAAGAAGAGCAGGACAAACTCAAAGCTCATAAAAGGGAGGAAATTATACAGACCAGAGCAGAAATCAATGCAATGGAGACTAAAAGAACAATACAAAAATCAATGAATCAAGAAGTTGGTTCTTTCAAAGAATAAACAAAATTGACAAACCCTTAGCCAACCTTATCAGAAAAAGGAAGGAAAAGGCCCAAATCCATGAAATTAGGAATGAAAAGGATGAAATTACAATGGACCCAGCAGAAATCCAGAGGATCATCAATAACTACGTTGAGAATCTATACACCAATAAGATGGAAAACACAGAAGAAATGGACAGATTTCTAGATACAAATGAATTACAAAAGTTGAATGAAGAAGACCTAAAAATTCTGAACAACCCAACATCAACCAATGAAATTGAAAATGTAATTAAAAACTTATCAACTATGAAAAGCCTGGGACCTGATGGTTTCACTGCTGAGTTCTACAAGACCTTGAGAGGGGAACAACTGCCACTACTGATTAAACTCTTCAATGAAATTGAAAGGGAAGCAATACTCCCCAATTCATTCCTGGAAGCAAACATCACCTTGATCCCCAAAGCAGAGAAAGACCCTACCAAAAAAGATAACTATAGGCCAATCTCACTAATGAACATAGATGCAAAAATCCTTAATAAGATACTGGCAAATAGAATGCAGAAGATCGTCAAGAAGATCATACACCCTGACCAAGTGGGATTAATCCCAGGGATGCAGAGATGGTTTAATATATGCAAATCAATAAATGTAATACACTATATCAATAAAGCCAAAGACAAAAACCATATGATCATCTAAATAGACACAGAAAAAGCATTTGACAAAATCCAACATGCATTTATGATAAAAACCCTACAAAAAATTGGAATAGATGGTCTCTACCTCAATCTGATAAAAGCCATCTATGAAAAACCAACAGCCAATATCATACTAAATGGTCAAAAACTGAAATCTTTAACACTAAAATCAGGAACAAGACAAGGATGTCCACTATCACCACTCCTGTTCAATATAGTCTTGGAAACATTGGCCACAGCAATTAGACAAGAGAAAGAAATAAAATGAATAAAGATAGGAAATGAAGTAAAATTGCTATTATTTGCAGATGACATGATACTCTATATAGAAGACCCCAAGAACTCCACCAAAAGTCTTCTAGACTTAATAACCAAATTCAGTAGAGTAGCTGGGTACAAGGTCAATAAACAAAAATCACTAGCTTTCCTCTATATGAACAACAGACTCCTTGAGAGAGAAATACACCAAACAATTCCTTTCCCAATAGTATCCAAAAAACTGAAATACCTAACAAAAGAAATCAAAGACCTCTTCTCTGAAAACTATAGCACTCTGAAAAGAGAGATCAAAGATGATATCAGAAAATGGAAAGAGATCCATTGCTCCTGGGTAGGAAGAATCAACATAGTGAAAATGGCCATACTTCCAAAACTGCTATATAGATTTAATGCAATCCCAATTGAAATTCCAGTAGCATACTTCAAAGATCTTGAGAAAACAATCCAAAAGTTAATTTGGAACAAGAAGAGACCTAGAATAGCAAAAGTAATTCTAGGCAACAGAGACATGGCAGGGGGTATCACAATCCCCAACTTGAAACTATACTACAAAGCTACTGTGATAGAAACAGCATGGTACGGGCAAAGAAACAGACTGTATGACCAGTAGAACAGATTAGAAGATGCAGAAACAACTCCAGACACACTTAGTCACCTCGTCTTTGACAAAGGAGCCAAACACCCTCACTGGAGGAAAAATAGCCTCTTTAATAAATGGTGCTGGAGAAATTGGGTTTCAAGTTGCCAAAGATTAAAACTAGACCTGTATCTCTCACCATGCTCTAAACTCAAATCAAAATAGATTAAAGATCTAAATATTAAAACAAATTCTGAACCAGCTGGAACAGAGGTTAGGTAAGATGCTTGAAGACATTTGTGTAGGAAAAGATTTTATGAACAAAATGTCAGTTGCCCATGAACTAGCACAAACAATCAACAGGTGGGATCTCTTCTTATTAAAAAGCTTCTGCACAGGAAGAAAAACCACCAACAGTGTGAAGAGACAACCCACAATGTGGGAAAAAATCTTCACCTGCTGTCCCTCAGACAAAGGTCTACTATCTCGAATCTATAAAGAACTTAAAAAGATCACACCTCCCAAATTTAAAGAGCCTATCTGAAAATGGGCATCTGAAATGAACAGATATTTCTCAGACAAAGAAGTAGAAATAGCAAATAAACATATGAAAAAATGTTCAACATCACTGGTCATTCGAGAGATGCAAATGAAAACAACACTGAGATTCCACGTCACTCCAGAAAGAATGGCTGCTATCATGAAATCAACCAATAACAAATGCTGACAGGGCTGTGGGGAAAGAGGAGCCCTGCTCCACTGCTGGTGGGGGTGTAGACTGGTGCAACCACTGTGGAAATCAGTATGGAGATTCCTCAACAAACTAGGACTGGAAGTCCCATTTGACCCCACTATTCCACTGCTGGGGATCTTCCCCAAAGAATTAAAAGAATCATACCACAGAGATATAGGTGCACCCATGTTCATAGTAGCACAATTTGTAATCAGTAATACTTGGAAGCATCTCAATTGCCCATGAACTGGAGACTGGAAAAAAAAATGTGTTTTTGTTTTAATAGAATGGAGTACTAGTCAGCCATAAAAAATGAGAAATTAGAGGCATTTATAGCTAAATGGATGCACATTGAGGTGGTACTCTTAAGTGACATAAGCAGGACACGTGTAAATATTGAATAGTTTCTCTAGTGTGAGAAACTGAAAGTGTAAATAAGGACTAAAAGGTATTATAGATAATGTGAAATAGGAAGAAAAGGGGCAAAGGGGAAGGGAAAGTGGGAGGGGTAGGGGAAAGGAAAGAAAGGAATGGAATTAATATGAGAAAATGGAAACAAAGTCTTTGTAAATAGGGAGGGGTGGAGGGGTTGAAGGGAGGGGAGGGGAAGGGGGGAAAAGTAAGATCCAAGAGATTTTGTAAAGGTGCAAATTTCCAATGATGAATGTCAGTATATTGTATACCTAAAATGTACCAATGAAATCCATTTTTAAAAGGGTAGGGGCATTAAAAAAAAAAGTAAGTAAATAAATAAAAAGTAAAAATACACTTGAGAGCCGGGGATGTAGCTCAGCAGTACACCACCTGCCTGGCAAGTGCAAGATCCTGAGTTTGATTCCTGGTGCAGAAAAAGAAAAATTTGAGGACGTGGCGTTAACTGCTAAAAAGTATAAAAAATGACAGCAAGTTGAAAAAGGCCCCAAACCACTCATCTGTCCCAGCTACTGCTCACAGATTCCATAGTGAAGCTCTGTTAGAAAATGTCAATTAAGGGCGGGCCGGGGGATTTAGCTCAGTGCTTCCGCCGCCCGCCTTGCAAGCCCAAGGACCCGAATTCGATCCCCGGCACCCAAAAAGAACAGAAAATGTCAGTAACTTATTCTGCCTCTGGGCTCTCTTTTATTGTCATGTATCTCCTGTAGACTTACTGCGCGCTTGTTTGTCCTTAACTCTTGGGGTTTAACATGCTTCTGGTCAGCTTCGAGAGACCCCTCCCATTCAGAGCCCCCCATTCAGCTCCAGGTGTCAGGTCACCTCTGGAGCACATGCTAAGCCGTACTGCAGGCTGATTTTGTCTAAACTCTCTTCTTCTTCGGATTCCTGTGGGTGCCTTCATCACTTGGGCAATGACACTGTGCTTACAGACCTTAAAGTCTTGTCTGAGAAGAATTTCCTCCTCCCCTCTCTATCTCCAATTGAATCTTCGACTGTGGAAGAATTTTTACTGTGTGAGATTATTTTGTGCAGTAGTGACCGTTCGATTCAGGAAAGGAGTCTTACCTATGGCCCCAATGGCTTTCCCTCGTTCTGTCCCCCAGAATACTGGGGTTCATGAGTGTTCGCACCCTTCAGACGTCCTCCCAGGCCGGGCCCCTTCCCACGGCCCCCACCGCGCCTCCCACCCGCATCTCTGCGCCTTGGCTGGCTCCCCCAAGGTTCTGGATGGTGAAGTTCCCTATCTCCTCCGTGTTTCTCCTGACCTTGGGCTCCCTTCAGTTTCTTCTTTTCTTCTTTCTAAAGGAAAGCACAGTGGGAAGGCGTGCGCGTGAGTGCGTGCAAGCGCACGAAGGCGGGAGATGGGGGATGGGAGCTCTGCGGCTGCGCTTGAGGTCACCGAAATGACCTCCCCTCCGCTCTCAGCTGGATCAGGTCCTCACAGGCTTCTCCCGGGCCTGCTGCGGTGAGCGGTGTCTCCCAGGATGCCCGGGACTCTTCCTCAAGGGCCTGGGCGCTGGCCTTTTGCAGCGTGATCACCCGGAAAGCAGTGCCCAAGGCGAGGTCGCTAGGAGGGGCAGGGCCTTGCCCCGAGACTAGAACTGCTCTTGTCCTAAACACGTGAGAACCGCGACATCCATGGGGAGGAGGTGAGGAATTCCATTTGCTTTGATCCTGAATTTAAGTATGTATCCCTTCCTTCCCATTCCTCCCCCTTCTCTTCTTTTCCCTTTCTTCTTTTTCCTTTCTCCTCCTTCCTTCTGAAAAGAAGTAGAACGCATTCTATTTGGGGATATAACTGGGTTTATTGGTATAAAATACAATATTTTAAATTATTTTCCATGGGAAGAAAAATAGCCTGTCATGAAGGTGTTACCTGCTTTTCCTTTAGATCAAAACTATCTGAGAAACAGTAGCCTTTAGTGCAAATGATATGTGTTGTCTCTTCCGTTCCAGGTACAGTGGCAAGGAAAGACCTTTTCATTCTTGCACTTGTGAAGTCTATAGTCGGATCACAAGAAAAATAAACACGATTTGCAGTAGGTGTCCGGATGAAGTATGTAGAGGACTGCAGCCGCGGGTCGGCAGGCTCAGGGCTCAGTGGTGATGATCCAGGGGGCTGGTCCCAGCCGGAGACAGATGGGGCGAGAACAGTGGATGCATAAGGCCTGGAGCTCAGCCTACACTGAGCGGGCAAGCTCTGGGGAGTGTCCTGTGGCGTCAGGCTGAGGCAGGAGGCATGAGTCAGTTGGAGCTTCTGGGTCTTTACTTAAAAAAAGAAAGAGGGTCACAACACTGAAACCCTTCAGTCCATGGGTGAAACGTTGAGGTACAGAGGGATAAATCAAGGTTTTCTAGCTGCAGTGGAAAATATGAGTGTGCATGCTCATGAGAGAATGAGAGAGAGAGAGAGAGAGAGAGAGAGAGAGAGAGAGAGAGAGAGAGAACAGTGCAAGGGGAACTGGATGGAAAGCATTTACCAAGATTAATGGAGGCAGGAAGAGAGAGATGAAGGAAGGAAGGAAGGTTTGCTTAATGCACTGGGTTGGGGAATGAGTGATAGAGAAGCTGCTGTCTTGACAATGCCTGGTTTCTCCTAGGGTTCTGGGCATGAGAACCCCTGGGTGGTTGCAGGCAGGGACACATTAGGGTCCTATCGATATGCACTTTAGGCAGGTCCCAGGTGGGTGTGTGGAAGATGTGCTTGAAAGAGAGGGACAGTGATATTATCCAGATGCTGCTGCGGAAATCTCTGTAAAAGTGGTCAGGATCCAGAGAGGCACGTCTGCTTTCTGTGCTCTAGGCAGCTACAGTTCTTACCATCCACACGCATGACCCAACTGCCTGCCAGTGTGGGTGATGCAGCAGTGTGTGGCTTGCCTCGAAGTGTGTGCAGCCCAGCATCCAGCAGCACCTCCTGAGGAAGTGTTTGAGCCACTCAGAGGGTTTACTTCATTAACAGCGAGAGCTCCTTGGATTTCAGACAGAGCAAAATATCAAATTAAAATTTCCAGCTCCACAAAATAAAACCTGTCTCCAAAACAAAGACTTTTTCCATGAGGAGCAGCAACACCATCTGAACACTGGGGGTCAGTATGAGCAGAGTAGAATATTACACAGGGAATGGAAAGAAAATGGGTCAGTTTTGCTAATAATTGGGCTTAGCTATCTTTTTCTCAAATGCTCAGGTGCATCTCTGAGTATATTGAGGAAAATGGTAATCTCTTTGATTTTTCAAAATGTGAAGTAGAGAGACTTTTTTTTAAAATCCTGGAGATCAAAAAGACTTCAATGTGTCTAGAAGTATTTTATTTGCAAAATTTTAATTGATAAATAGAAGACAGAAGCAGATATTTCCCCTGCTGAGTCATTTCACTTATTTTATTGCAAGATCATTATTCAAAGCATCAGAATTGACATCAGGTTGTGCAATCTGATCCTAGTACCATATCAGCCTCTCTGTCTAGCCCTTCCCCATGGCGAACTGTGACTGGGACACCCTGGCCTTTCCTAAATGAGTGAAGGATTCTGCTCCCCCAACCCAGGCCAGTTCACAGCACTCCCTCAGCCTTACCTTTCCTCTTAGTCCACTGCTCAGCTCCAGTTACCTCTGACACCCGACCCATGCTCCCCCATAGCTTCCCAGATTTGTCCCAGCATAGTCAGTTATGATCTTGTTAACTCATGAATGCCTTCTACTCCCAGTTCACCAGTCTTTACCTCTCTCACCTCCCTCTTTATTATATAGCCAATGGTCCAGAATTTAAATTCATCTTTGCCCATGCCCTGCAGTCTCTCACACATTTGTTCTTCTGTCTACTCCATCTGGTAAGGCCAACTGAAGTTAAAATTTGCCACACCCTTTCTCTGCTCTTAGGTTTCCAGGCTGGGGAATCACAGGTGACAGAAAGGCTGATGGATGTTGCTGTTCATGGTCATCAAGCCCAAGGAGCCCTTGAGCTCTTCCCGGAGGGCTCCCTCTTCCTGTCTGCTCCAGAACTATTCTAAACCTCTTTGTTGTCTTCAAATGTTTTCCCCATTAGCTTCCACCTCACACTATGCAGATTAATTCTCACCTTCTCTGAGAAATGTACAAACATCCTGAGGGATCTCCTTTAACCTCTTCTGTGAAACCCCAAATCTGCATTAGCCAGCTCCTTTTCTTTTTATTTCATTGCTTGAGTTGCATATTGACAAATGGAAGTGGAAATATACACTAATAAAAAAGAAGACACTTATGCCTGGTCTGGAAATCTTGATAAACTCAAGATGTCAAAGTTGATATTTTGAACATTTATTAGTGAGGCTGAGACAGCAGCCTTTATTCAGCACAATTTACAGAAGTTACCAAGATACATCTTGTACACAATCACAAAGCCAAGTCATATTTCACATAGAGTAAAACTCAAGACAGATTCACAAGCAACTTGTATACAATGCTCATATATTTTCAGATCAATTTATACCATCTTTAATCCAAGAATTTGCATTTGTTCATTAGATTTTTCAGAAGGATTTGGGGGAAAAAAAGAAAAAAAGAAAAGAAAAAACACACTAGCAAATCACCAACACAGCATGCAACATATAGCCACAAAAAATATATATCTCCAAGTTCTGTATTTTTTATTTTGAAATCAATTGTATTAGGTTTTCAACTTTTTCAGACAAGAATTTTTTTAACATCAGATGTGCTGTTAGGATATTAGCACGCATTAACCAGTAGTGGGCGCACTTGAGCACGTCACTTAATGAATATAGAGACACAGTCAAATAATAATCATATTCACATGCTGGATGCCAAATGAAATGAGCATTTCAACTTTGCCTATTTTACCAAATATATCGATATATACAGCGTAATGAGTTAAGAAAACCCTCACTTCATCTAACTACCAGGTAATGAGTTGGCTTCAATGTTTAATCCTAAGAACATGGGACACACAGAAGACATCCGTGTGTCCATTCAGTGAGAGTCTCCTTTCTACTCATCACCAAAGGCAAGTAACTGTCACAGAATCATTCCTAACTAGTCACCGAGCCGCTTCCACTTTCATTTCAAGCTCTAACAGAGGGAAAATCGCTGCTGTCTGTACACACACAGTTATAAACACTTAGAGCTGGAGTTGGCTGATTTTGGAATATTCGACATTGTAGCAATGAAAATAAATTTTTAAAAATATTGTTATGATTTAAATAATAAAGTAAAAAAATACTATCAACATCTTTATGATATCTTAATGAAATGAAGCATTGATCAAATAATTTCTAATAAACTGGGCACAATATAATAATATATAATTTATTTTACTTCACATCACTGACCACTATTAGTGTCACTACGGCTACCACCATGATCATCCTAACCGTTCCTATAATAAAAGCCATTATCAGCTGGTTACCAGCTATATTATTCCCACAATGTGATTATTTTACTGTGTGTGAGCTACAAAATAAATCTCACTGGTATGCTGAAAATATGCATTTAATTAGTATGATTTATTAAAATATGGACAATATTAAGGAGCAAATACAAGAGCTGCCCCTTCATCTTCGATACTATTCTTTTACAATGCAGTGCAAATAAATAATTCAGTCACCAATAATTTCCTTACTATTAAGTAAAAACAGGGAAACACCTACATCTTGATATCTGTGTCTATGGTGATGAGTCTATAATCCCTTGTCTTTTGTAAAAATTCACTCTGTGCTTTTTCTTCTGTAGCTGAAAGTTTCATTACAACCAAATTTTAAACCAACACGAAGCTTCAGTGTTTGATGACTCAATGAATTTGTGAGAAAACTGAGATGCTTTTAAAGGTGTAGGTGCTGTAGCTGGACTAATCCTGTATTAATTAGAGATTATAAACTGCCACCATTAGGATAAAAAAAGCTAATTCCATTTAAACAAAATAAAATAAAAAGTGGAAAATCATGGGCTGTGATATATACATATATATATACAAAAAAGTAAAAGTCACCAAGAGCCCTGTTTGCAATTTAAAAAGAAACGGTTTTGTTCTAAGAAGGGAAATCAGCGCCACGCAGAGGAAATGCTTCATTTAAGGATGTTGCATAGAACAATTCCAGTCAGCCCGGAGCTGGCCGGCTGTGCACGCGCACACTGGCGGGTCCTACGTCGCTGCAGGGGACGCGGGCACCTGAAGCCCTGGGGCTCTCTCCGGGTTGACCTGGCCCCATCCGGGCTTGGCACAGGGGCACCAGTAGTAGCAAGGCTCCTTCTCCGCTGCGCTAGGTGGCTACCACGCGATGATTCTGGCTGGCAGCCCCTCCCCTTGTTACCCAGAGGGAGCCCGCAGAAGAGGACCAGAGAGGAAGCCAGGGTTCACATGGGCCAGCCTTTCCCTGTCAGAGGGAGACTTCAGGAGCCTCTTCCTCCCCGTTGTGACTGATGATTTTAGGCTTGCCCCAGTGCTAACTTCTGCTGGAAATATCCATGGCAACCATCAGCAGATCTAGTAGTCTCTAAAAATAAAATTCTAGCAATATCATATTTTTGGTGCGTTTCCTCCCCATGCCCAGGGGCCCTGCATACCCTAACTGCAGCCTCAGAGGTGGGGTGGGAGAGTGGGAGCCATGGGTGTGCCAGGGCACAGAAAGCTGCAGTGTATTTCTTTATGAATAGTAGCCTGGGGTATTTCAGAAATTCTTTAATTTTAGTGTTTTACATCTCTCTCAAATTTAAAGTATTTTTTCTCCAAAATTGAGAAAATACAATATACAACCAATATTTTGGAGTTGGTTCCTCTTAATCCCACCAAAACCTCACTTTGAATAAAGCAGCAGCTTTTAAATTCAAAACGCTGAGAAGTGATTTAGTTTATTTCTGGTAGGGCACAGGAAGGGGATAAGATCAGTGTAATGCATTTCATTCAGCATAACAAAATTTGCACAACTTTTTCATTTAATTCGTCTTTTTTCAGGTTAAATAAAAGTGCATTTGTTAAACAAAAAATGATTTTTTTCTAGTTTGCTGTTTTTACCAACACCAATGATTGCCATTGGTTTGGAGGATGATATCACATATAAAATTGAGAATTTAAAAGGTGCATAATAATTATGCCTCACTTCTGTGTATAAAACTATATTTGGAAATGTGCTTTCATATTTCATATGTCTCTTGATTTAATCATACCAACATTCCACGAGGAAGGCTAGGATTATAATAGTATTTTTATCATATGGATAAGAAAACTGGAGGAGAGTGAGTTAAAGTAACATTTGCAATGTCAATAGCAGAATCAACACCAGAAGCCAGGATTTTAACTCTCACCAAGCATGTTTTCCACAACTCCATGTTACTTCCTCTACTATTGTTGGTTGATGGGAGAGAGGATTCATTATCTTAATGACTTAGACATTGGTTGTTTCATTGTATATTATTAAAATAGTTTAAAGTATATCTTAATCTCAAATGTCAACGTTGTACATATTTTCCCAGCATAGAGAAACTTGATCATTGTGATATTGTCACTTAGGGAAGGGAACAAAGTACCAGAGAGAACATGAGTCTGGAATCAGACTGTCCATTATACAATCAGTTCATGAGTGCAAGGTAAAAATATCATGGAAAAGCAGAAAATGACACCAATTTAATTAATATCATAAGTTTCATATGATTTGTTTGCCAGAGAAAGGATTTTCCTTCTCTGACAATACACTACTCAAGAGAAGAGAAATATGCAGGATAACACATTTATTTGCAATTTCACAACGAACAAGTGACCATGCTTCCTAGAACATACCAATTTAATCCAGGTCCTTTGGTATCTATGTAGGTTGAAAATACCTCAGCTTAATGGTGAGTTACAGAGACTGACATTTTCAACCGAATTTCCAATATTATGTTGGTCAACTGTCTTTATTATTAGCCAGACTTGGTTTTATTTCTAGATAAATAATTTCATTTTTACCTAGTACTAGCTTCACTCTACACTATTAAAAACTCTACTGAAACAAATGTGCTTTTACCACGTGGATTCTACAATTGGGGTTGTGCACCCCGTAACACCTGGATGCAGAACAAACCTGCACCATGTGGCCTGTAAGCCGTGACTTCCGTGTCTCCCGCCTCCTTGGCCTGTGAACACAGTCGTCTTCCCCAGTCCCGGGCACACATCGCAGACGCATCCTGTGCTAGAGCTCAAGCAGTAACTTGTCTGAGAACACAAGATGAAGAGTTTTTCAGCTTTTGCGAACTGAGATTTGTTATATCAGCTCTTTTGATCAAGCTTTCTTTGCATAAAAGTTACTTCTGATTTGAGACCATGCTCACCACTGCCCCTCCATTCTGCTCAAAGATTCTCCTTTGCAGTAAGTAATCACAATCCCGCTCCCAGCTTCTTTCCGCTGCCAAGAAATCCCAAGGCCTCAGAGCTCTATTCGCTGGTTGGTTTTCAACCTGTGAACTTTTTCATTTGTGTCTCTTTCCGCTACCCAGAGCAATGAATTTACGAGGCGGTAGTGGGTTGCTGCCCATGGATCCCTCTCGTGTTTGCTGGAGGACAGCGCTGTACAATGGTGTCCAGCCCGTCTCCATCCAGGAGACGTCTTCACGCCCTACCTGAGCACACACAGTTCTTAGTGCGCCTGAGTAGGACTGGCCAGGAGTTTGTGCCAGCTGACAATTCTTTTTCTGAGATCCACTTTGTCCAGCCAGATACAGGCCTCGCCAATCAAGGTCTTTTTCATAAATTTCCCTCCATTGGAGAAAAGCAAAATCTAGAAAAAAATAAACCAAATTTTATATATAGATATATATATATACATATATATACATATATGTATATATATATATATATCTTTCTATATGAACACACACATGTCTATTTTTCAACTGCATAACAGACCCTGAATCATCAAAGAAACAGACAAGAGGGGGAGAGGTGAAAAGTGGCAGGTATATTTTTTTGCAAGAGAACTAATAATCTAGATGTTCTCAAAAGATTTGCAAAATATAAATTAATTCACATCAACATTTTTAAATTATTGCCCAAAGGAAAAGACACATCCCGAAAGATATGAGAATCTTAGATAATGATGTGGATAACTAGCTAATTCTAATTAGACATATGCTGAAACTGATGGAAAGTGTCACAACGTAACTTTTCCAGATACACTTTTACTAGTTTATTAAATACTGAACCAAATAGAAAAATGATTTGAATGCTGAGCAAATAAATAAGACTTCACAAGCCATCGATTCTATTTAGCATTTACTGCTTTTAACTACAGTGAGCACTACAACATGATTCCTTCTTTCATTTATAGAAATAATGTTACTCTACAGTCTAAAAGTAGAGATATTTTTTTTCTTTAAGTAAGTAGTTGAAAGAACTGTAGAGAGCCTTAGGCCAGTCTTCTGACCCTTGATGATTTTCTGTATTTCCCTCCTCTCTACTGCTCTTCAGGATCTCATTCAGGTGATTCAATTATTTTTCCTCTCAAAATCTTTCTTTTCTTCCAACATTAAAAATATATTTCTGGATATAACCATCTCTTCTGCTTTGGGTCTTTAGATTTCAAGTGACTCCGCATTATCACTTGAATCACTGTCTTCTTCTCAAATGAATTTCCAAGAAACTCGAGCTGTTCCTCCCGCACCTCCTCCTGGGGTCACTTCCCTTTGGCACCTTTGGACACATGCTCCAGAGTTCTTTAATTTCTATTCTACTCTGATGCCAGCTAATCTCCTCAGTGGGTCTCTGCTCAGTGGGGAAGGAGTCATATTTATGTCTAGTCCAAGGCTTCATGTGCCAGGACCACACGGTCTCTTCCAATTTTCCCTCTCTCCCCATCCCACCCTGCATTTCTTCTTTCACTCTTGTTCTGTGTCTAGGAAGACATAATGTGCAGAGTGCTGCACCATGCTGGAGACAAGAGCAAGGACAGCCAGGCCTTGCCCCAGAGAGGGTGACAATGTGGGAGCAGAGATGGCAGGGGTGTAAATTACTGCACAAGGCAGATGGGGTTCACAGCATGAGGAGGTGAGAAGCTAATCTGTAGGTAAGGAATGGTGAACTATACCTGAGATCATCAGGAAAATCACTGCAGTGTGGCAATGGGTGGAGACAGATGAGTAGGGAGATTTGAAGGGGTAGAAATGGGTATGTGCAGGATTAGAGGTTTACTTGATAGGAAGTGAGTCAGGCGAGGCTGGAGTTTCTGGTGAGTGGAGAAATACCTAAGAAGCCAAGACTAAATCGACACAATTCAAACTCCCCTGGAGGCCTCAGCAGGGCTCCAGGTAATGGGAGTCATTGACTGGCTCTAACCTGACCCAAGGCCCACGCTGGCAGCGTGAATGGGAGGGCCCCACAGGAAGGAGTTGGTGGCCAGGTAAGGCCCTGAGGTGCAGGGAAGAGTGAAGTTGGGGCCAGAGACTCCAGGGCAGTGAGCAGGGAGCCACGCAGAGCAGGTGGCCTGGGGTGGGAGCACAGGGCAGAGGCCCATGTAGTGCACCTGGGAGACTTCGTCATTTTCTCCAACGGCAGGTGTGTGATTAGTATGTGAATACCGAATACTTGAGTAGCAAATTTGCAAATGCAGTATAAGTGAAAATCGGGAGACAGTAACTGTACAATACCTGAAGAGAATGCCCCGCGGGGCTGAGGCTGAATCTGAAGGTTTCGTTAAAGGAAGGCTCTCGATCGTGTCGGCACACCCTTGTCTTTTTCTTGATCACCTTCTTTTGGGTAGAGATGTTCATCACATATATCTTCACATACAAATCTGAAAATAACATTGCAGCCCATTAGAGTCCATCAGTCTTGGGCTGGGGATTTAGCTCAGTGGTTCCAGTGCCTGCCTTGCAAGCGCAAGGTCCCGAGTTCAATCCCCAGTACCAAAAAAAAAAAAAGTTTGCACAATAGAGTCCATCAATCTTGTAATTTTTATGGCAATAATTAGGATTGCATGCTGAGAGTTCTCCCTGTGGTTTATAGCAACAGGGATTTCATGTACAGTTTTTCAGACAACACAAATGATTAAAAATATACCACTTTTCCTAGCAATTTAACTTTGTTTTCTGTTGTTTAATGACTATGTCACTCTAATTGATATGTTGAAGTAATCTAGCTAAAACTAAGAAGGAACGATTTGGTCTATACTGTAGAAATTCTTTTTTCATATATTTCTGACATATTTGCTATTCAGACTAAATGTTAGTTTATTACATTAGTTTCACGTAATGTTTAAAACATGTCTGTAATAAGTTCCTAGATATTTTATATTTATTTTTATCATAAAATTAGATACCTGGTAAATGGTCAGGAGACTTAAACTTGTAGGTAATATTTCTGCATTGGAGAATTTCAACTACTAGTTGTTCACCCTCCGTCTTCATTTCTTTTTTCAATGCAATCTTGATTTCTCCCATTACCTGAGTTTTAACTGAAAGAATTTAATAAAGAAGTTGAGAAATTTGTGATTTTGTTCATTAAATGTTTACTTCAGTCATCTGTGCACGCATTCGTGTACTGGAGTTTGTCCAGTGTTGAGGCCCTAACTGCATGCCCCATGGATACCCAGGTAAGTTAGGCACAGCCCGAGAGCTCAAGCAGTGAGCATCCTCCTGGAGAGATGGATGCATTTCAAAGACACCACAGTCTGTCCCGTGCAATGATAGGCTCATAACAAAGGAGGTGGAGGAAATATACCTGGATGTGCTACTCAACTGAGGATTTTTAGGCAAAGAGAGGTAACAGACGAGACCATAGGAAGGACATACAGAAAAAATGATAAAATTTCAGCAAAACTCGTAGGAAATAACAGTGTCATGTGAAACACAGAAGGCTGTTTTCCAACAATTGCTCATCACGCTTTCTCAAGAACACTTAACTAACCCAACAAATACCACTGCGTATTAATTTTCTCCCTTCTGTTTCTCTTGTAAAAGAAAAACCCAGCAAGATACTCAGTAAGAAAATTGCACAGGAAGAGTTCAGTGAGCGCTGGACACGGGATGCCTTGCGTTCCCTCGGCGTGCTTCATCCCGAGTTCCTGGTGCTGAAGAGGGCACTCATTCTAGGCCCAGCACGGCCTTAGTCCACCTGCTCCTCTGCCACCACACGTGCTCATCCGCGGGCCCGTTCACCAACACACACTTAATTTTCCATCCTACCCGTGCCGAGCTCTGCTGCAGAGAGTGAACACAATGGTGCCAACGCTCGTTGGTGTCACGGCTTCCTATCTATTGGCAGAAACAGATTTCTCGCCATGATGCATGATTAGAAAGAGAGAAAAAGTTCTAAAGTAGCGGAGCGCTGTTCCAAGAGACCATAGCCAGGAGCGCTGGGCCGGGAAGCGCTGCTTGAGCTGAAAGCAGCAGGATAAGAAAGATTGAAAGGCGTCAGATGGTCGGGAAGCGCATCCTTCTGACAGGAGTGCGAGTTCACAAACGGGATTTCACCTGGGAAATTAAGGCCCGTGTAATTTGACAATAGTTTTTGTCGAGGCCATGTTAACAGTGTGGTTTTTACCTTTAGAGCACAGGAATTTATTGACAGTCTATAAACACAGCTGTTGATAATTCTCAAACATTTTGGTCTCAGGAGTTCTTTACACTCAGAAAATGGAAGGTCTTCTGAGAACCCATATGTGGATTGTAGCTATCAACATTAGAAATTTAAAATTTCTAATTTTAAATTCAAATGCAAAACTTGATAGTCAAAAATATTTATTAACAGTTAAAATTAAAATGTTGTACATATGGATGTTTTAATGAGAAAAGCATATCATTTAAACAAAGAATGAGAAGTGCAGAAGTTTCTAAACACTCGACTTAGCAGAGGACAGACGGGCTTTCAGACTTGTTTCCAAAGAGAATCCAGTGCAATATGGTATTTTAGCAGAACTGCATAAAATTCGTCTCAAACTGACATGTAGTTGGAAAAGAGAGAAGTCTCTTCCTATCTTTTCCAGGAGGTTGGAGATGCTCTTTCATATGATACTGATACTTGACATAGGTAGCTTCCTAGAGGTTCATGGTAATGAGACATTTCAAACCAAATCAATGAGCTCTTGCTGTTACTTTAAAAGTCCATGAGTCCACCCTGCATGCTGAGTAGATCTTTTAACTCTGCCTGAGTTGACAAAAAATATATTATCACATAAATATATTATGCATTGGAAAAATTTATCTAAAAACTAGGGAAAACAATCTGGTCCATAAAAAACATTAAACAATTATTTTCTCATATTTTCTGATGTCGTTGGTATGTAAAACAAATTTTATTTAGCATTTTAGATTGGCTCACTAAACCCAACTTTATGTTGTATATAAGAAACAAAACCAAACTGTTCCATTGAAAACTATAGAGATTGGCATATGTGTCCAGCATATGGAATCAGTAGAAGCATAGGAGCTGAAATCTCATTACCAGATAAAGTATCAGATAAAAATCAGTCAAAATGTGGCAAACAAGACAAAGAAGGCTTCTGTACAAAGCCAAAAAAATCCATAAATCATAAAAAAGGTAAAGAAATTATGAATACATATGAACCATTGATACAAAGTTAAAGCCACAAAGCCAGAAATAGAAGACATAAGGAGGAATAAAGAGAATAGTAATAAAAGACTTTAATGCAATGTTAGTGGGACAAACCAGGCCAAGTGGACTAAAATAAATAGAGTGTCAGACATGATAATCAATGAAGGTCTCCTGGATATATATCAAACTATACACCCTGATCAAGGAGAATATAATTCTCTCCTCAGTCAATGTGGAATATTCACAGAAATGGTCACATATCTATCTTACAAGGAAGACATCAATGAAAAGGAGATTACAACAATTAACTGATCATACACACAGAAACAACTCAGGTAAATAATGAAACTATGAGAAAACACAGAAAAGTTCTGAAAAATAATGATGATGAAAAGCCTATGCTTCAGAATCTATGAGAGTTAAAGTAATGACCAAGGAAAATCCATGCCGGGAACTCTACTTTCACTCAAAGTGGCGAAAATCCATATACTCTAATGCTGCCTTGGGTGAAAAGCTCTTAAAAAATGATTTAAATTCCAAATCTGGGCAAAAAATAACAGAGGTATGAAAGAAGGTACAAGGAAGGAAATAACGAAGGTAACACAATAATATGCAGAGAATCTTTTGAAAGTAGCTAAATTAATAAATAACAATTCTGAAACTTTGAAAAAATCAATAAATCAGAAAAACCCATAGTGAATTTAAGCAGTGGCATGTGGCCCCTTGACTACTATGACAACACATCCTTTCAGGGACTTGGTACAGGCGAATGTTCTCTAACTCAGTATCTAATCCCAGTTGCTCATATTTGTGCACCTGTTCTCAACAGAAAGGAACCTGCAAACCTCTCATATCTTTACTTAGACTTGTGATTGAGAACCAGTACCACTCACTTAACTATTTTAAGTAAGAATTGCCAAGCTCATTCCAATCTACATGTTCCCTTTCTCACAGGAAAGTAGAGTCTCCAAAATAACAAAACAAGAAAGTGGGGCATATCTTAGAATCTCCCTTGTTCAACTCCTAGAGCCATTAGGAGGAAAGAAAGTAAAGTAAGAATTCAGGGAAATATTAACAAATAGAAACCCAACAAGGAATAAGCTATAGTTTCCTGCCAGAAAATGTATAAGTTTGCGTCAAGCAATAGAAAGACAAGATTCCCATAAGGCACCGCTTAACAGCTTTCCTGACTGTCCTGGGAAGGCTGCCAGGAAAAGCAAGCAAGTTGACAAAACCCTGAGAATCACCACCAACCTCCCTGTCACTGAGAAGTGAGCAGGGCCCAACCTAGGGGAAGTCCAGCTAAACCTCTGAGACAGGAAGTCTCCCTCAATACAGTGAAATTATCAGCATCTCAGGAGAATCAAAACCAAACAGCCGGGGGTCCCCATCCCCAGTGCTCCAAGGTGAAGCAGAGGAAGTAAGCAAAGCTTGGAGTGTCTTTTCATAAGACGAAGACACACAGGGCTTGCTGGAGCAAGCACTGGCAAAGGACCTTTGGTAAGATTCAAGGAGGGCAGAGCCTAGTCTGCTAAGCTGGCAGACCTATCGGGCAGCTCCACATCTTTCCTTGACAGCCACGGGAAAGGAGGCAGAGCTATTCCCTCATCTTCCCACCCAAGGAGGGGAAGGGTTCCTCACCGAGAGTGAAGGATGCAAGGAAAAGTCACTCACAGTCCTGGGAGCCAATGGAGACTGGACAGAGCGGATCTCACCAGTGAGCATGACAACACTTTTCTGGGAGACATTCACTTTTCTGGGTCATGTTCTCCCTTTATAGGCCTAAAGCACCAATGCACCGACCAGGAGAAGCATACTTCCCGCTTCCTCACTTGGGGAGAAAGGTGGTTCAAAACCCGCTAATTACATTTCTCAAGTCCTTATACCACCATGTCCTTCTTGGGAGCTGAATTTTGCATGCTTTGCAGAGTGACACCGTGAAGTTTTTCATAAGTTTCTCTCTGGTCAAAGATTTCTCCAGCTCGCTCTTACTATTTCCAGCGAGGGAAGAAAGCACGAAAGCACACGCTCACTGGTGTGCTCTCACGGCAGTTGCTTGTGCCGATCGTGCACTCTGGGGTTGGTCCTGTCTGCCCCTGTGTAGGTGCTGATGGCTTCGTCCCTCGAAGCAGAAGCACAGATGGAGGAGGATAGCTCTGCGTCCTCTCTCTCCACGGAGTGGGCAGGAACTCCACATGTGCCCGAGACTTTGAACGGAGAGAGGTGGCGTCTATACACAGGTGTGCTGTGTTTAGGGATAAAGAGGAAAGGGCACAGGAAAAGCGCTTTGACCCATCCTTGGGTCCTGTAACCTATGCTTCTTTGGTTGTACTTAAAGAACTAAAGCAAGAATAGAATGAAAGTATGGATGTTTTCATCACTGAAGGTGATAATTGTATAAGGATACTTAATTAAAACACTAGACAATATTTACACGTATGGAAGTAGGATGTGGTAACCCCATCATATATAGTTTTTATGTGTCAATTTTAATAAAAGGATAGAAATCTTACTCTAGAGAAGACATCTATCTTGCAATGTGCACAAACGCAGAACTTAGTAATAGGAGGAGGAGAGGAAGAAGGGATGGAGGGATACGGATGACAGACAGCTGGCAACATATTGGGTGAAGTGAATGAAACACATGGGTTGCAAAGTTAAGTCCACACATAATCTCATTTTAAAAGTATTAATGAATTAGAAACTTCAAGGAACAAAATTAGATAAAAGACATGCTCACCACTGACAAAGTAAAGAAAGGCTTGAGGGGAAAAACAGGATTAAGAGGTTAGAGCACAATGATAGATAAGTAGAAGACAGAAATCTGACCTAATATAACTAGTTTATCAGAAAAAGTCATTCAAGAAAATAAAAAATAACATCAATTTTATAATTATAAAAATCTTTTTTCCAAAATAGCAGAAAAGCAAATCTACATATTAAAGAACATCTCATATTCCTAGGCATGTTGATGTTGAGATAGTGATACATCTCATTTAATATAGATATAAAAACATTCTTAAAAGATCCTTGAGAAATGAGTAAGTCCTCTGAAAGAGTACATTGTCGTAGCAAAAGCAAAATAAAACTAAGCAACGTACCATCATTTAAGATACTATGGATATTTATGAGAATAAAGAATTTGTAAGAGAATAAAGCAAGAAGTGAAAGAAAGAGAAAGAAAGAAAGAAGAGAGGAGACTGGGGAAGAAAATCTGAAGGTTACATCCAGCCACCCAATTACCAAATGCAAGAAAGTGAGAAAAAAGCCAGAAGAGAGCTTGTTTCCTTGTGTTTTAAAGCAGATAATCAATAAAATGAAAATGGTATTAAATCAGAATGGATCCCTTAATATTTAACTTTATTTCTTAAGCAGTAAGACTTTTTATAAACTAACATGGCTAAAATATTTACTGAAAATAATTCATTCCTTTATTTTTACTTTGATATATTCTCATCATTAAAAAACCCAATATAATCATTCCTTGATAAAGAGCATGAATAATTTAATTTCACTTTAACAAGATTGGTTCCACTATCTCTTTAGCTAAAGTGTTCCAACTAATGTAATTGTTAAATACTCTTATTTTTTAGATTTGTGTAATGCTTCAGTCTTTAAAATTTTTCTTATTATATGTCTGCAGTACATAATGATTACACAGATTGTGGGAAATTGGTACATGTGCATAACACATCCCAATTCCTTTGAAATTGTCTATATTTGTTTTCTACAGTGCTTTCTGGTGCTTTCTTCTCATTAGGATATGGAGTGTCCTATTTCATTTTTTCCACCAGAAAAAAATCTTTACACATATTTTATCTTTGAAGAATATGTAATGTGTATACAGGTGTTTCTCTCACCATCTCTATCTAGTTTACATTTTAGGAAAATATATTTCAAGAAAACATTACAACTACCAACACAATCATTATCACACACACACAAATAAGTGTGTTATATGCATTTCACAAATGGGAAAACAGTGGTTTATGCATTGCAAATGACTTGCCTAATTGGTAAATGGGATAGCCCAAATTTTAATCTCATGTCCCCATGAACATTTTATATTTTCTGTGAATATGATTCTTAAAATGACTCATTTATGGAAATATTTATTTTGAAAGATTTTTGTAGCAATATCAGAATAAAGACCTTTTCAGAGGCAATTTTGCCACTTCATTTTAACCATATACTGGACCTTGGAAAACAGAGAAGAGCCAGCAGCATTTTAAATTGTTTAAATAATGGAAGACATCTTTCAGAAGTTATTGTCTACAGATATGTGTTGAGTTACTTACACAGATAATTTAGATTAAATACTAAAATCAACAATAACAATTTTCTGAAATACACAGTTATACAAGAGCCTATATAAAATTGCTTAAACATGCAAAGTAGTTTAAAAGGAGTAAATATCAACTGAGAAAATATTTATGTTTTGTAACATCAATTGGAATCTATTGCACTTGATTGAATTCTAAAAATTTTATTCTAAAAATTCTAAAAATTCTATTGCAATCTCAACAACTTTTTCCAATGCAAAAAACTCCTTAGAGATAATATATAAGTAACTGAAAATTAATAAAATGTGGAAAAGAATAGAAGGAAAGAATAGTACTCTATAAAAGGAAAATCTGTACAAGGAAAAGGGGATAGGGTGAATAAAGTTCTCAATGCTTAGATTTTTGCATTTGCAAATTTTCATTAATAAACACTAAATAAAATGAGGCCAGTTGCTGGTGCTAGCTAAAAAAGTTTGGATTGGTGTTATATAACATGTGTATTTAGCCTGACAGTCTCACACCTCATGATTTGTCACCTCAATCCCATTGCTCATTGCAAAGCTAAGAAAAGTGTAATGTAGAATTAAGATGCACCTACACACACACACACACACACACACACACAGAATTCTGTCTTCTAGCACTGTAAGATGGCAGGCAAGTCATTAAATTCCTCAGGTTTGTATTTCTTATATGTATGTTGACATTATGCAATAACATTATTAAAATATTTCTCTCAGCTTTTAGGATAATTAAATTTAGGGGCATTTTCTTATAAGATATAAATATTGTTTAGTTCTGCACTTACACTAACTAAATATATTGTGTTCTAAATAATTTTATTTGCTTACTAAACTTTGTCATTAATTTTTTATGAATGTTTTAACAGCTCCCAATATCCAAAGCACTGATGTATATTTGTTCTTTTACAATTTTATTTCCCTTCTATACTTGTCAGTTTTTCCATTGTTGGGACAAAGTCCCCAATACCTGCACCTTGAAGGAGGAGAGGTTTAATTTGGCTCATAGTTTCCGAGGGTTCAGTCCATGGTCAGCTCGCTTGGGGCAGGAACATCATGGCAGAAGCGTATGGTGGAGCAAAGCTGTTCAGTTCATCACATTAAGGGAGCAGAGCACAGAGGAAGAGTCCTCTCAAGAGATACGTGCTCCAGTGACCCAATTGATCCAACTGAACTCTGCCCCCTAATGGTACATTCAGCTCTGAAAATCAGGGGATTAATCCATTGATGAGCATGGGGTCCCTATGATCTAATCACCTAGCCAGGAATCTTCTAATCCACTCCAGTTGAACATTAAAATCAATTGGTTCACTTTCCCTTTATTGTTTCTGTGCTATCAGTTCACACATATGTGATGGTCTTTCTTTTCTAAACACCAAGATTAAACTTAGTACAATGCCTGAAATGGTAATTACTCAAAAAGCATTAATTTGTTTTACTTCTTAACATTCTTTCAACTTTTTTAAATTGAGGAAAAAAATCAGTATATTTGAGGGGTAAAATATGACATTTTGATATATGTTTAAAATTTGTAATCATGACATGAAGCTAATTAATAAATCTATCACCTTGTGTATTTATTTCTCAAAATTCTTGATGCAATGAAAAATCAATTCTAGAACTAATTGATAAATGACATGCAGTAAATATGTCTATACCATTAGAGCTCTTGCTCATGTACCTAGAATAAACAGAAACAAAACAGGAAATTGTGTATTGAAATTTCATATGTTAATACATTTTAAATTTAAATTTATTTTAGAAAGAAAGAAAGAGAAAATAAGGAAGGAGAGAAGGTAGGAAGACGGAAGGAGGGAGGGAGAAAGAGAGACAGAGAGAAAGAAAGACAATTCATAATCCATTTTCCACGTTCCTAAACCACTTGCAGAGAGGAATTAAGCTCACAATAATTTGTTCTGTTTACCAAGCTTTTTCTGTAATTTCCAACCATGTCTATCAATGCTACCATCTAACCTGGAGTCTAAAATAATTTTACTTTTCATGGTGAATATCTCTTATCTTCCCAAAGTTCAAAGGCCTTTAGAAAGTAGAACTCAATAATTATATATAATTAGCCCTTACTTTTTCTTTACAACAGAGCCTCAAGTAGCAAGAAAAGCTATTTGATTTTTAAAATAAATCTGGTAATTATGTTTCTTTGAATTTTATTTCCTGGTTTCACCATCTTTTGGAGGCTCTATTAAAGCCACTGAGATGTTTTTTACTTTAAATTTCAGAAACATGTCTTCTGAACCAAATTTCTCATCTGTATCAAATAGTCTATGTGCAGGACAAAACCACAGGAATGAGGAGCAGAGCTTTTAAAGGTTTATCCTAGCTATTTTCTGCTCAAGTCCAGCACTTTGTATGAACACATACCATGACCAGAGATAAAAAGAGATTTCTTAAGACAAGATTTGTAAAATGCTAAGGGACCAGATATAAATAATTTTTTTAGAATGCAATTCCTTGGATTTGTTTTAAATTAAAAAAAAAGAACCTTCATCTCTGAAATATATTAAGAAATTAAACTTTCTACTCTTTCATAGTATGCAATCATCTGTTAGCAAGTATTGTTATACTGTTGTGAATGGTAAATACCAATTTAATCATTTAAAATAACATATAAACTTCTGTCATGTTATCTGTTTACTTCCTCCGCCATGTGAAATAGAGTAAATATTACTATGTTTACTTTCAGGAAGGGAGGTACGTTTCAGGTTGATTAATTTGGGAAAAGTCATACAACTGGATTAGGCACATCTAGCAAGATAATCTAGGGCCACTGGGAAACTGAGGCAGCCTGTCTGTGTGATACCAGTTCTGTGTGTGCCTGTGGATGTTTCTGGGGAGACACAGGGGGAGGTCAGCATGTGTTTGCATATGTGTATTGGGGGCTCGGGATTTGTCCTGCACAGAAAGACTACCTACAATCAAGACAAGGAATACTTGCTACCATTTTTTCCAAAGCATCACTTAGTGAATATGTCTGTTTGTGTTTGTTACATGTAGGCAGTTGTGACTGACTTGAACAGTGACGACAATGCGTTCCGTTTGTCACAACTCTTGCACTCTGTGCACAGTATGCCTTTGTCGACAGCCTTTCTGGTGTAAGGACTGGACCTCAGCCTCTCTCCTTGGCTCCAGGGGAAAGCACACCTGCTGTGTGTCGGATGTTGCATGAATGCATTTGCATGATTCATCTTTGCAGTAAACCTCCGGGTACACAGCACGACTACCCAGACCTACAGAAAGTGATTCATCAGGTCTCACTGGAAACTCCAGGCTCTTCCTAGTCCACTATGCTGAGGTCATGATGAGAGATATTTTGGAATTCTTTCCAAGCCAGTGGAAAACAAACGATTGTGCCTCTGTTAATTTTTATTTTTATGTGTGTGTATATCGAAGGCCCCTTAGTCAAAGCCACAAGTGGCAGAACAAATTTCACATCTTAGGGTTCAGTGGGCACCAAGGAGGGCCGTGCTTTCTTATTTTTTCACTACAATTTTCCTAGGGAGTGGAGCTCTGTAAGCTTTTATTAAGACTTTTATTTGCATATCCCAGATTCAAAGAGATGCATCCGAGTAAGGCAGGCGTTCCAACCTGGTAAGATCAAAGAGTTCTGTGAAAATGGGACAAGCATGCACATTCGTTCTGTACTCTGTTACATAACTAACCCCTTATTTCCAAGGTAAAGCAACAGAAACATAATTTTAGGAGGAAAATAGATTTTTTTTTGATTGATCTCCTTCAATGTTTTTTTGACATTTTTGTCCTTTTGAACCACACTTTTTAGCATTCATTTCACCGAGACTAAAAATAATCAGACTTCTCTGTAAAAATTTTCAATGGTTAGCTCCCAATTATCTTGTAGGAGAAAACACGACAGATATTTCCAAAGAAGAAAAACTACAAACTTAAATGAGCATGAGATGTTTAGAGTTCTGCAGTAACTCCCATACCCCACAAAACTGGGCCCAGGACGGAGGCAGCAGAGCCGACAGGACGCACTACCCCGAGGCCAAGGCCTCCAGAGAGGACAGAAGTGGGTGGAGCCCAGCAGCACCAGCGCCCACACCGCGGCCGGACCTTCACTGTGATGCTGACGTCCACCCAGGGCGGGCAGGTCCTCCTGCGGGAGCAGGGTCTGCTCACAGCCTCTTAATACAGAGGGCCGGTGACACCATCATACAATGCATTAGAAGATAAAACACACTCAACCCAGCTGTTCCCCTTCTGGGTATCATTTTGGAAAAGTTAAAGACATCATATTACAGTAACCCATGTTTATAGCAGCACAACTTATACTAAATCTTGGAAGCAGCCTATATGTCCATCAGCAGATGAATGGATGAAGAAAATGAGGCATTTACACACAATGGAATACTACTCTGCCATAAAGAAGGATACTTTTAAGACATTTGTAGGAAAATGAATGCACCTTGAGACCATAATGTTAAGTGAAATCAGACATACAAGGTTAAATGTCACATGTTTTCTTTTATATTAAAAACCCAAAGTGTAAATAAAGAGCAAAATAAATGTAGATAATAAGAAATGGGCAATAGATCTTTTGCAACAAAGAAGATGGAGCTTTTGCCATGGGAGACAAGGCAGGTCAGGTGATAGGGTGGAGAAGTCAAAAGCGGACCTTGTAGTAAACCTGGAAAGTTGTGTGGCTGCTGAGGACCCTTAGTCACATTTTATGCTAGAGAAGACACTGTCAGATTCGACTGCAACTCAGGAAAGTGGATTTGAAGGGCGCTGTACTTCCAAATGCTTCCGATGTAGATTAAAGCAGCATTGGGGAGACTGGCGTTTTGTTTTGTGAAATGTGATGAAAACTTGGATTTGGGCAATGGTTGGAATGGAAAAAAAAGAAGAAGAGATTTAAGACACACTTAGGGGTAAAACACGCAAGGCTGTAGCAATCGCCTAGCTGTGGAAATGAAATAGTGGCCGGAGACCACTGTGACCACGCCTGAGGAAGAACTGCAGGAGGAGTAGGTAACACTCGCTGCTGCTGCTCCTTGTGGTGCCAGGGGTCAAACCACTGAAGTACAGACCCAAACATTACACGCAGCAGGAGGAGCTCACAGCTACAAGCTGTAGTCTTCTCTCCTCTCAAGAAAACACTCCCCAAAGTAAAATTTTATAAATTTTTCCACACAATAAGTTTGGATATTTGAAGTTTAAACATTTTACAAGGTTATGTTCAAACCAGGAAAGAATTACTCTTGATAAATTAAGCAATTGCACTCCCTCAATAACCAAATCGTGTATTTCTGGAACATGCCTTCATGCTAGTAAGTTTGGCATGAGAACAATTCAACCTAGCCTGAGTTCTAGGTATTATTCAGGCAGGAAGAAAAATTTGTCACTTATTGATTAACAAAAGTTTTACTTTTAAAAGCAGGTTTTAAAATAACTTAATGATCCTTTTTCATATCATTTCATTCTGTTATTCTGTGGCAGTTATTTTCAGGAATGTTTATTAAAATACTTCATTTAAATAAATACCTAAATACTTTGTTCAGAAAATGTCTGTGAGCAAGTAAATGGATAAATTTACTCATGTGGGAATTTGACAGATCATATACAACACTATAAAAATCTTTATCTGCGCTTGGCAATCCACATTCCTAAAGTCACAAGAAAAATGCATGCTGAAAATAGCTCCTATTCAGAGTTTCAAACACCACCAGCCATTGAGCAACAGCTTATATTAATTATATTCGGAAAACCTCACTGTAACTATAAAAAAGCAACTGTAAATTGGCTGAGAAATATCACAGAAGTCTCAAGATCAAACTAAATTGAATGAACTGACGTGGATCTTGACCCAGGCAATTCCTCATTAAATAAGAGGACAGCAGTGCAAACTCTCAGAATATTAAAAGCCATAAACAGTTGAAGAAAAAGGCATTAGTCTTGAAAATAAATTATTCAGAAATGATTTTTATTCTTTTGGCTTCTCGCAGTAACTGAGATCACTTCTAGTTCCCTATAATGAGAAGCCACACAGAACACACCACTGTGGAGCTCAGAGCCTTGGTTCGGAAGGCTGCTGACTGATACCCTTCAGTCAATGGCCCTGCCTCTGTGACTCAAAAAAACATTAATCAAGGAAAGCAATGTTTGTTTTTAAAAGGACAAAATAATAACTCAGTTCATTTTCTTATTTTAGGAGACAAAGTATTTGAAAAAATTTCATTCTTCTGGTTCAAAGAAACTCCCTAATATTTCCAGAAAAGTTTGTGAAGCATATATATTGACATGTGTCTCTCCAATCCCAGAATCCTAACTTTTGATTGGACCTACTTTCAGTAATTTAGGGCAGCATTATGAAATTCTGAGCTCTTTCTATAATATCATAGACACATGAAGCAGAAAACACTGGACTATTTTCCTCAATTTCTTCAGGATGTGCCCCAGAAGGAATTACTGTCAAAAACATGTCCCTCATCTGCCCTTGTTTGGGGTTCTTTACTGAGAGCACTCAACGCGCGCGCGCGCACACACACACACACACACACACACACACACACTGTTCAGTATCTAGAAGGACTGGATTCACCAGCTCTCCGTATATGGAACAACACATCAGTGCCACATAAATAGAGACAAACAGCAAAATTTAAGCATCCTACCTAATTTAAGCTCTACTTTACTCCTTTAATTCATCTTTAAAATGTACTGTGAAATGCATCCAGATGGCTTTTTCAAGCCTAGCCAATTTCTTTAAAATTTTGTGAAGCATAGGTTTGCATTTCATCATTTTTCCCAGTTTCTTATCTTTACTTTTAACATTGTTCTTTGTTGCTGATTTTCTCAGTTTCTCCTTATAAGTCCTACTTGCATTTAAGGACTGCTTATTCCATGGGGCCATACTGCAGCATCTCATCTCTACCGCGCTAGTGCCCAGAGCTCTGTTATTTCCATTTTGACTTCAAATCATTTTTAGGACAAAGGCACCGGCTTTGTCTTCTGGATCTCTCTCAGCTGCCTGTCATCTCCTTTCCCTCCACCACGACCTACACCCCAGTCCCTGTCCCTTACTTGGGCCATGGAGGCCAACGGCAGGGCCCCTGGCGGGTGGGACCCCCTGCATCTGTCCTCAAGGTGCTGAACCCATGTCTCCTTCCTGCTCAGAATCCTCTAGGCCTCCACCACCTACTGCACCCTGGAGTCTGAGCCTCCGGGGTCCCTCGGGCCCCTCAGGTATTGACTGTGACTTCCAGGGACCTGCCCTCTGGCTCCTTCTACAGGGACAGGGCGGGAATCTTCGGCAGCTGCAGCTGCACTTGGTGAGGGAGAAGCACGCTCAGTAAAAGTGCTGCTGTACCCACCAAGTATGAGGCAGTGCCCCTCCAAGCCCAGTTTTAGGGGGCAGACTCTGTAAAAGCTCTGCTTCGGGGATCAGGACTGGATCACACTTCGTGGTGCCTGGGTACGGCAGGTACTGGCGGAAAATCTTGTTTTTGAATTCTCTTTCAGTATTGGTGACTGAATGCTCCCTTCAGGTTCACAGTTATGTTGGTAGGGTTGATTCAGTTTATCCGAATCTTAATTCCCAGATTTGATTTTGATTAAAAGTATTTATCATGGGGGACCTTGCAAGGCCTGTGCTGACGAAGGAGGGACGGGAGCCTGCAGCCCTCTGGCCCGGACTGGCATGGGTACCACCCCAGGACCAGGCTTCCCTGTGGAAAGTGCTGGCTGCTTCTTTTCTCAGTTCTACTTTTCTGCTCAGATACACAAGTTTTCCTTTCTAGAGAATGCTATACATTTCCCAGACTGGCTGGATAAGTAAGAATGTGTTTTGATTAGAGCAAGTAATAATTTAACTGGTGGAAATGTAAATGATCTTGGATTAGTATTTTCCAAAACTCTGAATTTTTTCCTTGCTGAA
Source organism: Heterocephalus glaber (assembly GCF_053883595.1). NCBI lineage: Eukaryota > Metazoa > Chordata > Mammalia > Rodentia > Bathyergidae > Heterocephalus > Heterocephalus glaber. The sequence continues at coordinate 1,057,732 of NW_028258157.1, forward strand.
CATTCATAAATTTAATTTTAAATTTGAGTGAAGTGAAAAAAGATAAAATAACTCAGTAGTTTGAACTCCATAGAGTTTCTTTTTCTTCAGAGATTTTGTATGTTACTGTCGTCAGTTAAAGTCAGGTTCCCTACAAGTGACAGCTCTCTGTATAACCCCAGAGCTAGCAGATGTTCTGTCATGAATGTGTTAAGGAAAGTATTTAGTTTCAATAACTAACAGTAAAAGATTTTTAAGAGAATTGGTATCCATGTCATTCAAGAGAATAGAAAGGACTTTGTACTTATTTACTGCAAGTAATACTAAATTCTTCTTTTTGTTACTCTTTGATCAGTATAACTCATTTTGTGTTTCCTTATTTATCAAAATATTGAGTCACTTTATATTTTATGACTTTTGGAAAATCAAATCTCACACCTCACCACTTCACTAGTTAGTTAAATTGCTAAGAAAAACCTACTTGCAATTATTTTGTATCTTGGTTTTTTACATTCATGTTTCTCAAAATAATTTCCTATTGCCCTTATTGATTTTTAATTGTTTTGGCAGAAAAAGAAAAGTTTTCTGACTTTCCTTTGAGTTCCTTCTCCTTGGGATATAGTTATATAATCTTAATGAAATCCATATTTAGCATTTATATTAACTTTATTATTTTACTGCCAAGATAATTGATGTATTACATGGAGTTCTTTACTTAATTTTGGTTTTCCCTTAAATTATTATCTTGGTTTACAATTCCTTAGATTTCTATGTACCTGTCTTTAATTGTTCCCAACATTTCTATAAATTCTAAAACTCCTCAATTCCATTTTCACTTGGCAGACATATCATTCCTTCTATCAATTCCTTGTCTCACAAGTCTCTTTCTACTTCACTCTTTCTCTTTCTCTTGAGTTCTCAAAATGTATTCTCAAAATGTATTATCTCTTCATCCATTCATGCATGCATCCATCCATCTCTCTAGGTCCATCCATGCATCCATCCATCCCATTGTAGTGGCAATGTCAAAACAAAGAAGATTCACATTCTGTGCCAGTACCCTCATTGCTCCTGCTGGACCTTTCCCAAGCCTTAAGGGAGAGCCTAGAATGACTGTGGCTCTGCTAAAGATGCACAGGAGGCTGCAGACAGGCAGGTCTGCCCACACCCTACCGAGGTCCCCAGTCACGCGGAATACACCGAATCAGCCCGCTGCACACAGGAAGGTCTGTGCACGCCCTACCGAGGACCTGAGTCAAGCAGAAGACACCAAATCACCCCACTGCAGACAGGCAGCCACCTGGTTCCACACTACAAAGATGCAGAGGACACCAGACCACCAGACCAAGGTACTGAGTCCCGCTGTTCCCGGCCCAGAGGTAGGGGCTTCTGAGCCGTCATCCCACTGCTCCTGGTCCAGAGGAAGGGACTTCCTGGTCACTATCCCCCCCGCTGCTCCCAGCCCAGAAGAAAGGGCTTTTGGGCCACCTTCTGTCCTGCTGCTCCTGGCCCAGAGGAAGGGGCTTCCAGGCCACCATCCCTCCCACCGCTCCTGGCCCAGAGGGAGGGGCTTCTGAGCCACCATCCCACTGCTCCTGGTCCAGAGGAAGGGGCAACCCGGCCACCATCCCTCCGGCTGCTCCCAGCCCACAGGAAAGGGCTTATGGGTCACCATCCCTACCACTGCTCCTGGCCCCTGTCCCACCTCACCCAGCTCAAAGGAGGTAATCTGTGCAGGTGCTAACAGCCCCCCGCCCCAGTTGAAATGAGAAGACATGTAAATAAGTCTCAAAACCAGACTTCCAGATCACCTACAGCAACCATAAAGGGAAATGAGATGGACCATTCTGTTACTCAACCACCTGGATCCACTGAACTGGCAACTGTTGGGAGCAATGCTACATAATTCTAGGGAAAGATCATTTGAGTAGGCCTGGTTCTCCGGCCTACAGGCCAGCTATAACACTCCAAGACATAATTTCATTTTGGCCTCAGGTCACAAGGGAGATCTGATGCTGTAACGCTCCAGGACAAGACCACACCTGCAGGAGACCCCTGGGAGGAACCAAATCTTCATCTGCATAATTCCTCATTGTTCTTAGATTTCCGCTGCCCCCACCCAGCCTTTTGTTACACCTTGTTTATCCCAATGTGAAGTACTGAACTCTATATTTCACTTGTTACATCTATTTCCCCATGTACTGAATAAAGGGTGCTGCAAGCTAGGGGTCTTTTGTCTTTGCTGCCCAGAGCAGCACTGATCAGACCCAAAGCTCAGCTTCTTCTCAGTCTCATTTGTCTACCTTTCCTGTAATTCGCTGTGGTGCTGCCGTGACTCACAGGAGACTAGGACTTACTGCAGAGGTTCTGGTAATGTCCCCTTCCCCTGTTCCCTACAGGCAACAAAAGGGGATCTGGAAAAAATGAAATCAGAAATAATTTCTCAGATAACAGGAGAAATTGTGCCCCTAGTGCAAGACATGATTAATAAATCTAGAGAGGAGCTGAGGAACATGATGGAATCCCAACATAAGAAACAAATGGAATCCTTAAAACAGATGCAAATAGATTTCCAGGAGATGAAAAACTCCACTGAAAGTCTACACAGCAGAATGAGCCAATGTGAAGACAGAATTTCAGATATAGAAGATAAGATTGCAATTAGTGACCAGGAAAAGAAAAATTGCTTCAAAATTATAAGGGAACATGAGAAATCAATCCAGCAGCTGATAGATGATGCAAAGAAGAATAACATAAGACTGATTGGGCTCAATGAAGAAACAGGAGAGAGTGCAGATAACATAAAAAAATCTCTTCACAGAAATAATGGCAGAAAACTTCCCAAGCAGGGGAAAAGAGCTTGACATATAGATAAGTGAGGCATATAGGACTCTAAATAGCCTTGATCAAAAAAAATCTACACATAGGCATATAATTGTTAAGATTCCAGAAACACAACAGAAGAACAAAGTTCTCCAAGCAGTCAGAGAAAAGAAACAAATCACATATAAAGGAAAGCCCATCAGAATCACAGCAGACTTCTCAACACAAACCATCAAGGCAAGAAAAGCTCAGCGTGACATATTCCAAGCCCTAAAAGAAAACAGCCTCCAACCCAGATTGATGTACCCTGCAAAACTATCTTTCAAAATGGATGGAGAAATAAGATACTTTCATGACAAAGAGCACCTTAGGAACTTCGTGAATACCAAACCAGCACTCCAAACAATTTTACACAATATCCTAGGAACAGACATTGAGGATCACAACCCCAGGAAGCAAAGCAGAATGAACCCATCTAGCATTACAAGAAATTAAATGTAAAGGGGGAGAACCCAACAAAAAGAAAAAGTCATGGCAATGACAAGTCAATACATTTCAGTTATAACCATCAACGTTAATGGTCTCAAGTCACCAATCAAAAGAAATAGACTGGCAGAATGGGTCAAGAAGCAAAATCCAACCATATGCTGCATACAAGAAACACACTTAATTCAAAAGGAAACTCATAGACTGAAAGTTAAAGGGTAGAAAACAATACTGCATGTGACAGGAACCCAAAAAGAAGCAGGAGTAGCTATCCTCTTGGCAGATCAAGTAGATTTCAAACCAACACTGATTAAGAGAGACAAAGAAGGACACTACATCCTTGTAAAGGGAAGAATCCAAGAGGAAGAGATGACAATCATAAATATCTATGCACCAAACACTAGTGCACCCAACTATATAAAACAAATACTAACGGATATGAAAAGTCATATATGCACTAAAACTATTGTAGCAGAGGACCTCAATACCCCACTGTCACAAATAGATAGATCAACTAGACTAAAAATAAGTAATGAAATACAAGAACTCAATCGAACTCTTGAACAAATGAACTTAATAGATGTTTACAGAGTCTTCCACCCCACAAAATCAGAATACACATTCTTCTCAGCTGCACATGGGAAATTCTCCAAAATAGACCACATACTCACACATAGAACATGTTTAAGTAAGTGCAAAGGAATTGAAGTTATCCCCTGTATATTATCAGACCATAGTGCGATGAAATTGGAGATCCATAGCAAAAGAAACTCAAAAAATTTCATAAACACGTGGAAATTGAACAACACACTTCTGTATAACCAATGGGTCACAGAGGAAATTAAAGAAGAAATCGGACAGTTCCTTCAAGTAAATGACAATGACAATACAACATATCAGAATCTATGGGACACAATGAAAGCAGTCTTATGAGGGAAATTCATAGCAGTGAATATGCATATTAGGAAAAAGAACAAGCCCAATTAAACAACCTGATGCTGAACCTCAAGCTTCTAGAAAAAGAAGAGCAGGGCAACCCCAAAGCTCATACAAGTGAGGAAATTATAAAGATCAGAGGAGAAATCAATGCAATGGAGACTAAGAGGATGATACAAAAAAATCAATGAAGCCAAGAGTTGGTTCTTGAAAAAATCAACAACATTGACAAACTTTTAGCCAACCTTGTCAGAAAAAGGAAAGAAAAGGCCCAAATCCATGCAATTAGGAATGAAAAGGGTGAAATTACAACAGACTCAGCAGAAATCCAGAGGATCATCAATACCTATTTCCAGAACCTATACGCCAATAAGATGGACAACACAGAAGAAATGGACAGATTCCTAGATACATATGAATTACCAAAGTTGAACGAAGAAGACCTAAAACTTCTGAACAACCCAATATCAACCAATGAAATTGAAAATGTAATTAAAAACTTATCAACTAAGAAAAGCCCAGGCCCTGATGGCTTCACTGCTGAATTCTACAAGACATTTAGAGAGGAACTGCTGCCACTACTCTTTAAACTGTTCAATGAAATTGAAAGGGAAGCAATACTCCCAAATTCATTCCTGGAAGCAAGCATCACCTTGATCCCCAAAGCAGAGAAAGACCCAACCGAAAAAGAGAACTATAGGCCAATCTCACTAATGAACATAGATGCAAAAATCCTTAATAAGATACTGGCAAACAGAATGCAGAAGATCATCAAGAAGATCATATACCCTGATCAACTGGGATTCATCCCAGGGATGCAGGGATGGTTCAATATATGCAAATCAATCAATGTAATACACTATATGAATAGAGCCAAAGACAAAAACCATATGATTATCTCCATAGGCGCAGAAAAAGCCTTTGACAAAATCCAACATGCATTTATGATAAAAACCCTACAAAAAATTGGAATAGATGGTCTCTACCTCAAACTGATAGAAGCCATCTATGAAAAATCAACAGCCAATATCATACTAAATGGTCAAAAACTGAAATCCTTCACACTAAAATCAGGAACAAGACAAGGATGTCTACTATCACCACTCCTGTTCAATATAGTTCTGGAAACATTAGCCACGGCAATTAGACAACAGAAAGAAATAAAAGGAATAAAGATAGGTAATGAAGAAGTCAAATTGTCATTATTTGCAGATGACATGATACTCTATATAGAAGACCCCAAGAACTCCACCAAAAGTCTTCTAGACTTAATAACCAAATTCAGTCAAGTAGCTGGTTACAAGGTCAACACACAAAAGTCAATAGCTTTCCTCTACACCAATGACAGACTCACTGAGAGAGAAATAGGGCAAATAATTCCTTTTACAATAGCATCCAAAAAACTGAAATACCTAGGAATCATCCTAACGAAAGAAATCAAAGACCTCTTCTCTGAAAACTATGGCACTCTGAAAAGAGAGATTGAAGATGATATCAGAAAATGGACAGACATCCCCGGCTCCTGGGTAGGAAGGATTAATATAGTGAAAATGGCCATACTTCCAAAACTGCTATATAGATTTAATGCAATCCCAATTGAGATCCCTGCAGCATGCTTCATAGACCTCGAGAAAACAATCCAAAAATTCATTTGGAACAAGAAGGGACCCAGAATAGCAAAAGCAATTCTAGGTAACAGAGACATGGCAGGGGGTATCACGATCCCCAACCTGCAACTCTACTACAAAGCTACTGTGATAAAAACAGCATGGTACTGGCAAAGAAACAGACTTGAGGACCAGTGGAACAGATTAGAAGATGCAGAAACAACGCCCAACACACTCAGCCATCTCATCTTTGACAAAGGAGCCAAACACCCTCACTGGAGGAAAGATAGCCTCTTTAATAAATGGTGCTGGAAAAATTGGGCTTCAGCTTGCCAAAGATTAAAACTAGACCTATATCTCTCACCATGCACTAAACTAAAATCAAAATGGATTAAAGATTTAAATATTAAAATAGAAATTCTGAACCAGTTGGAACAGAGGTTAGGTAGAACTCTTGAAGACATCGGTGTAGGAAAAGATTTTATGAACAAAACCTCAGTTGCCCATGAACTAGCACAAACAATCAACAAATGGGATCTCTTCTTATTAAAAGGCTTCTTCACAGCAAGAGAAACCACCAGCAGTGTGAAGAGACAACTCACAATGTGGGAAAAAATCTTCACCTGCTCTTCCTCAGACAAAGGTCTACTCTCTCAAATCTATAAAGAACTTAAAAAGATCAGACCTCCCAAATTTAAAGACCCAATCCGAAAATTGGCATCTGAAATGAACAGACATTTCTCACGCAAAGAAATAGAAATAGCAAATAAATACATGAAAAAATGTTCAACATCACTGGTCATTCGAGAGATGCAAATGAAAACAACGGTGAAATTCCACCTCACTCCAGAAAGAATGGCTGTTATCATGAAATCAACCAATAACAAATGCTGGTGGGGCTGTGGGGAAAGAGGAACCCTGCTCCACTGCTGGTGGGAGTGTAGACTGGTGCAAGCACTGTGGAAATCAGTATGGAGATACCTCAAAGAACTAGGACTGGAAGTCCCATTTGACCCCACTATTCCACTACTGGGGATCTTCCCCAAAGAATTAAAAGAATCATACCACAATGATATATGTGTGTCCATGTTCATAGCAGCACAGTTTGTAATAGCTAAAACTTGGAAACAGCCCAAATGCCCATCAACTGGAGACTGGCGAAAGAAAATGTGGGATTTTTATAAAATGGAGTACCACTCAGCCATAAAAATGAGAAATTAGAGACATTTATAGCTAAGTGGATGCACATTGAGGTGATATTCTTAAGTGAAATAAATAGGACACACATGTGTAAATACCGAATAGTATCTCCAGTGTGACAAACTGAAAATGTAAATAAAGACTAAATGTATAATAGGAAGAAAAGGGGCAAAGGGGAAGGAAGTGGGAGGGCTAGGGAAAAGGACAGAAGCGAATGGGATTAATATGAGAAAATGGAAAAATAGGAACAAAATCTTTGTAAATAGGGAGGACTGGAGGGGTTGAAGGGAGGGCAGGGGAAGGGTGAAAAATAAGAACCAAGAGAGACTATGTAAAGGTGCAAATTTCCAATGACGAATGTCATTATATTGTATACCTAAAATGTACCAATGGTTAGAATGAATAATTGATAATGTAAAATAGGAAGAAAAGGTCCAAAGGGGTAGGGGTAGTGGGAGGGGCAGGGGAAAGGAAAGAATGGAAAGGAAAAATGATGAGAAATGGAAAAAATGGAAATAAAGTCTCTGTAAATAGGGAAGGGTGGAGGACATGAAGGGAGGGCTAGGAATGAGGAAAAAATAAGAACCAAGATACATTATGTAAAGGTACAATTCCCAATGAGAAATGTAATTGTGTTGTATACCTACAATGTACCAATAAAAGAATTTAATACATTAAAAAAAAAAAAAGATGCACAGGACCATTAGTGCTGGTCCTGAGTTCCACTCAGAAATGGTGCACTGAGGAAGCCCAGCCACAGCGGGGCCTTCTACCAGTGCCTGGCCTCTGTGGGCTTATGGGGGCACCTCCCTGAAGACCGACCCCACCCCAAATGGGTCTTTACATCCCTGTAAGTATTGAGTATATTTCTAAGCATCTCAAGCTTCTCCCGGTAGGGGACAATTTCTTATTCAGCTAATAGAAACGTCCAAGACCCCAGAACACACCTAAGTCAAATTCAACTTTAAAAAGTCAAAATTTCCTTTTTTTTTTTTCATTTATGAGGATTGAGCCCAGGGTTTTTGCATTGAGCTGCCCCCAGACCTTTTTACACAGGTTCTCACTGAGATGCCCAGGCTGAGCTCAGACTTGCTGTCTTCCTATCTCCCAGAGTGCGGAGATCAGAGTGATGCATCACTGCAGCTGGCAAAGTCTCCATATTTTGAAGCAGGTGGCCTATGGTCTGTGTTTGCTTCCCTGTAGAGTGGAAATTATAATTCCATTTATTTTATATTGATATCTCCTGCTGTTTTATGACAAATTAACCACAAAATGGAATGGCATTTAAACAAAATAAACACTATGTATCCTCGGTTTCTTTTACTATATAAACTTCATTATCTTTTGTAAACAAAAATATCTGTCATTTCTGATGACTTATGGGTTTGTTATCTCACTTACGAACCAAACCCACACACTCTACCAAGGTTATACAAATATTTTCCTATATTTTGCTCAAGTATTTTTATTATTTTATTTTTGAACTTTATCTTCATTGTCTGTCTTAAAATCATATGGTATGATTGAGAAGTCTATTTTTTTCTCACAGAATAAACTTCTTTCAGAACTGCTTGTTAAATAAACTAATCTTGGCAACTGAATGAAACATCTGTCCCATTGGAACGTGTAATAATCATTTACTTTAGAGCTACACATGGGTTAGACAATCCACGTGTTATTATATTCTATGTTATTATATTTCTGTTATTTTATTTATATATTTGTCTAATTTGTTAATACAATGTTGTTTTGACTACAGAAAATTTTGACATCTACTAAAATGAGATTTAAATTTTTTTCTTTTTGGTAAGCTACACAGTGGCTATATGGCAAAGGATTGACTGAGCATAACTGTCAACAGTGTGGGATGGTTTCCTCTCCAGCCCAAGAGACAATCTTATCATTTTAAAGTGATTTTCATGAAATAGCTCTATATCCATCAATATTAAGATAAAAATGCTGATAAATACCACGGCAAGAGCTAGTTATGTTGGATTACCCACCTGTGGTTTCAACCCTGACTGTTTATAAGTTGCTGTGGATCTAAGAGAATGGTTTTGCTGTTCATAGTCTATGTTTGCTTCCACATAGAGTGGAAACTATAATTCCATTCATTTTTATCTATATCTTCTGCTGTTTTATGACAAATTAAGCAGAAAATGTAAGGCATTTAGAACAAAATAAACATGATGTATGTTTAGTATACCTGCATCTTTTTTTAATTATCTACCTAACCATTATTCTTGGCTTATATTCACTGAGAGCTGGTCATTATATTTTAGTAGTCTTATTTTGATTCAAATGCCTCTCTCTCCTAAGTAAATCAGGGCACCAGCTCCCCATGCAACTATTTCAGAGACTTCTAGGCAAACAATAAGATGTTTTTTAAAAATACTGAGAACTACCATTTCCGAACATAACCTCTGAAAGTCTAAAATACTGTGAGCTTTACATTAAGCAACTGTCAAAACTTTGCTGCATCCTAAGACTAAGAACATTCCAAGGTAAGTCCAAGAAATTTAATTCATTAAATGTTTTGCCGGTCAGTCAATACCTTCCAAAGATAAATCCAAGAGTTAAGACTGAGAAATTTCTACATTTCAATAATAGACTTTTTCAGAAGATGCTTCAATTTTAAATTCCCCATGAGTAATCCAGGACTAGAAATCAATGACACTGAATTTTAAACTCAAGCAATTTAAGAAAATATGACGAGTTTTAGAGAAATCATCCTTAACAGAGAAGAGGCATTTCTATACAGAGAATCACATAAGAATTACTTTGGGGAGAAGAGTAGATTGAGATACTGTAATAAATATGTGTATCAGCTTTTCAAAACAAACTGGCAAATGTAGGACTACAGAAACATATCTGTTTGTCTGAATGCCAAGAGGCAGAAAATGAAAGCACCTTAAATATGGTTTTAAAGGACCAGAGGAGTTAAGCTGGGAGAAATCACTGACATGATGTGGGATGACATTTGGACAGTGTCAGTCACTTTCCGCTCACCATCAGTCCTGCTAACACACTATTGTTATTTTTGCTTCTGTAAATTAGGAATGAAAAACACAGATTTCAGTAACTTGCCTAATATCATGCATATAAAAACTGGCACCCCAAAACTGATATGGAAAACAACTTGCATTTCTCCTTTACACTCACAATGAAATTCCTAACTTGCTGAGTCACTTTTGCATTTGAGTTTGGACTTGTTGCTATTTCCTTCAGTTAACTGAGCATTCCAGGAGGTGGCCAATTTTTAGTTGGAGTTGATACATAAGATAACACGATAGTGCTGGCCTAGAATTTCTTTTAAATTAGTTTTAGGAAAAGTCATGAAAGTGTTTTTGGCATGCCTACCTTTTTATCATCTGTCGGGGGTCAAACTCTTACACTATATGAGAATTGTTTAATTATATTCTCTTTAGAAGAGTAATAATTCTGAAAAGCAAAAACCAATATTTCCTCTATTCACTCCTACTTCACACACACACACATACTCACACACTTTTAAATTCTCTTTGCCATCCATTCATTGAGGCTGCTGCCATACCTGATTTGCTACCATTTGTCTCTCTTACAACACAATGACTTAGTAAGCAATTAAATCTCAACAACTATATTAGAAAATAATATCCATCAATCAGTTAAAAACTTCTGGAAGTTGACCACAACAATAACAAGCAAAAAAAAGTGCTTACTATAAAATTAACAAAATATTTTAAGTACATGTGAAGAAAACCAAAGCTATTTTACTAAAAAACAAAAAAAAAATGAGAAGCATACTGTATTCATGATAGGAAATGTTATATGTAAGGGTGCCATTTCCCTTAAATCACATTAGAGTTGAATATAATTTAAGTATTCCTATAGAATTTACTTTGCTTCTCAACACAAAGAGTTTAAAAGATCTTTTTAAAACATTTTTAAAATAAAGAGGTAAAAGCAGTCAAAGAAGAAATGGTCATAAAAATAGGCTAACTGAACAAAAACTGTGCTGACAGATATAAAAGCTAGAAGTCTATAGTAATCCATAAAACTCATTACCAGATACTGCGAATCCACTTGAGAATTTCCACTGTGATTGATATGGTATTTCATATTTGGAAGGAAATTAAATTTATTCAACAAATGTTTCTAGGAGAATTGGTGGACTATTACATTTTCACACAGAATAAAAGGAATCAATTTAAAGAATTAAATATTATACTTAACAAGACAGCTAGAAGAAAACAGAAATCATTATATACTTAATGTTTTCTATGTAGGTAAAAATAAAGAAAGAAGAAATGATGATATAATCATTTATAAATATGGCCTTAAAACATCGCACTTAAGTTGGGGAGTGAAATCCGGGATCCGATGATCATTTTGAGGCATAGACTCGGGCCTGCTTGGCCGCTCCCTGACAGGTCCTTGGAGCTGGGCGGCTGCCCTCAACCCCGTTCCTTCAGGAGCCCAGGCTCCCAGGCCCTGCTGGTGACACGGCGGAGGCTGCAGGCTGAGAGCCCGGCCTTGGTGTCAGCTCCCCTGGCTGTGTCGTCACGTTGCTCCTAAGGGCACTAAAACCTTCTTACCGGGAGTTTCCCCATAAGTCTCTTGCAAGGAAATAAAGCCTTTTACACGGTAGTGCCGGGGAGTTTTCTTTTTCTGTTGATGGAGCTTAGCAAAGATAATGTCCTTACGGAGTCTGGCTTATGTTAGGTACTCCATAAGTGTTATTCCTCCACAGCTCTGACCTCTAAACGCAGAATGACAATGAAATCCTGAACTCTAGGTCTGCAGTCTAAACGCACAATGTGCAGCTTTTCTGCTTGGGTCACCCATGTGTACTTCAAACAACAAAACCCTAAAGGGATTTTAGCAGAGGATTACCTTTTGCTTGCATAGAAATATTCATCGAGGCTGATGCTTACTAAATTCCTAATTAACACCAATCATTCTTACGCTCCTCATCCCCACTGTTCGCACACAGACCCTAAACTCATGTCTGATCTCCTGCACGGGCATCTCTACTCGCTTTTGCCTCCTGGGCCTCTGCTCTAGCTTTGCTGATTGCATTCTTCCTCCTGAGCCCCGCTTTGGCCTGGCTTCCTCCTGCTGGTCCTGCAGTCCACCTTGCCTGTGTGTTGCAGCTGCCCCTGCTGCTGGCCTCCCTCACAAACCCCTGCCCTGCTCCAGTCTACAGACTTCTTTAACTCACTCATCTCTTTCCCCATACTTAACAGAAACAACACATGGAGAAATAAAGTCTTTTTGTGTTTGCCTTGAACAATGGAGAAGGCTCAAATTTTTAGGTCTAGATTTTTTTTTGCCTCCTCAGGGCAGCCAGTTCTACATCACCCTTGTACACAGAGTTTGCAAAATGTGTTTGTTCAGCGATAACATGAGCATACGAATCACTGTAGACTGTGAAATATTTAAAAATATGTGTCTAGGTCCAACATTGAAATTTCAGGTTAAACAAGAATGTTGTGGTCATCACAGATTTTCCTAGGCTATGTATAACTTGTCATGCTTTAAAAACCATTTTAGTAAGGTACTGGATTGAATCTTGTACTCTGTTCTCCCACACTCCTGTGTTAAATGTTCATAACAACATAATTTTACTCACTTGGTTATCAGAAAAGTCTGAGCAGACAGCTTAGTGTATTTCTACAATGGAAGCAGCATATTTATTCAGGCCCACTGAGGATTAAACTGAATTTTCATTCTCAATGAAGCTAAGTCCAGGCTACCAAAGTGTTTAAGAAAATACATGATTTATTGGGCTGATTTTTTTTAAATGCATAAAGTGAAGAAAATTAAATCTTGTAGCAAGTTGTGATTGTAATGCTGGCTGAGGGTGGTTAGCACAGTAATGTATCAAGGCAGCTACTAGGCGGATGACTACTAGCAAAGAATGAGCCTAGGAAATACAGTGCATCAGCTAATAAGTGAAAGAAGAGGAAGGACTAGATACCTTGTCTTAAGGGTGTAATTGGGAGTTTTTAATGTAAATTGGGGGAAAGCTTCTCTGTACAATTGGGAAGTGTAATTGGTTTGATCTAAATCTTTAAGAGAAGCAATCTTCTTTAGCTCTCTCAATAAGCACACGATACTTCAGCAGTTCTGAGTGACGTCACCTAGGGATCCAATCCAAGCTCTCTCACTTTCACTCCTAATTTAATCATCACAACAATTTACAGGTGTTAACCATGTGTCAAACACCATGCTTATTTGCACTTACATTAGTCACATATTGAAGTCATGGAAATTTAACTGTTTCTCAGTACATACAGGCCCCAAATTACTATTTTCTACTACAACTCAGACCCCAAATCTTTAATAGATTTCCCATTTTGACCCATTGAATTAATCTCATGCTGAGACTGAAATTTCTGAGTCACTGATGTAAGGCAGTGGAAACATTAGTAGAGAGAAAAACTAAATGGTAAATTGGTTTTTTTTACCAGAAGCCAGAATAAATAGACTTAAGTAGAATGAGGACATGGCTATTTAGCATTTAAAGAAAGCTTTAGTAACAGGCTGAACAGAAAATCTCAACCCCACAAAACATTGCTTTTTGCAGTCTGTACAGTGTAATGCCAAAATAGAAATAAAAATTTGAGAAAACAAACTGTAAATCTGTGGCATGTTTTGGTGCATGTATGTGAGATGCCTCTGATGTGCACTGAAGTATGCTTTCTTGGGCAAATCTCTGTAAATCATACCCTTTCCAATGAGCCAGTGCATCCATGAAACAAAGGTGTAAGTGAATAGCATGAAACACTCAAGTTGACGTAGATCATTGAAAGGATTTTCTGTTTTAAGAAAAATGTGATTATTTATATGATCATTCCAGAGATGCAAATGAATACAACACTGAGATTCCACCTCACTCCAAAAAGAATGGCTGCTATCAGGAAATCAACCAATAACAAATGCTGGCGGGGCTGTGGGGAAAGAGGAACCCTGCTCCACTGCTGGTGGGAGTGCAGACTGGTGCAACCACTGTGGAAATCAGTGCAGAGATACCTCAAAGAACTAAAAGTAGAGGTTCCATTCTACCCAGCTATTCCCCTGCTGGATATCTTCCCAAACGACGTAAAAGCATCATACCACAGCGATATATGTGCACCCATGTTTATGGTGGCACAGTTTGTAATAGCTAAAACTTGGAAACAGCCCAAGTGCCCATCAACCAATGAAAGGATAAAGATGTGTTTATTTTATATATACAATGAAGTATTACTCTGCCATAAAGAAAGATAAGCTTGAGATATTTATAGCTAAATGGATGCACCTGGAGGCCATAATTTTAAGTGAAATAAATCGGACATGCATGGAAATACTTCATTGTTTCTCTAGGGTAAGAAATCGAAAGTGGAAATAAGGAGCAAAATGTATAAAAGATACTGGGAAATGGGAAGAAAATGTTCAAATGAGAAAGGGAATGAGGGAGGGGGAGGGGAGAAGAAAAGAAGGGATAAGAAAAAAAATGCAAACAAAGCTTTTAAAACAAGGAGGGGAAGAGGGATTGAAGGGAGGGGAGGGGAATGGGAAAAACAAAAAGAAGCAAGACACATCATGTACAGGTATGAATTCCCCATGATGCATGTGGTCATCATGTACATCCAAATTGTACCAATGAAATGAAATTTTAAAAAATGTAAAAATGAATAAAGAAAAAAGAAAAATGGGATTATTTATAGAAATACATTTTTGGGGTCCGGAATTGAAATGAGTAAAAGTACAATCAGCAAACTACACGTTTTGTCTCTAAGCAAGCTGCACTGATTCCGGTATTTCCCCCCTGAACTGGCTGTTCTTGTGACTAGCGACAGAAAGAAGAGAAAGCAAGTCCCTGAGTCGTGCAAACAAGGTACAGGTCATGCACACACCTTAAGTACGACACAGGGTTGATTCCACATTTCTACAGGGCCCAAAAAATCATGCCGTTTAAACTGATGCCTCCTACCTACTTGGAATAAACACTTTGAATAGTTTTGTCACTACTCTGTGTACGTAGCCTTCCTAATTTAAGGCTGCTTTTCTAAAGGTTTAATATTTATTGCAGTTTTCCTCTCTGTATTATTAGCTATCTTTTATATACCTCTTAGAACCCACATTCATGTAGATAGGAAAACTGGATATTTGCTTGTTGTCCAATGTCAGTGGCGACTAAGTCAAAACTACTTGTCCAAAATATTGTTGCTAATGGGACAGGTGACTAGAAGGGGCTCACGCTGCCCTGTAAGTCATTCTGTTCCCACGCTCTTCCGGTTCTCTGCTCCACAACTCACCTGAGATCAGCTATTGGTCAGGGTGGGTTCTCTAAGGGAAAGGCATATGGATTCAGGAGATTTAATAACAGTGCAGTAGCCTGTGAGTCGCTCCTTCTTGGAAACCAAGCATGCTTTTGTGGGACTGACTGGAAAGAAGAAAGCACCAGGCTGAACAGTTCTAGTCACTGACAGCTGCTAACATTTAAATTTTACTTGAAAGTTTAAGGTTAGACAAAGGTAGAATTAAGTAGCTAAGAAGCTTAAAGCCTCTTCTCTTTGCCAGAGTTCTGGAGTCACATCTGCATCAATAGCTATTACTTCTGCAGACAGTCATAGTAGGTCTTCATTCACTCTGCACCAATTCTTTCAGCAGCTTGGGCCGGGCTGCGGCTGAGTGCTGAGAAGCAGGATGAGGAACCGCGGGTCCTGCCTGCGGGTTGTTCGGTCTTATGGAGGAGGCAAGCACAAAACAGGCAACTTAAATCCAAGTCAGAAGTAAAATGTGAAAATGTTGGCAAACACAGAGGAGCGCTGAGAGTGCAGAAGGAGAAGCACGCAAGCTCGCTCTCGGGAGAGGTGGGCTGGGCCATGTGGAGCTGGGGCTCGGAGGGCCTGGGGAGCCCTGTGATGATGCTCCCAGCCGGGCTGCTGCATCCCTCTCCAGCTCCCTTCCAGGCGGAGCTCCTCACCTGGGTCCCAGCTCCCCAGATGACCACTGGCTGGGTTTGGTCAGAGCCACAGAGACTGCAGAGTGTGGATGGACAGGGGCCTCCATGCGGCCTCCTCCTGGGCCTGCTCCTCGCTGTCCTCATGTGCAGACGGACAGTGGCTCCTCCTGCTGCCTCACTATCCTACTCTGTGCACTCGCCTTCCAGCTACCCATCCTCCTACCTTCCTTCACAGCGGTGCTGCCTTCCCGCTGGGCACAAGCGCCTGGCTCAGTGTGAATTCCAGACAGTTAAGTGGCTGACTCTGAATCCCAGGGGGTCAGGGCAGTAGGCTGGGGACTAAGCTACAGCCAGGCAAACTGACAGGCAGGTAAAAGGCTTGGTGGACTTGGTGTGCAATTCTGGGGACCATGGCAATGGGCAGGAGCCCAAACAGAGAACAAATCCACAGAAAGGAAAACCCAACCAGAGAGATGTGGTATGACCTACGTCCAGGGATCCAGCACCATTTAGAATGTGCGTTTATCAGATAAGGTTTCTGAAGATGCAAGTCAACTGTCTTACTGGGTAACAGACTGCATTGACACCCAGGTCTCCCCTTTGCCCTCTGATGACCTTGCCCACTTGCCTGGGACCTTTCTTCCTCAGCGTGTGGTGTTTGGAACCGTTTTCCTGCGTTCAACGTACTTGTCCTGACCTTGTGTGCAGTTTGCACATTGTTTTCCATTCATACAGATCCCCTCTATGCTATTATTTACCTTATGGACAATTCTAAGACTCAAATGAGATAGTATATGAAATGCAGTCAGGCTAATTAACATTTCTGAGGATTGTCACGATTCATGAAGGATAAAATTGACAGATTTTATCACAGTGTTATGAAAGATAAGCTAGTCCTTACACTGCCCATAGGTAGTCTCATGTCTTTGCTAAAGTTAAAGATTGATTTTGCATATTTTGCAAGAATTTATTTGTTTAATCAAACCAAATTATTTAATTTCAAATGTGACTTTCACTTTAGAAGTTTGTTCAGTAATTGATTTTTATTGGATGATTTTACACCATTT
Organism: Heterocephalus glaber; assembly: GCF_053883595.1. Taxonomy (NCBI): domain Eukaryota; kingdom Metazoa; phylum Chordata; class Mammalia; order Rodentia; family Bathyergidae; genus Heterocephalus; species Heterocephalus glaber. Next base: position 1,074,765 of record NW_028258157.1, read on the forward strand.
ATTTATTCTGTTTCACATGTTTAAGGATCTCCATGCTTGAAGTGAGGTTTTAAGACTGATTTTCTATTTGCAAGGTATCTTAAGGAAAACACTTTTTTTAATTTCAAGAAGATACATATTTCCCCTGAGAAAGTCTTGAGTCTTTCTCCTGTCATCCTTCTCTTTCTTTCTTTTAAATTTTCAGTGCCCCAAGGTATTTAAATTTTTAAAATAAAGGAAGAAAGTTGGAAATTATGAAATGAACACAAGGTTATTCTTATTTAATAGATAATGATGATTTACTAACTAGTGCTTTTGCCATTAGTCCTTACATATTTAAAAACGAAGAACTGATACTGTAGAGTGTGATTCAGTGTGAACCCAGGACTGTAAATGCTACTCACCTTCTGAGTCCACCAGTCCTACTCCTCCTGCCGGCTGCTTTATGGGCTCCTGTCCATTCTGCCCCAACTTCCCTCTGTTTTAAAAAAGAAAAATCCATTGAATTATCATTCCCTGCATGCAAATCAGGAGATTAGGTTGGTAAAAATAAAAGGGCACTATATATTCAGACCTGCAACGAATTATTTGAATGGCAAATACACACTCAGTTAATTGCTTTTTATCATGTCAGTTTTAAAATGGAAACTCGTTGATCAGTTTTATTCAGTCCAAACATAATACCTAAAAGTCCATAAATTTTATTTGTAGAAGAATCATTTGTCATTCAATCACACTATCATGAAATTTTCCAACTTCTGAAGCAATTTTTTCCCATTAAAAAATTCTTTAGTGGGCACATACAGACATAAAAGTGCTCACATTAATGGACACTTTGGTACATGTACATATAGGGCAATGTCCACACAGGATCAAACCTAAAACCTATTCCTCATCTCAAAAGTTATTATTGTCTTTTCCCTTTTTAACTGAATCAGGAGTTTTTATATCTTTATAATGTTTAAAAATGAACTTCTAGAGAGTCTGTGGTGAGAAGGGAAAATAGTGAATTAAATGACACATGAAAATAATATTGAAACCCAAAAAAGTTACTTCCCCAAAGAAAAGGTCCAAACAGATATACACAACAATGTTCAACATCACTAATCACCAAAGAAATGGAAATTAAAACCACCATGAAGCACACCTCCGTCCAGTAAGAGTGGCTTGGCATGTCCTGAGGACATGGAGGAGGGAGAACCCTGACCCACTTGGGTGGGAATGGAGCCATTCCTGTGGGCCATTGTGGGAAACAATACAGAGCTTCCTGGAAAATCAGCAGCAGAAGCGCTGCACAATCCCGTCATTCCACTCCAGGCTATGGAGGTCACTCTGTTGGAGATGTTGCACCCCTGTGTTTACTGTACCGCTATTCACCACAGCCAAGAAATAGCAGCATCACACTTAACGTCCATCAGCTGATGGATGGAGAAAGAAAAGGTGGGCCATATACACAATGGGGTATTGTTCACTCATAAAATGGGTGAGATCCTGTCATTTGTGAAAACACTGATGGAATTAATAAACGTGAGTGAAATGAGCCCGACGGCAGGCTCTCACTTGTCCATGGATCTAACATGATGATCACATAGAGACTGAGGGGCCAGGGGGCTGGGCAAGCTGACCAGGGGGCACAGGTCACTGTTAGACAGGAGAGGCACAATAGGGTGACAATAGATAAGAACAGGGTACTGTGTATCTCATTCTAGAGAGAAGGTATTTTGAATGTTTCATCACAAGAGAATGAAAACTGTTTGAGATTTGCTTACCAGATACGTTTACCTGGACTCAAACACTAGACAGTGTATACAGGTATCAAAACGTCACATGGCAGCCCATAAATATGGTGGTTTTATGTGTTAATTAAAAGTAAAAACTACATATTTACCTACAATATCATCATAACATAGACTTTTAAACCTCACTTGTGATAGCTTTGAATTCTCCCTGTCTTCAGCTATGTGAAGCTAAGCAGCTTTCAGGCTGACTGCAGGGGTCAGCGTCTGGCATTGGCACTGCGACTCCCTGTCGTGTGTCAGCTGGGGCCCGTGCCCAGCGCGTCTGCTGTTACCGCGCGGACGGCAGCAGCATCACTTACCTCGGGATTACGAGAGAACCAACTGGCAAGTCATGTGCCGGGTTTGAATTGCCAGTTTAGGTACTTGGATAAGACACCCTTTAAAATGGAATAAAAACCCTTAAATGCTAAGAAGGATGGTGGAACAGGAAACATCCTGATGCTGTTCTTTCCAGAGAATAATTCTAACACAGCAAGATTCACTAACAACTAATTCTGGCTTTCACAGAACCTATTGGTTTGCTGGACGTGCTAGAAAGGTAACTACTTTTATTTCTTAAGATGCAATTAGACCTTATTTGAAAACTGCTCTAAACACGGTGTTATCATTCTACTCCAGAGCAGATGCCAAAATGTTCCTGTACATAATAAGAGGAACAGATGCAAATTTAGAAATCATTTTAACTTGAAAACTATCGCATTGTTCCATTAGGACAACTCAAGGTCAAAGATTTAAGCACAATTTTGATTAAGCGATCATGAAAGGGCTAATTTCACGCAATTATTAACTTCTCACATTTTGTGTGCATGTATATGTGATCTGCTTCAGATTATATTGTCCTGTTTGATCAATGCGCAAAACTTCAATTTGTGTAATTGCTTCATTGAGATTCAAGAAGCTAAGTTAAAAAAAACATATTGCTGAGCCAAACTCAATTGACTGCAAGGAACTTTTTAAACCTTTTTAAAGTTTTAATTTTTAGTATTTGTAATAAAAATAAATTTTTGAAAAATTTTGGAATTTTTAGTCCTAGATTTCATATTTTAATGATTTCTGCCCACTGTCTTTGGTTCTAAAGAAAATTGAATTAAACATTAGATACTTAGACAAAATGCAAGGTCCATTTTGTAGACTTCACAAAAACTTGCAGCACAGGGTAGCTAAATAGGGTACCAAGGAAACAAAACTCTGGGTTCTATAAAGAATGCAGCTTTCCTGAATTCTTCATAATCTTCAACAGAGAACATTCTGATGGCACATTTCATAATTTATAGTTTAATAAATCACCAAATATTTATTGAGTAATTACACTAGCCCAAGCAACAGTGTGTTAGACACAACCATTGGGGCATATACAAAAGAAGAATAAATCCCATTTCTTACATGTATCATATAATGCTTCAAGAAAGTGAATTTTCGTTTTGCTTATATGGCAAGACAAAAATCTTCTAGGCAATTTAAAGAGGTTTGATTTATAAGAGAAATAGGAAAAGGGAAAAAAACCAAAATGTTACCTGTTCTGTATGTAAAAATCATATAATCTTACCTCAGATATTCAGATATTGAGAAAATAACATAATTAGCTTGGTGGAAGTTATAACTTTATCATCAGTGTTAAATTATATATTCTGAAAGATACAGACAAATTGGAAGGATATAAATTTATGTGCAGTGCAAAGCCTTTATAAACTCATGTGATATTCACAGCTTAGAGAGAAATGAAATAGATTTGCTGGAATTCTCACACTGGATCATCAGAGGCCAAAGACTAATGAGATCCAATTAGTTTTAGGATTATATCCAATAATATAGAGCTGATAAGTATGAAAATTCTTCTGAAGTCCATGGCCCAAGCCTCAGAAAAAAAAAATACAAAAATATCCTCAGATGGACAGCTGATAAAATAATAATTTGCTTAATTTAAGTTGAAAAAAATGTAACTTGAAAGCTACAACCTATACAATGTAAAAATTGATTTTCTTTCTTATTTTACCTTTATGACCTGAATCGTTAGCTATTGATACTATTTCGGTGACCAAAGGAAATATTTGTAAAAGCTTCAACTATTTATGTTGAGTGCTTATGAAAGCTTTATTAAAACAGGAGCAGTTCTGCTCCGTGGGCAGATTTCACCCAGCTCCGGAGAAGGAGGAGGCCCCTCTGTCACCGCCTGACCTCTTCATGGCGGTGCCTCTCCAGCCCTGCCACCCAGCCCTCTGCACACCGGAAGCCGCAGCCAGCCACGCACAAACCAGCGGGCCATGCGGCCCTTCGCAGCTCAGCTAAAGTTGCTGAATGTCTATTTCCTGTAATCTGCATATCACAAAATAGCCTTGTTTATTCATGTGTAAAAAATATTTTAACATAAAAATCTCTCCTTAGCTCACAAGCCTTACAAAACCAGGCAGCAGGCTGCATTTGTGCAGGTCTAGATCCTGGGACCTGGTATGCCCGTGATGTTCCCATTCTACAAGACTCTCTAACAGGGAGGAGAAGGAAAGATCTGGAGGTTTAGATCGTGATACTGGAGCAGACCTGATCTACATAGTTATCTTGAATGTGGCTAAATTTTGCCACCAGTATGACTATACCTATTCTAACACATTCTAAACACAATCTGTTTCAGTTTTTCTTTTTCTTTGCTAGATGATATTCTTGAGCTCTAGCATATCATGAATGGGTTTTATTTCGGGAGCACCCACCCAGGGACCTGGAATACTTGGCATTTGTTCTAGAACATATGAAAGCACTTCAACATCTTCATCTCAAATGTAGAGAAATTGGCAGTTGCAAGGTCTGTATGACTGGCGTGGTGCAGCGTCTGTTTTAAAGATGACGTGGGTTCTGGGAATGTCTTTCAATTGCTCCCGACTCAGGGCAAATGAATCTATCTCCATTGCCAAAACCAGCAGTGTCTGGTTTGCTCGTTGTGACCAAAGCAGCACGGCACCGCCACCGAGCTTCAGGCAGGCCTGGCTGCGTGCTTAGCAGTTCTCACATAAATACAGATGTGCCAGTGAGACTGCCGGATCCTCAGAGTCAGCCGGACTCACTCAGCCTTTCCTGAGGGATGCGCTCTGTGCCGGCCTCAGCAGACCCAGGGACTCAGCTGTGTAGCTGTCTACTGGTCTGCTGTGCAGCGTGAGGAACATCTCACTCGGGTGCTGCTAACCTTGCAGAGACAGAAAGACCCACTTACATCCTCGGCACCGGGAACAGGCTGGTGTCCCCGGCGGGGCCGCTGCCTTCGCTGTCCACACTGTAGCCGCTGCCAAAGCTGCTGGCCGAGGAGCCGGTGGATGCCGCGCCATCTGCAGGCCGTGGGTTGCTGGGCTTTGCTGCATGGTGTGGGGAGAGTCAACAGCACAGTCAGAGAGGCTCCCTGTCCCCGCGCAATTACACGCTTTCCTAATCCATGCTTAGAGCAGCTTTGCCAAGAGCTCTGCTTCTCAGCCCGTCCTTCCTCTTCGCTTCCTTAACCAGTAGTGAGCACTGAAAGTCTTGTTTATTGGCCATTAAACCACTAAAGCAAGACCCAATCACTACCAGGGAAAATCTATGGAATTATTCAGACTGAGTTAAATGGTACAAAACTATTCTAGTAACATGATTTTGTGTCTGGTACTACACTTGTGATATGGGAATAAATAATAATTTGGGCTATTTCACTGAGAAAAGAGTTTAGGGAATCTTTGGTACCTAAGAGTAGAAGAATAAAAGAAACTGCTTAATTATTTTCCATATTAATAACTAATCATCTGTTTTTTTGTTTTCTCCTCAGAGGTGAAGATTCAAAACAAACAGGTACTTTCCAGAAATGATGACCATTCCGTGCTGATCTGTATGGGGCTCTGCCAACATCTCTCAGAGATTTTGAAAATTAAAGCTATTTTGTTTCCCTTAGGCATTTCATAGTTCATGGTTCAGACTGGTTTCAAAAATTTTGTAAGTTTGATTTTTGGATTATGAAACGATATTCCTTTCCCCTAGAAACCCAAGATTTGCTTCCAATCAGGTAGTGGTGGTGCAGTACTCATGTCGGCAGGGATCTAGATTTGAAGGAGATTTGGGAGGAAATTTTCACCCAAACAGAAGGAAGGGAAAGACTGCTTCCTCATATTTTGTGGAAGAGAAGTTTTTCTAGCAAGTTTCTGACACTGTTGATTTCTGTCTTCTACCTGGGAGAGGGAGCTTGGGGCGTCTTGCTCTGGCTCTGACTCCCCATGAACTCTGCAGTGACTGAGTCTTTGCCACTTCAGGCAGTGGGGTGGAAGTGCCTCCTCCTAAGTTGTGCCCAGGAGCAGCCCCGTGGCGCCCCTTTTCTTGTGATCGGTTTGTCACAGCCTCACGTCTCCTTTCTTCGGGGTTCTGCAAGCTGGTGTCTCAGCCTACATAGTCTTCACCACTGAATTCCTCTCTGTTCTCTGCTAAATCCAGACGTGTTCCAAACTACAGAACTGCTTAGAATCCCTCCCCTCCATGAACACATCCTCTTCTGTCAGAAGTCTCCTAGCTCATTGAATGGGTTCAAACCACTGAGGGAAGAGCTATAATCATTTCATGATCCTAAGATAGCTACACTTCTCTTAAGGAAATTTGCAAGATCACAGTGATTCTTAATGTGGGGGAATTTTGACTAATATAGCCAGGTGAATTGGAAAAATGTAGACTTTTCTGGCGAAACCACTGAGAACAGCATATTCTCCTACAGGGGAGACAGGATCAAGTTTTGCAAGGGGTTTAATTTTTCCTTCTTCCATTTATTGTTTCCAAGTTGGTAACAGCTATTTAGCAAAGGTTTAAATAACCCACCACCAGTGAACTAACCACTAGTTACCCATAGGACTGAATTTTCAGTAAAAGAATAGTTGAAACATTTGTTCAATATTTTTTCAGTGTATGTAGAAAAATCCCAGATGGTGTGTTTAACATTAAAGAAAATACTTTTTAAAAGAAAAATTTAAAAAATGTAAAGGTACTATAACTAGGATATAAAATTATGAACTTGTATAGAGTAAACTGCATAATCAACCACGTAATGAGTCAGATTAATGAACTGATTGTAAACCAGGAAAGCTGTTCTGCTCTTTGATTGGCATTGTATAAGCCAGCCAGCTGCTCTGTTAACATTATAGTATAATATTGAATGGAAAATATTAATTTCATCAACTAAAAAATACTCAATATACCATTTTCAAAGACAAACCTTAAAAAACATTAATTTAATCACTTTATCTTTACTCAAATGAGCAATTTTATCCATGAGCAAACTCATAAATTCATTAGACTACTACACTATAGAAATATTATTTACATTTCAAAAATTTTCAAGCTTTTCTTTCATCAATTATAGTTTTCATCTGATGCAATTTCTAGCTCTATTCTCATTTTGAGAAATTTGAGAAATACAGACAGAATGTAAAGCAGCACAATTAGAAGAAGGAAAGAAGGCCAGAAATAAACATAAGAAAATATAGTTTTGCATTTGCCTCTCTCCTTGAACAGAAATATCATTTGGAAGGCCTGTGTAAATTCTCTCACTATTTTAAATGCAAGCAAATATCTTAGAAGGAATATAAAACGAAAACCAAATCCAGGAATAAATAATGAAATAAACCTAGGTCTATCTGATATCTCTGCAAAATAGGATTCTATCTAATTCCATCTAGCCTACAGGAATTAGTGAGAAGTGAGATGACAAATTTCAATGAATCTAGATGCTTGGCATTATCATAAGGAAACATCTGGTGCCTGATCCACTCTTTTATTCTTAAGCTAGTATGTAAGTGTGATGTAGAAATGGCCTGACATTTAGAGACTTCCTGAAAATAAAGTTAAAATGAAGAACGGACCCTCCCTTTTCACTGGGCTATCCCTACCTATGATAGCATGAACTGCTATGCAACATATGAAAATGGGGGAGTTTTGATAAGCTCATGCTAAAAATCCAAGTGGTTCTTTTCCAGAAACTTGAAACAAAACATGCATTTTCTAATTTCTCTAATTTCTTGAAATAGTTCCCAAATAAGAAAACATCAGTTATATTAAATTGAGAAATATCTCCATTACTGCAAACATTTTAATGAACCAAATGCTGTTCATATGATATTGAGGCTAGATCTTATGTAATTTCAGAGTATCTAAAGATTTCAGCTCGTTCTTTAGTTTGCTCCTCCAAGTTGGTTACTGGTCTGCTTTTTACCTGAGAGCTGTGGTCAAGAAATAGTTAATGAATAAACAAATAACAATACATCAATACTTCTTTTCCTAAACCAAACACCGAATCATCTGAATCATTTAGTAGATAGTATTTCACTTTTTAATCCAACCACCAGTTTAAAAAAAATCTCCAATCAAAGAGCCACTTGATATGGCCAGGTTTATTTCTCCCCATGTTCCTTGTCCAAGGAATTTCAGTGAATCAGTTTTACTGTAGCTTTCAAAATCAGAAATGACCCCTTTAATCTGTCCTACCATGTTGGAAAATATGATTATCAGCTAGGTTTTTATAACCCTGATATCAAAAACAACAAAAAAGGTTTGAATGAAAAGCCATTTAATAATAATACACTAAACAGGAAAGTATAGCTTTATGAATTGCAAAGAAGTTCAGGCCAAAACTATTAAATATGCACGTATATTGAGATCGGAGTAGCAAGGAAATTATGAGGGACCGTAACACTGCATCCAGCCAAGCTCACAAATGCTAGAATTTGCGCTCCGTGTGGCTTTGGCAGCCTCTAAGCTCTGGGCTTACTAAAGTACAAGGTCTCTGTCTTTCTGTGTCCCCGAAGGAAGTAATATTTTACAATATTAAAACTAACTATGATCTTCTGTAATCCCGTGATTTCAAACTTATCAGTCTGAAGAATTCTGCATCATTTTTCCCACTCCTCCCTGTTGGGAAGTCGCACATCTGTGCAGGAACCCGGACCTGTCTACTGCATGTGAAAAATGAGGATTTCATCGAAAAACTGAGGATGTGGAAGACGGTGAAGCAGTTCTGGAGCCGTGTTTTAGGAGGTGCGTGCCTTTCTGAGGGGCTCGCTGGCTGTCCAGGACCGGCGGGTGGGCCCCGGGTGGGGACCCCAGCCCAGAGTGGTCCCGGCCCGCTGTGTGGCCCTGCGACTTCTTCCGGGCCAGGCCTGAGTCCGCCGCACCTTGGGGCGGCCCTGGGGTGACCCCGAGAGCCGAGCCGGGGCTCTGCGGCTGGGCTAGCTGGGTAGATGGGCAGCCCCAGGCTGGGGTTCTGGGGCTGAACCTGCCTCCCCAGAGCCCCTCCGTTGCGGAGGTTAAGGCTGGACGCAGACAAACGCCTAGTCGTTCCAGACATTGTGTGTTTAGCGAGTTACTTATTTCTTTAGCCAGCACTAACTTTTACTATAAAATATAAAGCATTTATCTGGGGGTCTTTTCTACTGACTTCTGCTCTTCCTCCCTCCCTCCTTTCCTTCCTTTCTTCCATTTTTCCTCCCTCCTTCTTTCTCCTCTTGCTCTGTCTGTCTGTATTTCACCTGTTGATGCTGTTGGTTTTTGTTGATTTACTGAAGGGGTTTTACAGTTTTATCTCATTTTAAGATTTCATTTGAATGTGGACCTAGAAAGCTTGATAAAGCTCTTAATCCTGTTTATCCTCTTTCCTTTCTATGCACATTTACCTTATGACCGAAGTTTTCTAGACATTGTAATGAATAATGCAATCTGTATTTATGTAATGCTACCATTGAAATTTACTATTTTGCTTGTGTAGGTAATAGGAATTGAACTGAAGGCTTGTGCAGTGAGTTACATCCCCAGCCTTTTTTTAAATTTTTAGTTTTGGCACTGGGTCTTGCTAAATCACTAATTTGCCCAGTACCTAGGCTGGGTTTGAACTTCTGATCCTCCTGCCTCAGTGTCCCAGCGTGTTGAGATTACAGTGCTGTGCCACTATACCTGGCTGGAATTTACTTCCTCAATTCTACTTAAAATAATGTCTTAATCAAATTGGGTTTAAATTCCAAAGTGACCAGCAGTATTTTGTCTAATCACATTTTTTTATATTTTCTATTACAATTAATGATTAATAATATAAGAAGACGGTTGTATTTTAAAAGTACTTTAGAAATTTAGTATGTTTCCTCTAAATCGACATCATTGTGTTATCTATTTTAGAAAAAAATTAGAGAAAACAGGACACTAGAAAAATGGCACAGGTAGCTTGAAAAGAGCTCTTTGCAGGAATGGTCACCCACTCCCAAGTTACAAGTTTTCAGAAATAAAAGTATTGAAAATAGACAGCTCTGTCATCCAAAGCAGTCATTTGCAAATCCTTGATTTGGGAGTCGAAGGAAGAACATATTTGAAATTCCTTTTTAAAATGACAAGTTATTAAAAGACTATATATAATCGTACTTGCACTATATGTGTATGTGCATCGCAGCCACACCAAGTCTCAGACTTCAGGAAATGGAATGCTACAGTTGTTTTTCCTCATGGAAATCAGAATGCTGCCCTTGAGACTTCCCCTGTTCACACAGCATCGTTCTGGGCGGGACCAGGCAATACATCACCCCATTTATTGCAGCCCAAGAAACTTGCTCATCCTGTCATTATGTTTCTGCACCTCTGGGTTCATACTTGGGCCGAAGACTGACACGTTCAAGACATTTTAACATACAATTCCATCTTTCATCGAATAGTACCAGGTATTTGCAAGTGTTTCCCATACCAGCCATTCTGGAATTAGATCAGTGATGTTAATGACAGGGTCAATGATCATAGGGAACAAAAGCTGAGGTAGACAGGGCTGGGGATGTAGCTCAGTGGTGCTGCACCTGCCTGGCAAGCACGTGGTCCTGAGTTCGATTCCTGGTACCAGAAAGAAGCATCCAAGGAGAAGAAGAAGTAATGGTATAAAATTTCTGCATAACCAAAGAGGGTAAAGTCATTTTTACCCAACCTGGTAGAGGGGATTTTTTTACATGCAGAAGCATGACATTATAATGCTTGCATTTACCCTGTAACTTGCCTTTTAAGTATATCTTCCTTGTGAGATGTTTTTGGTGAAATTCACTTAAATACAGTATAATGGTACCAAAATGTCATAGTGAATGATAATGCCTGTATTTCTGTCTCCATCTCAGCTGAAGGCAGACCAAATGCCTTTTCTCATCTTTCAATTCTTCCCAGACATCTTTAACTTGGTTATTCAATAACTACTGCTAAGGTGGGAGACTCCCAGGGACTGGGATTATTTGTCTACTTTGTTTATTGCAACAAAGTCCCCATCAACGTGAGGAAGGTCTGGGACATACTATGCACTCAGGAAATTAAACAAATATATAGAAGAACATGAATGAATGAGGGGCTGAGACAGGAAATTCCTCTAATATTTTGCATAAGTAATGAATGCATCTTTGCAGAATCTTTTATTTTTAGCTCTCAAGATTTAAAAACTCACTAAGTTATAGATCTGAAATAAAAGATCAGAGTTCAGCAAGAGGTAAAACTCGATCAAGTGCTAATCTTCAGCTCTGTCACTGCTTACGCCAACTTAGTTCATCCACAGTATGTAGGACGGGTAACCCAGACACCGTAGTGCAAGAGAAAAAGAACAGTGTATAAACAACTGTCTTTCCAATACATTTTTCTTCAAGATAAGAACAAGATGAAGTGTCCTCTCCCTTTCTCACACTGCCATCGGTTCCTCGCCATTGGGAGTGGCTTGGTGAAAGCTAACCACAACTGAGCGGTCAGATTTCAGAAGAAAGATGTCTCGAATATGGGCATCGAATCAGTCTCATCTAAACCGTGCGTGCCGGTAACATATTTTAAATTTGCTAGATAAAACTGACGATTGTCTCTTGTTAGCCTTAATTACGATCTAACATTAAGTGAGAAAGGAAAGTTGTGCCAAAATGCAACAGGAGAGATAGATAAGCCATAGAGGACAGAGAGACCACCACGCTCTGTTCATCTCACAGTAAGCCTTTGCTATCCCATCTGCTGTAAAAGGGATGATTGTGCATAATTATGCCCCGGGTTGGTGGATCTCAAACATTTGTTCTTAAGGTCTTTGGGAAGTCTTAAAATGTATTCCATAATCCTAAGAAGTGTATTTTGCGTAAGTTCTATCTATTGATATTTATCTCATGTAAAATTAAGGAGCCTGGAAAACAAATACTGGACAGGCACATATTCTGTTAGCCATGCAACAGATGATGTCCCCGTATGATGGGCAGCCACTGGGAAACTCCAGTGGACACTTAAGGATGAACGAGAGTGAAAGAGGATTTTAATATTGAAGTGTTTGATTACACAGACCCCAGAAATGGCTTCCGGGACCTCAGGGGCCAGCGGCCACACTCTGAGAATGACCCATCGGCATAGAATGGCTGCAAACCAGCAGTGCTGCCTCCTTTAACTATCACCCGGAGCCACCCGCTGCATCAGGATCATTATACGGGGCCTTTTCCCTCTCATTTTTATTTTCTTGTACTGAAAATATGTCAATTATCTCTAAGCTTCTTCAGAACTTGCTTCATCTACAACTTCACAACTCTGAGGATGTGGTGAATTAAACTTGCTATGAAACTTGCATAAACTAGCATAGAAACTTGCTATGTTCTGTCTTTGCTTAAAACAAAACAAAACAACTCTTTGATAGCTCAAGGAACCCAGAGTAAATAATGCTAATAGGGAGACTATAAAATAATATAAACAACTTCCCAAAAGGAGTTGTTTTCTACATGAAGTCTTTTTAATATCCTTGTACATTAATGGTTTGGATGAAGCTAAAACAGTGATTCAGTAGTTATTTACATTAGTAATTATTTTAGCAATGAGAGTGCTTTTAAAACAAACCAGTATTAAAAGTGCATAACAGATGCAAGTAGAAAAACATATGAATTAAGTAGATGCAAAAACGTCCACTTTCTACACTCACCTGTACAGCAGGCTTCTTTTTTTATAAAATTAGATAAGTTAGTAGTGACCTATGGAACTCAAAATCTTGTGGTTTTGAACTTTAAAAAGCAAATTTTACTTCTATGTTCTTTTTAAAAACAAATGTGGCAGAATCTTTATTCTTTCTTATATGTTTAAAAATAGGGATCCACACACTTGACTCTTTTTTTTTGGTACTGGGGATGGAACTCAGGACCTTGCCTTTCAAGGCAGGTGCAGTGCCACTGAGCTAAATCCCCAGCCCTGCACTTGACTTTTAACAAGGATTTTTCTTAAAACTTTATCTGCCTTATGAGATTTGTTATATTTCCCTTAGTTTCTGTTCAAATTGTGAAGTTCATTAATTAATTGTATCTTTCAGGGTCTTTTAACACATTAAATTGCAAAGCTATGATTATCGCTGTTAGTTCTACACACACATCTAAAGCACTCAATATCTAAATCAAAACTACATTTCTGACTTTGTATGTTTTTGTTTAAATTCCGTAAGTGTCCTTGGCTTCTTGGTGATTAATTATATATTTGCAAATACAACATTAGTAATAACATTAAAAATAATTACATTTTCACAGTCCACTTGAAGATTCCCTGAGTCCTAGTCTGTACCCACATGTCCTGGCCCCAGCCACACTGCATAGTGGCGAATGGGTGAGATGTCATTGTTTTACACAATGTGTGTAACCCCTGTGGATGAAAAGCAGAACAATAAGCAAGCAATCCACGGGCAGTTAGACAGCTAGATGCAGGCAACATGGTTAAGTAGCCGAAGGTGCATGGCACCTCCCTTTCCTGCTTCCACAATTGCTCCTACCTGATGGGAAGCACCTGCTCATACGGGCCCCAGTCTGTGTCCCCATGGCATCCCCAGCAGACTCCCATGCATTTCCTCCCTGCCAATCTCACTGCCTCAGTCCTGATCCCCGGTGGAAATTTAATAAACTAACTTTTTGAAAATAATTTTCTCAAGCCCAAGGCAAAATTATTTGCATCTGAAAAGTCACATTTAAAAGATGTGGCATGTTAAAGTTTAAGGCCTCTTCTTGTTAGATCAGGTATGAATATTCCAGTCTTCACTATATAGCTTCCAGAGCACTTGCCTAAGGCATACGAGGTGGAAGCCAAGTCTGAAATTTAGATGGGCCAGCTGGTCTCACTATTAAGTCTCAGAAAATGAAAATAAAACTGCCCAGTGAGACCAGATCAAAGCAAGTGGCTGAGATGGCAGAGATCCACGGCTACTACTGGAAAGAATAAAAGTACCCTTGATGGCAGGTCAGGAAGGAAGGTCATAAGCAGGAGAATGTCACACGAGCAGAGCTATAAATAGTCCGTGACTTTACATGGATAGCAGAGATAGTGCCAGCAATAAATTCAAACGACTAAGGAAATATTTGCAAATGCATACTCAGTCATTCAAGAAGGTATGGAAACCCACAAAAAACATTTTGATCTTCACAGACCACAAAGAAAGCCCTTGCCCCCAGAGAATAGGAATAGAGCTTCGAAAGCCAAAAATTATTCAAATTGATTCTCTCAGATTTTGTTGGATGTTTATAGTTTCCACTTTCTTTTTTATTTTAAACTCCTCAGGGTTTTAGTTTTTAAATGTTTTAACTTCTGCATTTGCACAAATACACGGAAATCATGAATGTACAATCTGTTTTTGTTAACCACACGCATGCAGTGGAGCCCACTGTAATTTCTCTGATCATTGCTCCTTTACTTCCCTACAGGCTCTGTCTTTCCCAAGAACAGAGAAGTTTAAATTTCTTCAGACCCAAAGTGATCATCTCTTTAGGGTCAGAAAAACACAGACCTCCTGAGCGCCTGCCTTTTGGAATCGAGAGTTCTCTCTGCTCCCAGGGCCACTGTTCCTGACCTGACCACCCACTGCCTCTTGCCCAAGACAGTGACTCTCATGGGGTTGCTTGGTGAAGCGTTCGCCAAAGCAACACAGGAGAGGAACTTTGACAAGGCTTGGTCAGTCATAAATGAGCTTTATTCACTGTGGGGTCTCCAGCAGTGGCTTGTGGACAGTAGCTTCAGGCTTTTCTCTATATTTCAGCCTCACCAAGGAACTTGCATCCATAAGTGCCTCACATAGGTCATTTGATTATCTGCATTCTCACCTAAGCCCTTTGGCCTTCCCAACAGTGCTAATTTTATTGCCCAGGGAGGATGGATATGTATTCCCATCCTGAATGATGTTACTACATTTAAAACTCATATCTAAAATCTTCAAAAAATAGGAATTTTCAACTTGCACTTAAAATGTTATTTGTTAGATGCCAACTATAGTAATCTTCAAGGTTTTAAGATTCAAGGTCTCTTCTGTGATTTGGTTTTGGATGGTATAAAGAAATAAACAAATAAAACTAAACTAAAACTACTCTCTAAAATTTCCCCTGGCTGATGTCTGTACAAGCAGGGCCTGTGTTACCCAGACTCAGGAGCTTGGAAAATACATGCCCTGGGATTTCTAAATGCAGAGCTGTCCAGGCATCAGGATGGTTTGGCACAGCGTGTCTACCATTTCCCTTCAGGTTCCCCAGCACACAACTAAGCCCCAGAGGGAGAGGAAACGTCCTTCTACTCACTCTGTGATTCTGGCTTGACCCATATATTATGCTAGTCCAAGCAGAAATCTACTGAGAAGCTCACAAAGAGAACTTGAAAGCTCTTTAGGGACAGTTTTCCATCCTTGATAGAAAAGCCCCCAGATGTACTGAGGCTTCCCCTGGCCCTGCTGCTGCCCATGGGGCTTGCATGGTGGAGTGGTTCCTGCCACTGCCTTCAGCTTCAGTCACCAGCCCTTAGACAGAAGGCTCACATAGGTAAAGCCTGGATTGTTTTCTGTCACCTTCTCTGGCTACGTCTAATACTTTGTAAGAATTTTAGCATTCAATTAAAAATAAGGATGTGACTGTTGCTTTTGTTGAAATCAGAAGTGTCTGAATTCAGAAGAGCCAATGTTTTAAAAAGCAAAGGTCTCAGCTTCATAGACAAGGTCATAGGTGCTGGTTCTGAACACTTTCCACTGTCCACTCTTGCATCAGCTGCCCTACACCTCTGGCTCTCTCATTGTGCACCCGCATCTAGGGTGAGATAACTGGATGACCAGAGATGTGGGTGACAAAGTGCTTTGTGCAATGTGCAGCACTATGCAATGGTAGGATATTATTTTCAGAATGCAGATGCCATTATATGAACTCTTCTGTGAGGACTGAACAGGGGACTTTTACCCAAACTACTTCAAATATTTCTGCAGGAAGTGAGCTAGTGAATCAGAACTTGCTGACTGTATGTTTATATCTCTGGTCAGTTTTTCTCTCTACCATTAAACAAATTACACTGAACTCTATACAAATTTTTTCCCATAATACATTTGCAATTAGATATTTGGAGAAAATGCGTAGCAGAGAAATAATATTTTTTGATTTTAGAAAATGGGGCATTTTATTTACCATCAATTAGGACAAAATTAAATAATAATGCATTCTATATTATTTAGTTTTCCCTTTGTGATTTCAGCAGAGGACTTCTAATTCAACATAGCATCTTAAATGTAAGGAATATCTATTTGAGCATTATTCAAAGAAAAGGAATTAAAACATTTTTATGCACATTTTAAGAACCACATCTATGATAAAAAAATCTTACAAAATAATTATATAGTAATACCTAAATTACAATACTTAAAATAAAGCATGGATTAAGGGAAGTGTTTGATTACTGTGACATTTATAATTAATGCAATATTTCAAAGAAGAAAATAATAACATGAAGAAATCAACTGAGTTTATTTGATGAAAGAAAAAGTGAGAGGTAGAATTTTAAGTAATTTTAGAAAGTAAGACTAGCAGAAATGGGGAAATTTTGATCTGATGATAATCTATTAAGTGGGCTGAGAAAACACATATTCAGAATTGTACTCATGTTTAAGCTAATTATTTCCCTAATTACAATTAATGGCAAATTTAGGACACATCTCAGTGGTCTGCCTCCATGCTGCCACATATATCTGTTGCATACAGATATCTGACTAATTGGGAGAAGAACACAGTGAATATTTTTAATTTCTTGAGAATAAAGAGAAATGCAAAAAGAGAGTACAGGCTTGATTTAAATTTTGTGGCAAATCTAGAATAATAAAATTGAGTATTTTAGGGCTGGGAGGTACATAAGAGGGCTAACAGTGCTATCCAATTTTTAAAAAATCTTTTCAAAAGATCTATGTTTTGCATTACATTGAAGATAACATTCTGATCACTCTATTTGGATTCCTGTCACTGGCAGTACCATTCTTTCTTGGAGAAAACTCCAATTATTTGGGTAGGGTAAGGGGCAGATATAAGCTTGCTTTCCATTTTGAATATAGCTATGAGATACAAGTTAGCTGCTTCTTCAAAGCAAGGGTCATGGGATTTGTGTTGCTCTATCCAGGAACCTGAGAAGATTGTGGGATAGATCAGACATGAGAAAGAGAAGCAGTGGAGGCACTGCCTAGCATAGCCCAAACCCATTATGTGTCTAGGTTTTCATGGAAGCTCTCATGCTTTTATTTGGCAATGCTTTTTCTTCTATCTTATAATGTGTCCAACATGAAATTCTGTTCTGCTCCCAAATGTTTCTGCCATCACAACTGTCGCTAGCAATGGGGCAGTAACTATACTGCAGGGAATCCAATGAGAAAACAAAAACTGACACACTCATTTTATGCTGCAGCATATAACAATGGCTCAGAACCCAGTAGTTTATGAATGAAATAGAGATACTTTATTTATTACACAGGCACTTGGATATTCACATGCCCAACACATCTGATACACTTAAACACCTATGGAGACAGGAATGGAAAACTTCTGCATGTAGACCAAGAGAGAACTTTCACTATGGAAAGGTGAATGAATGCATTAACAATTTTTCCTTTACTATCCTCTAAGAATTTCCAAAAGTTACACTTCAAATCATATGCAACAAAAAAAACTGATCTACATTTCAAGTGGTAGGCTAAGGTGAATTGTGCAATTGAAACTTTTATCACAATGCAACATATTTATAGTCATGCTTGAACAGATTAGGTTAGTAGCATGCATTCCATTCTGCAATATGAATACTGTTAATCTATTTCCCAACAAAAGTCAAAAGATCAAAAGATGCCCAGTGTGTAGAAAAATACAAATCACTGTAGTCAATTTATTACGAGACTGATTTGGGGACTAGATGGTGACGATGACGCCCTAAGATGCCATGCCCACAAAAGCACATTACAAAGGGGATGAACATTTTTATCAGACAATCTCTAAAAATTAAAGATGCGGGCTTTAAACTGGGGGATGTTCTCGCTGTGTACTTTGAACACGGCCTTTCTGCTCACCTCCGTCTGGCTGGACCGGTCCATCGGACAGCGCCTTCCTGAGGGCTAGCTGGCTTTGGTCTTGGGTACCATTGGCTGCTGGAGGCAGATTGTCAGACTGAGTTCTCTGAATGGGAAGGACTCCTGCTATGCTGTGCCTGTGCTGCTTCCTGGCACGATTAGACTGCCCGCTCTTAGGTGCTGCACTGGCAGTGTGGGTGAGATGGAAACCCAGAGTATGCACCCTTGGACGGACCCGGCCTCGTGTGATTCATGCAAACAGAAGTGTTCTCTTGCTCTGCTAGGTGTGTTTTCCAATGCCAAGGACACCACATGCATAGCACTAAAGGACCCTAAAACTGGCTGTTTCTTCGAAACCATGATGGGAGTGGGGCGCAAGACAACAATCTCTCCCTTGCCTGGCTGAGGCCGGGAGTCACAGCACCCACAGCTGGCGACTCTGTGGACTTGGGTTGTTACAGTTGACTCAACTGTTCACAATGGTACACAGCCGCTAACGCGGGTGAACAGTGCACTTTGATTGACTGACAGCTACTAGACACAGCACATCTTGAATTTTAAAGTATTTCAATGGTTAGGGAAAAAATAAGCCTTAAATTCTCTGTGATGGCACACAAAGGGTTATCCAAGAGGACGGAACCGGCTGTGCTCCTTGGTGAAGCTAGCAGCCTCATCCCATAGACTGCTTCGTAGATGAACGTGTGTTTTGGAAGAATACAGTGGTACCGCACTTCATGGACGCTTTTGCTTGTGAACAATTTGGTTGGCAAACAAGAGCATTTAGCAAAATCTTGGTTTTGCTTGCCAACTCTGCATCGGGCGATAGACATGAACGCGGCCATCTTTCCTACACAAACACAAACGTGGCCACCTTTTCCACAACGGCGGAAAAATTTCAGTTCATGAACCGAGGTACCACTGTGGATAAAATGTCACTTTCTTCACAGCTTTCTCAGAAGACTAGGAAGTTTCTCGCCTCTCACATGCACAATTTCTCACATGGTCTTAAGCATCAGCTTGAAATAGCTTTTTCCCTCAGCTGTAGAAAGTGGCTGCTGGTCTCATAACTGTTCTACTTAAAAGTTTTGAATCTTTTCAGGTGCGAGAATGTCATTGTGACTCTCCTCCCAATAAGTGTGTGCTTTCTCTTTTTTTTTTTTTTTTTTTTTTTTTTTTTTTGTGCAATGCCTGGAAAACTGGCAGCCCCTTGTGCTTATAATCCCTGTAATCGAAAGGGTACTGAGGCACACATAGAAGGACACACAACATTGCTTGGCCTGCGAACGTCACGGACATGGCTGCTAGGTACCATGAACCGGTTGGACGGAGGGCGGAGACAGAGGAGAAACAGCCAGTTTTACTGCAGTCTATGTGAATTAAAAAAAATAAGAAATGGAAGAAAACAAGCACGGAAGAGCCTGTGTATGGGTCGCTGCTGGTTCACACGGACAAGACAGGGCGGGGCGGGTGCGGACAGAAGCGGGCGGGAGGGCCATGCTGCTATCTGCGCCTTTTACTTGGGGGCGCGCGCTGCTGCGCGGCCTCAGCGGCGGCGATGGCGTGGCCCGCGTCCTCCAGGTGCTGCGCCACGCTGCCGCGGCTCTGGCTGCGCGAAGGGCCGTGCGAGCGTAGGTGGCCTTCGGACGACGACTTGGAGCTGCCCGGGCTGCTGTGCGACTTCTCCATGGTGGGCACCTGCATGTCTGCTGCGGGAGGGTGGACAGTCAGGGCGTGGTCACCATGGAGACGCGGGGCCTGGTTCCCCTCCCCCGCACGCCACGCCGGCTCCCTCCTCAGTGGGCTGTGCCCGCAGTGGGCTGTGCTTTGGCAGAGTCCCCGGGGTGAAGGACGCGGGGCTCGGGTGCCGTGCGGTAGCTGCGCTTCCGGGTTCAGTCTGTCCAGGGAGGTCAGCAGGCGCCTAAGATCCTCCCAGGAAATGCACCCCGAGAGGCCTGTGTGCCCACTGCCAGCCCGGGGTCTGCACATCACATGAGACCCTGGCGGAAACCAGCGCAACCAGAGCATCGGCCACGGAGAGGACCGGCCCCTCGGCAGTGTGCTGGAGGGACTTTACGCCTCCTGTGTGAGGCTCCCCAGGACTCCCTAAAATCCTATTGCCCCGACGTTTGAGAAACCAAGCCCCAGGGGTCATGTGCAGCTGTCTCTTCCCTGGCAGCCGCTGGACGCACGGTCACGCCCCCCGGGGGAACCCAGCGAGCGCACAGCCGGGCGCTGCCTGCAGCGGCTCTTACCCTTGGCCGGGTCCGGGAAGATGCCGTGGCTCCGGCTCTTGATGACGGCCGGCTTCGGGGCCGCCTGGCTGCCCGGGCCGGTGTGGGCCTGGCCGTGGTCCAGGCTGTCCGTCTGCTCCCGCAGCGGGTACCACCGCGGAGTGTTGTCCAGATGCGAAGAGCTGGAGAGGTCTATCAGGACCTGCGAGGGCAAAGCGCAGGCGGGAGTCAGCGCACGAGGAGACCCTGCCCTGCGACCCCACACTTCCTCCAGGGGTTCAGTGTGACCTTCCAGGAGGGGAACGTGGCTTCCTCATTTTCCTTCTTGCTTTCTCATTTTTCTTCACCCAGGATATGGGAACAATGACTTGTGTGCATTGGATGCATTGCATGTGCGGGATTAAATTGAACTGCGTAGTCTTTGACTATTAACTAAATTGTTTTGAAATTATATAAGTTGGTGAGGTCACAAGTCATTCGTTTCATAAAAACCTTTTTTGGTTATCTGAACTTTTTTAAATGTATGATTTTAGTCATACATTTGGGACAAAATGAAAAGAAGAGAAATAATGGGTAATTTGCAATTAGTAATGTATTTCTCCTATTTAAAAACACTGAACATTTGAAATAGAGATGTGACTAACAACGGATGATGAGAAAGCACTGTGTCGTGGCTTAATCGACAGCACTTTTTTCTTCTTAGTGGAACATAAATAATGGTGCGTTTTATAGTTGCTGAGATCAGGATATTTAATCATAAATAACAATGTAAAATATTATATCAGGCCTTCAGAAGTGCAGTGAGGAAGCTGAAATTGCAGTTTTTCAAGTCCAGCTCAATTTATAATATAGATGTATTACTTCAAAACTCTTTTAGACTCACAGCAGGGTTACATGCCTTCCTATTGAGACAATTATATTCAGTCTTACAAATTAACTATAAAGTGGTACAGAGAAAACCATTTCTCAAGTTGCTGTCCATCTATTCCAAGAGTAACTCAATAAATAAATTACATCTATGAAAGGATGTATTCAAAAATGGCTGTTTCATAAACTTAAGAAACACGCTTTGCATTACGCATTCATCGGTGGTTCATCATGGCAGCAGATCCACGTGGAGAAGGAAATCAGAGGCTCACCTCCCCCAGGAAGTCATTGGAAGAAAATCGGTCATAATCCCAGACAGTCACCTCCAGGGTTTTCTTCTTGAGCTGCAGTTCAAATAAAACAGGCATCACTCCCATTTCTCTATTGTGACTTTTCATTACATTAATATACTCGACTAATCAATTTTTACCCTGAACCCTTTCCATTTGTGTAAAACATATTTGAAATTTTATCTGAAACTATGCGGATGCATAAAATATTGTGTGAAAATTGCAACAATCACTTTTCAGCCCATGCTAGTGTTTAATCCTGAGGCTTCATCATCTTGGGAAGAAAATGGTAACACTTATTTTCTATTTCTCTATTCCTCCCTACCCATTTATTTTTAAAAATAGAAAATAGAATCTGCAAATAATCTTCAAGTATAAGAAATTCATAGGTTACAATAGCTACAATTATTTAAAGTATTTAGATTATAGCTTTTGTTTCAGTGATGTCCCAAAGAAAAGATAGTATATTATTTTATTCCTGCACGTGAATTTATTTTAAATTAAAGACTCAGATTGTAATTTATACCCAGTTTCAACTATATAATCAAATAGCCTCATTTTGAAAGACTGTTAATTGTTTCATATGGATGACCTCTTCCTATTTTATTTGTATACTCTGAATTTAACTTTATGAACTATCAGTTATTTTCTGCCAATCATGAGGAGTTATCAAATGCAGATGTTCAAAAGCATACTGATGAGATGGGCCTGGGGTCACTTAATGGTGGCGATCATTCTGATGGCCTTGTTCTACGTTCTCATAGGAGGCCAAAGTCTAGAGAAGAGATGGATTCCCTAAGTATTATTTGGTGGAATGATACAATTCTGAGCACTGAATTTTACTTTTTCTTTATATTATTTGTGAAGGTCAAAATATAACCATTGGAAAATATTTTCCTCTACAGTAAAATCATGATACAGGTTACTGAAATTTTTATGTTTGTTTTTGTTTTTTGAGACAGGGTCTTGCTACGCAGCTCAGGCTGGCCTTGAACTCACTATGTAGCCCAGGCTGGCCTTGAAATTGTGGCGATCCTTCTGCCTCAACCTTCTGAGTGCTGGGATTACAAGCACGCACCACCATCCCCAGCTGAAATTTTTAAATTTCGGAATAAGCAATGGAAAATATTCCACCAGTCTTTTTATTTTATATATTTGTTCATTTTTTGCTTGCTTTGTCAAAATGCCCACGTTTACTTTCATCCTGTATTTGAACTTCACACATTTCCTTTTTTGGGCTACGTTTCTTGCATGTATTTTACTGAACCCTTCTTGTCTGGCCAAAATGGATTGCTACACTCATGTTAGGCTCAGTGTCACCTAGGCAGTGGTCATTACATACCTGTTCCATGGAAATACTTTTATAAATGACTGTTTGATTCCACTCAGGATTAAGACTTTTCTGAACATATTTAGTCCTTCTCTTGTGCTCAGCACTGAATTGGAAGAAAAGAAAGTGACTGTGATTATTCAACTTCCCCGACAATGTCAGTCAAACCGAAGGATGCACAGGCTTTCCAAGGTATTTGGCTTCGAGTCACTGTGCAGTCCATCTCATCAACCTCACATCCTGAATCCCTTTTTAAGTTAAACACACTTGATGATTTAAAATTATGCTGCAAGTGTTTCACTTTAGCTGCCCTAATGAGTGTTTTAAAGAAATCCCTGTAGATGTCCTAACTGTACCAAAATTTTAGAAATCTTACTCTTCCTGAATGTAAGAGATAATTACAAGAACTCTATGGTAGCTTCAATATCTTCTTGCTCTACAAATGAAATTTGGTCATTAACTTTCCAGCAGTTCAAGAGCAAATCATGTCAGGAGAGCTATGTGATCATTCTTTGTATTTTAAATTGGAAGGACTGCATTAACTGAGAGAAGGATGAAGAATGGCTATTGCTTTAGTTGAAATCTCAGACATTTATCTAATATTTAAAGTATATTTGACACTTTGGTAAAGTATGATAGGCAATGTAGTCCTGAAACAATTTTAATTGAATATAAATTATTGGTTCATGTCAGTTACTCATTACATTTATGAAAAATTCAAATCTTTCCTCATCATTGTAACGTGGGGCATTTGGTCTACTCCGTGACTCTTCCATTCCCTCTGAACAGAAAGAAGTGTATATTCTATATTCTTAAAAATTATACTCCACACCTCTCCTAGTTGAGTCTCGCAGAACGTCTATAACTGGCACTCACTAGTGGTTGAGTTTGGAATTAGATTACTGCAATTTGCTATTAAAGTGTGGTGTTCACACAGCAAAGGCCATGGTCAAACTTCCACTGCCCCACTGGCCTTCTGAGATTTTGGCCTAGGCTTACACATCAGCTCTTCAGTAGTGCTGTCACTGGTGGGCATGAGGACCCTGGAAACCAACCTGTCTGGAGGTCCCAGACTTCATGGCCTGCCTCTCCCTAAAGGCACTGGATCCTGTGGTCTGTTGTTCTATTCCAAATTATACAGGACCAGACTAACTTCTGCTGCATGCCTGGTTGCAAGTACTGCCACATCTTGGATGTCTAGTGTTGACCCCCCACTGCAGATTTGCCCATGCGTTCTAGATAAAGCCACTGAGAACCAATCTCAAGTGCATCTCCGACTTTTAGAGATGGTTAGAGAGCCAAAGACTGGCCTTCTCTCTCTGGTTTTATTCTCTCACCAACCACATGCAAAGGCAGTTAATGCCCAGTGCGATGGCCTACCAGGATCAGCTGGGGCCAGGAGTTCAGTCAGTCAATATCAGGTCACCCGAGTCATGCGCATGCGTGCGCGCGCGCGCGCGCACACACACACACACACACACACACACACACGCACAGAGGCAGGAGAGTCTCTTTAAATTAATCCGGGGCAAGGCTTGAGAATTACTATTTCAAAGGCTCCCAACACAGTTACTGTGTAGCTAAGATCTAAACCACTGAGCTTGTGTCCGTAACTGCTCACACATCATCCACTGTGAGCTGAGTACAATTTTAAAATTAAAGCAGTATTCTTCTCACTTCAAAGTAACCCATTTGCATGTACAAAAATAAGAGTACAGATAATGATTTACAGAAATAGGAACTCCTATGGACCATGGACAGAAGGTATGTTTGTGCACACAAACTTTTTAGCTAAAGGTCAGTAGCCAGTGCAATTGAAGTTACATATCCAAACACTTCTACTTAGGCCACTCCTACAAATTCTTCCACCTGTGCCTAAGAAGCTTGTTCAAGAACTTCCATTGCAACATTGTTTCTAATATTAAATCAATAAAAGAATGGCATTATGATATTATATATTCAATCAATGAAATATTAACTGGTAATCAAAGTGAATTAAATAAATCTTCATGAATCCAAATAGAAAAATCTTGAGAAAATTTCTTAGAGAAAGATAAATGTAATTACATATGGTATCAGGATGTAAAGTTAAAATCATATGAGATAATAGTTTAGTATAAGTTATTTAGTACACATTGTATATAACAACTGTATTAATATCACAAAAACATAGGAAGTATAGATATTAAATTCAATTCTGTGGTTATTTTAGGTGGCCAAGGAAGTGATTTCAGAGGGCTCCAGAATTACCTGTAAAATATCTTTTATTAAACAGATATCTGAAGCAAATTAAACAAAATATTATGATTTGATACAGCTGGATAGCAAGTGTACAGCTTTTGCTTCATTTTGCATTACTGGGGAATAAACCTAGGGTGTTTCTCCACTGAGATGCATTCCCAGTCATTTATTTATTTATTTGGAGACAGAATCTCTCTAAATTACATCACTGGTCTTGAACTTGTGACTTTCCTGCCTAGTATTATGAGTTTTAAAGTTTCTGCATGTTTGGACTTAGTTATCAAAGTGAAGAGATCATAGGAAAACCACAGTAAGGGTATAATTCATAACAGTGTGAACCACAGTTCAATTCATTTCTAAGTTCTAAAACAATTTTTATTTGTATAATTTTAAGAAGATTAGAGTAAATGTGAGATGCAAAGTCATGTGTTTTCAAAGACAATTCTGGACATGACTACATATTAAAATTACCAGCAATTTTGAAATGTTTTCAAAAGGATTTATCAGTCATCATCTTTTCTTAATTCATAAATATGAATAATTGTCAAAATGTTTCATATCTATATTTAGTATTTTTTTCATTTTTACAACTAGCAAAAGTTATTGATGCCAGTTCTCTACCAAGAACTGTGCATCTCTACCAAGATGTACATCTGTTGCTAACCCTGACTCAGTTTTACTGATGTACGATCATATGATAGATTTGTGCATAAGAAACATTTCTTTAAAACTGTACACTAAGGAGTAATAATTAACATGAAATTTCTACTTTTTCCAAGGTAGTGTTTTAAATGCTTTTCATTTCGAACTCACTTAATTCTCATCATCTCATC
The DNA here is from genome assembly GCF_053883595.1 of Heterocephalus glaber. NCBI lineage: Eukaryota > Metazoa > Chordata > Mammalia > Rodentia > Bathyergidae > Heterocephalus > Heterocephalus glaber. The sequence continues at coordinate 1,100,659 of NW_028258157.1, forward strand.
CCTAGCAGACAGGTTTTGGTTATTAGCAACCTCGACTGGTAAGAAAAACCAAAGTTCAGAGTGAAGGTGAGCGGCCGAGGCTGCAGATGCTGACTGGCCGGGTAACCCTCAAAAGGGAACTGGGCTTTGCTCTCACACATGCAGACTTATCTGGTTAGGGCCACCGTGTCACTAATCCATCTATTTTCTTAACTCTAGGCTTTATTATAGTTTAAGGTTTTCCATCTCGATTCATATTCTTTGTTATGTAATTATATAAATTATGTCTTATATGCACATATACACATATAAAGATGAGGCGGAGGATCGTAGACTTGCTCAGGGAAGTGCTGAATGAATATTGGGGAATAATCGGGGATATTTATTATAAGTACCTGACAAGCACAAATTCAGGTGTTTATTTTAATAGTGTCTTGGTTTTAGCAGTGGGTTGGCTCTCTATTCGCTCCAGACCCAGGGTGCAGGATGCAGAGGGAAGCGCCCACCCCAGCCTGTTGAGCCTGGCTCCTATGCAGTCCTGCTGTGCAGAGCCGCCCATTCAGGGCCATCTGTCACAACGTTGTGCCGAGACCCCCATTCTGACAGCAGTGCCGGACTCCAGGGGCCGAGCGCCTCTTCACACAGCTGGAGACTCACCACCGTGCTCCAAGCCACAGGGCAGTCTGGCTGTGCCCCTGCAAGCTGGGCGGCTCTGGGCGATTCTTGGTATGCACAGAAATACAGGCTGACTGAAAAGTGAGGTGTGCCCTCCTGCTCCTTTCTTGTCTGGTAAACCCAACACTTCCGCACGGGAAGGGTATAGTAAGCCATTCCATTAGAACAATTAGGCTGTGGTGGATAATCAAAGAGATAGTAATATGGGAAAATAAAAGTGAAGATAGTGACGCAGCCTGTTCCTATGTGTGTGCATATTCTATTTTCTCCCTGTAAGTTTCCTTTTTCTTTTATTTTTATTAGTTATTTTACTTAGTAGATGCGCTTTCATTGCAGTCATAAAAAAGTTCTCCAAATTTCTCTTTTAAATTTCAAAAGGTAATATTGAGAAAAAAAGAATATGATGAATCCTTTGCATCCACCTTCACAGAAATATCTAAAGTGTTGAAATTATTCATTTTTAAAATTTGATTTGGTGTCCCTGTAACGGACTCCGCGGATGCGCATACCGAAAGGAGGAAGTGGAGCGCGCCTCCCATCCGTTTGCCAGCCCAGTTAACCCGCACCGGGAGCAGTGTACTTCCTGTCGGTCACTTCCGTATCCTGTCTGTTCCGGAGAGCGGAGACTGCGGCTAGGCCGTTCACTCCAACCCTCCCTTCTCACGGAATCTGCACACAGGTTGTGGTAAATAAATGCGTGCAGAATGGACCTTTAAAACATGCTTCGCTTCTTTGTTTTTCTTTAAAATCTACTGAAATTAAGTCATCTTTCAAATACATACAATACCTGTCCCAGAGGAGATAATTTCATATGCTAACAAGGTGATCTGGATCAAGTGTAGCCAGTAATTGGGTTTCCAAGGGTATGCTAGCTAAAACTTGGTACCATCAAGCAAACTCCCATTAAAGGAAAAACTTTGGCTCTTTGCCCAGCACGGTGACCCGAGAGACCCACGAAGAGACTCCTCAGCTCTGCAGTTCCAGTGCTCAGGTGCCCAGCGCGGGGGCCGAGTTCGGGAGGGCGTGGGCCCCTTGCTTGTCATTTTCTCAGCTCCCCTGCCTGGCGTTTGCCCTCTCAGCGCTTGTGAGTACACTGGTTAAGGGGCAGGAAGAGGAAGTGAGACGAGATGAGCAAACTGGACCAGTAATTTATTACTTAACAGCACTTTTGCTGTTTTGACTCTAGTGTATTACCTTTTGCTATTAAAGAAAAGTTAATTCATTTTCTTTACTCTGTTGCTAACTAATTTGATATAATTGAGTAGCCCAAGCACACTATTTCTCCATTTCTGCAGAGATAACTGACCATTGGCTACATGAAAATTATATATATTACTCGCAACAGTAATAGCAAGTGGCATTTGCTGAAAGCTTATTAGATGCCAGACACTGTGCTTGTCACTTTTGGCTTATAAACCCCTACATTTTGGGGAGAAAAGATGGCTATGACTATTCCTAGTTTGCAGAAAAGAACTAGTTTTAGATAAATCTCAAACCTCGAAGTGTTAGGGCTGAATTGAAACCTCCATATTCTAACCTACAATTCGGTATTTTGTCACTACCATTCCCTCCATGTTAATAATTCCCAGAGGTACTGTGAAAGTAACTGCCAGATAAGAGAATGACTTCTAGGTCTTCCAAACTGTAATCCCAAACATCCCAGACTCATTCAATCATTATTTACATTTATACAACATGCTCTCCTCTGTCATTAAACACAGGCGGTCAGTATTCTGACAATATTCCCTTAGTTTCTCTAGATAAAAGACAGGAAAATTCCAAATAATGTGATTGCTAATGTCTGTTCTAACAATGACATTCTCTCTTTGAAATCCACTAATTTCACTCAGTACAAGACACCTGGATCCTGTCCTGTGAGGAGCGTGTAAGACACTGCCATCATTCCATGGCTGCAAGGAAGTGGGGAGATTTCGGATGCTGGTAGGGCTGTGGCCAATCCTCCTGCTGTTTGCAATATGTAAATATTTATGCCTTTAAAAATCTAAAGTAGTCTCTTTTGGGCAACAGCTTGTCAGGATTAATAGAGACATCATGTTTTAATATCACAGACAAAAACAAATGCTGGACCATTAATAATCCGGGTGGAATTAAAATTCTCATCACCTTATTGCTAGATTACATGATTAGCCTTTCCCACTAAATAACATGCTTAATTTATAATGCACCAAGGGTTGTGTAAAATAATGCTATTGGCTATATATTAAACAATAACCTTAGTTGATAATGTAATGATACAACATGTTATGATTTAAATGGCAAAAACCAGTTTCCTAGTATTGAAAAAAAGGGGATTCTCCTGCGTCATGGCCATTATACTGCAAGAAGCACACATGGAATCCCACATGGCCCACCAGTGCAGAGGTTCAAAGCATGGAGATGTTCCAAGGGAAAAGGTCTAGACATTTATTGTGTTTAAAGTGAAATATATATCTACTACTGGATATACAGATCAATTAATTCCCTTTAAAAAGTGACTCTAGAAATGTTTATTTGTAATAGAACAGCCAGGATAATTCAAGTCATGATTTTCATTTAAGAAGCAAAATAAGACTTAGTGGACAGACTGTAAATTAAAACCTTAGTAATGTCTAATTCAGGGTGACATGTCCTTATTTATATTTTCTCTGTTTTAAATATTTTCCTATTTTTCTGTATCCTATTGCACACACCCGCTAAAGCCATTCAGAAATGTGTTCCAGATTTGCTGTAGATATAATTCAATAGATATTAAAATGCAGAAAAATAAAAGTTATAGGCCAGGTTGAATTGCAGTTCAATATACACAAATACACAAAAGTATTACTTTAGGCAAAACGGTATAGCTTGACACTGAAAAGAATCAACTCTACCTTGCATTCTGGACAACCATGACTTGGCTGCATTGATTCCAAGAGCGAGAGAGAAGGATACAACAGGAAAGTAGGAAAGACAGGAAGAAAAAAGTTAGGAACGGAAATAAGGAAGGAAATACAAGAACACTAATTAGAGGAGTGTTCCATAACACATAAATGACATGAGGCAGAAGACAATCTTAGAACTATGTGAAAATAACACCTCAAAAGTACAACCAGTCCCAATGCATTGGCCACTGTAACAATTAAGGACAATTTAATGAAAGAGCTACAAATTAAATACTAGCAACACACTAGCTGCCTTAAGCTAAAGCCACACATCAGGGATATCTTGCAGGAGGATGTAGCTGCATGAGGACAGCATTTTGGGCAATTCTCTCTCCGTTCCATTGCATTCTCACCATTCTGTGCTACTTATCCCAGAGTGGACTGACATTATCCTGTCACCTGGGTGTCCTTTCTGGTTATGCAGGTTTGCAGCATTCCAGTCAAAACATATCTGGTGCAAACAAGTTATTTACTCTCATGTAGTATAAAAGATGATACTGCAGTACATCATGAGAGAAGGTAGAAAATAAGTGATAGTGCTTTATTTTCATTCCTTCGTTTGTTTAAAAAATGTTAGAGACCAATCCTTGGCAGTGATTTCCTAATATTGTTACGAAGTAACACTAACAATCTAACGAGCAAAATCAAAATTGGAGTGAAGTTTTGTTATTATTTTTGTTAAATTCACTTTGAAAGATCTAGCCAAGTTATAGACACAGTTACATCAATGTGTAAGTTAGCATAAAAGAAATGATCTCTTTTCTTGGGTTATGTGGCTAGTGGATAAATGATATAAAATTAATGACAATTTTTTTTAAAAAAAGGTTAATAAATTAAAACTAGAGCTACCATACAAACAATTCTGAGTTTCTAAATGGAATTATTAGGGAGGATGAAATTAAAGCCTGTATACTGAATTTGATATAGCACCTAGCAATTTTCAAATGATTTTCTGAGTATTATCCAATTTGTTTCTCCTGACAAAGTAAAAATTATGGTTCTCCTACCTTAGCTGTCAGAACTGAAATTAGGAAGATGAATCTCAAAGGAGTGGGGGGTGATGCCCACCATGACACAACCAGTATGGAGCAGAGTGCAGAGCATTGTGTGGGTCCTATTCAAACACGCGGACTACAGCAGAGAGCACAGGCTAAGTGACTTTGATATGCATTTTATAGCCAGGAACACAGTTTTAGTGAATACTCCATGTGTAATGACAACACATATTTTGCTGTTGATGGGCAGTAAGTTCTAGAAATATTAATTACATCCTCGAACCATCTAGGGAAATATTATGAAACAATTGGGAAAATTAAGACGTTATATAGGAAATTATAACTTTTAAAATGAGTCATTCTTTTAGAAATATTATACACTGAAATAAGTGCATAAAAGTTTCAATAGCTGGGATCTACTCTACCCCAGAATAATGGAGGAGGGGGTGAATGAGGGTAGAATTGAAACATAACTGGCTGGTAAGGACACCTGCTGAACAGGAGGGAGGGGACAGGATCAGCCTTTTTATTGTTCTCTCTGCTTCTTTGCCTCAATTGATTTTTTTCCAAGGAAAAAGTTTATGCAAATGTCACTCCCCAAATCAGTGGAAAAGTAAGTGAGAAATAAGACCCAAGCTTCTCTATATTGTGTCTCATTTGTTGATCACATATGCTAATTTGTCTTATAGGAGTTGTTGGGATGAAGTATAAGGATTTTTGGAGGCCAAGTCACTGTTTGAAACCATTACCAAGTACTGATTGACATACCAGAACATAGCACTTGGCCTTAACTGCATGAAAAGTAAACATCTCCAAAGAGCACTCATCTGTGATTGATTTTATTTGGTGGTAGGGATGAACCCAGGGCCTCGTGCATGCTAAGCACATGCTGTAGCACTGAGCTACATGCACAGCCAAGAGCATGTACTTTACATCAACCATTTCTATAGCACACCAGAGAGTCAAAGAAATGTTTTTCATTTATGTATGAGAACTGATACTTCAAATATGATTATTTATTATGCTTTAAGCCTTGATTTGGAAATATGCATATAAATACAGATATATTACAAAGCAGTTTAATGAAGTTCAAACATATGAGGTAATACACATATCCTATGTAAAAAAACAGCAACTGAAAAGTTATTTTTCAAATAATTTTGGGAACTTAAGCCAATTCTTTAAACTTGCCACAGCCCGGGGATTTCCTGAATCTTTCTTTCACAGTCACGTGACTCATCACGAGAGCGGCTCCTGGCTCCTACATCCATGCTGACTCCTCTTCAAGGCTGTTTTACTACACTGCTGCTCTTCCATGACCCTTTAAGGCTTAACTATAAATTTTTTTGGTATCAGGGATTGAACTTGGGTCCTTGTGCTTGCACAGGAGGCAGGGAAACCACTGGGCTAAATCTCGGGCCTCTAACCATAAATTTTTAATTCCACCTTATCTACTAATAAGTCAATAACTACGACATGTGGCCAAAGCTAAGGGAAAGGTGGAAAGCGCAATGGAGGCAGGCTTTGAACACACAGACTGGGAGGCGTCCTGGCTCCAGGACACATGCACTGCTTCTGTTCTTACCCTCGCCCGGGAAGAAGGTAGACTTTCACAAAAGGGTCCGAGTAGCCATTGTTGTCACGAGGCACGAGGTTTCTTGCTTGGAGAATGTGTATTATGAGATTTCCAAGGTCATAGTTGATTTGAAGCTTTAGGGGACAGCAAAATAGTCCATAACTTTTTAAAGAAAACATGTACCACATTATCGTTTGACATTTTACTAGCATTGCATTTACAATCTTCTAAGAAGCATCAACCCTCATTTCCATTTTATCTGAAGCTGAACAGACCAGTGAATATCTAATTGGCTGCTGTGGGGCACATTTTAATTTCTAGTAAACATGCCTTTTCCATAGTGAAAAGTTCTGGCCTCTTAAAGTTCATTCTGAAGGAAAACCATTCAGTGAATGCTGGTTCAATTTTTACATAAACTTCTACTCTTAGGGGAATAGTACCTATTCATATAACAATGACCAGGACTGTGGAAATCAATAGGATAACTGGAACATGTATTGTGTCAGGTGCATTTCACCACATGTTTAGCTGTGGGTGGATAGTTACGAAAAGATACAGCTGTCAAACTGAAATGGAAAAATAGTTAAGAATGTGTAGATTCACTGCGTCCACGTTTACATTCTTTGATGCTAAACTTGTAGCTCCTCTTTCTGGGCTTCTTTTTCTTGCAGTGTGGGAGTCTGGGATAACACAGTCCTGCTCTTTAGTCTCAGAGGCTGAGAAGCGTCACTGTCTCAGAGATGCCTGCTGACTGCAGCACACCGCTGCAAAAGCCCTCCACTCAGTGGGTACTTGAAAAGTGGCAGAATCCAAAAAACTGAGTTAACTGATTTTTCTCTTTCATAATTGAAAGGTTCTTTTGGCATCATTTAGAATAAGTCAGACTTCTCTCAGCTGTTGTTTTTCTTTATCCAGTAGAAACAGGAAGATCTATATTCCAAAGAGGAAATCCAAAAATAAAAATACTATTTTGTGATAGATATGCGCTGCTTATGTGGAAAACAGGATAACTTAAATGAGTCAAACCTTCACTTAAAACGAAGATAGACCTAGAATAACTTTGATTTGGTTGTGTTTCCTGGCAGACAATGAATCTCTAATTGCCTGACGCTGCCCTTGCTGAGAGTGCTGTGAACAAGAACATCCTCCGGAGGAGAGGAGCGAGCGGGAGGTGGGGAGGCCAGGGGTGTGTGCTGGGATGGGAACCGAGACAGCGAGTGTGGAATCGTGCACAGATTTCAGACCCGTCCTCCAGGACAGCCCTTCCCCTTCGCTCTCTTCTCTGCTGCCCTGCAGCTTACTTGGAACTGGTAAAGCCCCACACCCACTTCCTGCAGAAAGAGAGCCTGCAGGCTACGCAGGAGAGCGGGCCAGAGTGGCTGGGCTGGCCTGGCAGCGGCACAGCGGTTTGGAGTGGCTCAGGGTTAGCCCCAAGGCAGGGGCACCCCAGTGTCTGTCCACCTCGGCAGCCACAGTGCCAGAGTCCTGGTTTGCCTTTCTATGGAAAGTTTCATCTGGAATAAGGTTTTGCAACAGGAAAAAAAAACAAAAACAAAAAACTGACTAACTGGGATCTCGTCTTATTAAAAAGCTTCTGCACAGCAAAAGAGATCGCCAACAGAGCAAAAAGACAACGCACAGAGTGGGAAAAATTTTAGCCAGTGCCTCCTCAGAGGACTAACATCTAGAACATATAAAGAAATGAAAAAAATCAGACACCCCAAATTTAAAGACCATGTCCAAAAATGGGCATCTGAGATGAATATACACTTCTCAGATGAAGAGGTAGAAATGACAAATAAATACATGAAAAAATGTTGAACATCACTGGTCATTGGAGAGATTTAAATTAAAACAACACTGACATTCCACCTCTCTCCAGAAAGAAAGGCTGCTATCAAGAAATCAACTAATAACAAATGCTGATGGGAGTGTGGGGAGAAAGGAACACTTCTCCTCTGTTGGTGGGAGTGCAGACTGGTGCAACCACTTTGGAAATCAGTGTGGAGATTCCTCAAAAACCTAGGACTAGAGGTTCCATTTGACCCAGGTATTCCCTTTGTAGGGATCTTCCCAAAAGAACTAAAAGCATCATGCAATAGCAATATACGTGCCTCCATGCTTATAGAGGCATTGTTTGTAAGAGCTAAATCTTGGAAACAACCCAAATGCCCATCAACTGATGAATGGATATATATAATAGAGTACTATTCAGCCATAAGAAGGATAAGCTTGAGATATTTCTAGGCAAATGGATGTACCTTGAAACCATACTCTTAAGTGAAATAAATTGAACACACATGTATATGTATAAATATCACACTGTCTCTCTGGTGTGAGAAATCAAAAGTGTAAATAAGAACCAAAATGTATAATATATAATGCAAAATAGGAAGAAATTATTCAAAATTATACCAAGTGTGAGATACTTTATTAATAATTAAAATGTTTCATGCAAAAAGATCTAGTATTACTAGGAAATGTGTTGAGAGATAGAGTAGCAATGAAAATGCATTCTTTTATGATCACAATATACTGTATTTACCATTGTTGTTCTGTAATTATTTTAAAAAGCTATTTTTATATTTTCCTTAATATCCACTAAAATCAAAAAAGAACTAAATCACTGCTTTAAGAAAATATCCCAAGTGGGTTAAGAAGAATGTTGTTAGGGTAACCTGCAACTGTAGGGTTCATCTTATGACTCAAAGGAGATAAAAAAACCATCAGAACAAGTAACATCAAACCGCAAGGGAAAGGGAACTTGGCAAAGTCCAAAGGCAAGCGGTTAAAAACATCGGCAAAACAAAGATACTAAGAATCAGAAATTCTCATACTTTCTTTGTTGCTTGTGAAGTGATGAAAGATAAGCCTGGTAAAAAAAAAAAAAAAACCCTAGAAGCAGGGAGACAGCAGGGAGAGATCTGGCTGTGAGGGCCGGGCCAGGCCCCTCCAGGGCCCAGGCCTGTCGCTATCCCTCGCCGGGACCTTGCTCTCTGTGCTTCCCCCAGGTGCTTCACACCTCTGCTATCCTCGGTGAACTGGGGAACTTCACCTCTCGCGTGCTGGACACACATCTCCGACTACTGCTTTCCTTATGCACCGCGCACTACTTTAATTCACATGGCGCTCATTGTTTCCTTGTGACAGTGCCTGTGTGCCCTAAGTTCCTTTCTTGCTATTACCTCAGTACAGTTTTTCTAATGTTTTTTACTATGACCAACACTACGAGATCTTTATGGAACAATATTCAGAAACACACACAGAACTAACAGTGACCATGAGCTACGCTATCTTTCTTGTGTTTTCCTGGTCAAAATCTCCTGGTTTCATGAATTAGAAAGTTGTTATGATCTAAGTATGAAAAATATTTCTTTGTAACAATTGTCAACTTATTCAGCAATTATGGGTCAAAAGAAAAAAAAAGATTTTACAAAACATCTACTTATATTAATATACCCTGCTATAAAATGGCATTTCCCTTTATAATTCCATATGTGTTATGGAAGAAGAAAGATTCCAGATTCAATAGACCAGAGCAAAAAGAGCTAAAAAATGGCAGAATGGTAACTGTTTAAAATCTGTCATACCTGAATTTCTCCAGTAATTGGATGAGAAACAGCCTTTGTGGCATCGGTAGGCTGCAATATTAAAGAGCATATGTTACATTAACAGATAAACTATGCATAGAATCTGTCATTTCAACTTTTCTCTAAAATTAATTTCAACTTGGTCAGAGCAGTGCTTGAAAAATTATTTCATCCATCTGGCTGCTTCAGAATAATAGCGTCTACTTATAATTTTCAATACATGTTTAATTTTATAGATAAGTCTGTTTTTCTGTTTGGCAAGCTTGTGTGCAAGCTATAATTTCATACCAGGATTATTTTCGATTTCTGATGGGACTGAACACTTTTGGTTTAAAGCACTTATTTAAGTACTTGAAGCTTGTAGGATCTCTAGAGCAATGAACGCGTTTCTGTTTGGGAACCGCCCAGGGGCACAGGGCTGAGACCACAGGTCTTTCTTATTCTCCGAGGGGCCCGCTCCTCCCTGCCCTGCAGAGTGTAGCCCGTGGACGGCCTCACACTCACGCTTCCACATCTGTTCCTCATGGGAGTAAAACCTTAAAAACTGTCAGAGGGATCTGGTAGCCAGTTTGCACTGCTGAGCAAATGACTGTTTGCTGTTGCTTGCTGTACTTCCCTGAGAACTTGCTACAGTAGGACAGATGACGTCCTGCCCCCACTGTACAACAGAATTTCAGACAACAGACAACAGGGCATCAGTGCAGAGGCCACGTGGGCAAAAGTGGCGGCCCCTTACCACCCAGCACAAAAAACCCCACCAACATCTATTATGCAACACTGGCTTTTTAGTAATTATAAGGAAAACAGAAATATCCATGATACTTATTTTGATATACTTCTTAATTACCTTTCCCCTTTATTTTATTTCATAAATGAGAGCAGTCAAAAGAGAATTTTCATCCGAGCCATGTTTCTTCAGATAATTCAATGATAAAGTTAATGTAATCATTTATAAAATTATTGGAGTAGAGGTTAAGATTTCTAGCCATGTATCCTTTCTTAGTTCAACTCATTTATTAAAATGTATCAAATACTGAATAGTTTCTCTAGTGTGAGAACCTGAAAGTATAAATAAGGACTAAAAGGTATAATAGATAATGTGACATAGGAAGAAAAGGGGCAAAGGGGAAGGGGAAGTGGGGGGGGGGAAGAAGGGAATGGAATTAATATGAGAAAATGAAAAAATGGAAATAAAGTCTTTGTAAATAGGGAGGGATGGAGAGGTTGAAGGGAGGGCAGGGGAAGGGGAAAAAATAAGAACCAAGAGAGATTATGTAAAGGTGCATATCTCCAACGATGAATGTCATTGTACTGTACACCTAAAATGTACCAATAAAAGGATATAATTTTTAAAAAATGTATCATTTTCAATGCAAAAACTCTACTCTGACTTCAAAACATAACATGTTTGTTAGTTATTGAAGGGTGACATTTATTTAATAATTACCTTACTGTTTCAATTCAAAAAAGAAAATTGAATCTAGAGGGAAAAAAAGATCCACAGCAATTCCTGAAACTATTTATATCTTGGTTCAAGATTTGGAGTGTCCTCGACTTAGATACCCATTTACTTTTTCAAATTATATTTTTATTTTATTTTTAAAATTATTACTTGGCACAGAACTTTATCATTTGTGGGGGGGTGTGGCATTTAGCTAGGCACAGAAAGACAAATGATGCAGGTCTCATTCACATATGGAAGGCAGTGAAGTTGGTCTCGTGGAGTGGAGCAGAGCAGTGTGCAGAAGAGACCCGGAGCCCAGGAGGGCGACAGAGAGAAGCGGGCAAGGAAATGGAAATGCAGCAGAGAGCAGAAACAGAGTCTGGCTCTGCAGCACAGTGGAGAGATGCCAGTTGATAAACAATAGCAAGTATCTCAAAATGACTGTAAGAGAGAGTTCGAAGATTTCCAACAAAAGGAATCTTTGTATCTTAATGCATGACTGTCAAGGAATAAATAAGAGGGAAATTCAAGAATAAGGCTTCTCCTCCCAAAGAAAGCAAAAGGAAATTATTGGTAAATTATTTCATTTTGATTTGTTTTTGAGAATAGTAGCACCTTTGGCATGTGGTCATGTAAATGTACCAACTTTTAATGAGGAGAATAAACTTCTGGATCATTTTTAATTGTCCGGCTCCATCATGAACATGTTTTATGGATTTTTTAAATTATAAAAGGTGAAAGAAGAGCATCTGTGAGACACTTTGCAAACTACCAGTCTGCATGCTTTCAATATTTGTTTAGATTGTTTAGATTCATATTTTACCTACCTACTATTACGACAGAGTAGTAATTAATTAGTGTTATTTATAAGCAATCATTTTAGTATAAGAAAGATGACTCGAGGCATGGCCTGGGGCAAATTATTTTCTACTTCACAGTGTAGCACTGTAATTTTGTATTTTAGCAAAAATACTGTAAAACTACATGGCGACACATTCTTGGCCTAGAAATACATTACTGTACATCATAAACCTGTTAATATCATTTTCTTAATGTTGCCCAAAAAGTTAACAGATTACATCCAACCAAGTTTGCACTCCCATAACAGTATGGAGGCTTGCAGGTGATCAGTGATGTCTTCATGCACAAATATTTATTTTGCTACTCTTCCATGCAAGCCCTTCACCTACGTGCTCAGGAGGGTGTGGAGGAAAACAAGAAACCAGTCCCCAGATAAGCTGGCATTGCTGGACTGGGAACACACTTTCTGTAAGAACCACTGGTCTTCGCAGTATGGAGGGACGGGATTTTCCTACCTTTGTGTCTTGGGTTAGACCAGGACCCCTGAAATGGAAATGGCAGCAGAAGGTGGGTGTGGTAAACAGCAGGGAGCAAGACACCCTAGTAAACAGGGGTCTCCCCACATGACAACTTAGGCTCACTCTGACAACCTCCCAGGAAAAGTAAGTGGCAGGGCCTTCGGGTGGGCAGAATAGAGGCCTAGCAGAGACAGGGCTGAGACAGCTAAACAGAGAGCAGGGATCTCATCCTGCCAGGAGAGCCACACAGTCACACAATTTACAAATTGTCTCATTGGCATCTGCTTTTCTAAGATTAAAAATCAATCCCATGTCCCTTTTTAATTACCAGCATCTTCAACATAATGGAAACAATTGTTTCACGTGAAGGTGTGTACGAAGAAAGAAATTTATTAGTATTGAGTTGGGAATAGGATGCAAAATGGCAATAATGTGTTACTGGATTTCCTTGTTTTTTATTGCCCTAAGTTCACTGTGTATCTTTTTCTTTTCTTTTTACTTAAATTATAATATCTAATGTGACATGTGTCTCTTCAAAAAGACACAAAGCTAGTGTTTGATACACAAAAAAGCTCAGATTCAAGCCACAACCAAGAAAAATAACCAGAAAATAGGAAATAGCAGACACATTTTTCAAACTCCTCATAATGATAACTACTGAAATATTTTAAAAACTGTTGTAATACATCATCCTGTACATCTTGATCAGTTACACAGTCAAAAGAAGAAAAACGGTGCTTGTCCCACTAGGTCGTTAGGAAATGAGAAATCACAAGCCAAACACTGGAGAAAGTGTTTGTTTATTTCCCATCTCCTGGCCTGAGTGCAGAGCCCGAACGCAAGGCGCTCAGAGGTGAAGGGAGCTCATCTCACCTTGCTGCTGCTGTGTTTCTTTTTGCTCACGGATGGCGACCCTGGCTGGCCCGGGCTGGGGACGGAACTGGACCCCGCGGAGGCCGGCCCCGAGTGACCGTGCGACCCCTTCTCCACGACGGACGCCAGCACCAGTGGGGACTGCTGCAGCGAGACCTTCTGCAGCTCAGCGGCCAACTGCTTGGGGTCCACCCCTGGGGACTTGGCTTTATCCACTGCAACGAGAGGAAAGGCGGACACGCTGCATATCCGGGTCCTGACACCAGGAACTCGCCGGAGTTCTGGGTGACAGAGACGAAATGTCACCGATAAACTAAGCTCCATGCTCAGATCAACTTCAGGATTCATTTCGAAGGGAGGGGAGGCCAGAGAGCAGGGATATGATGCTGAAGTACAGGGGCCTGTAGTTCCTATTGTGTCTTCGGAAAAACGCTTCTATCATTCAGTGGAGAACTGTGTGAGGGTGCAAAATCCCGTTCACCCCCAGGAAGGCATCTGTGTGACAGCCTGCTTGGCCCCTGCACCTCACGTAGCTCCTTCCTTCCCTACAGGGAAAGCCCGGAACCCATGCACTTCTGCACGGCGGTTGAAGTCCTGCTAGGACCTGGTCTATTCTGTTGAATGCAGTGACCCAGGCTCTAGAATTGTCATGTTGGCATAGGAAGTGTTCAACAAAAGCGAAACAAGGGGAAAAGTAGCATTTAAAATCTTACACATTTAAAATGTGTAGATTGTATTTGTTATCTAAGAAAGGTTTACGTCTTTTCATCCTAAACTTATGAACTCACGTGTTGATTTTTATTTATTATGAAAAGGCTATCAAAAAGTACAGGAATAAAATTTCAGAACTGAGTTACAGGTTGGGATCCAGCTCAGAGACAAAGCATTAGCCTGGCACCCACAGGGCCCTGGGTTTATCCCCAGCACCCACACCCACCCCACAAAAACAAAAGCATTCTTATCCTGAAAGCAAACAAGTATTAACTAAAAATATGTAACACTGGATCACTTTCACAGGATGAATTTATATCTAAAGAACTAAAACTGTGAACTTACACAGCAAGGACTTAATACGAATTTCTTATCAAGTCTAACACACAAATATGTTTCCTCAGAATGCTACAATATAGCTACAATACTTTTCATTCTGTCCACAGTTATATAAACACCTACAAATCTATTCCCTTCTCTGTGTCTGTGTTTATGTCTGCATCTTAATTGACAGCTGCCTCTGCTCCAAACCATGTCTGGTGTGGCTCTTCATCCATGGTTGGAAGTAGATGCATCTACCTACCGGCTTTGGGTGGCTCATGGAGTTCCATGTGCTGGAGATTTTCAGAATCTGAGAGCATGTTGAGATCCCTAAAAATCAAGACAAAACATTAGAAATCGAGGAAGCCTGAGACAAAGCACTTCCTTCCAACTACCCTGTTTGTTTTCAGTAGTAAATGAGAAGTGGTTATGATTAAAGCAGCTCCAAAGCATGCTCACCCTTGTATCCCAGTATTATTTACAATGCTGCTAAAAGTCAGAGCTGATAAAAATGATCATTTAAGGTGAAATCTTTATGGATTAAATGTAAGTTTATTTTGAAATACTCTACACGTCCATGAAATCTAAATGGGTTCAGGCTTTCATTTAAATGAAGCATGTTTCAATAAACGCATGAAAAGAGAGACAGCAATTGACGTATTTAGAAACTAAGCTGAATTCTGTCTATGCTTTACTTAGGCTTTGATTCTGAACACAAGAAATCTATAAACCTTGTATTCACTTCATTCTCTAATCACTGAAGCACTTGCTGCCTGGCAAAGGTTCCACCTTAACAATTTTAAATTAAAAGAGCCATGAATAGCCAAAAAATGGAAACAGAAAGATGGGGAAAAACTCACAGTCTTACACATATTTCTGCTTCCCCACTCTGCTGACTAATGATGCTCTGTACTTCTTCATATGTTTTAGAAGTTAAGGGGATTCCATTCCACTCCAGTACTTGCATCCCTATAAAGACAAATTGGAGAATAAAGCCAAAAGTGTGGTGTGTGTGTGTGTGTGTGTGTGTGTGTGTGTGTGTGTGTGTGTGTGTCTCTGATCTGGGGTCACAGGAAATAGGAGACATCTCTGCACTTAAAAGCCAGCTCAGCACACCGTTTCGGAGAACATCCATTCCAAGTTCTCTGGAACATTACCAGGGTGATCTCATCAACTTACCTGAGCACACAGACTATATTTAATACAACATGCAAACTTTTGCTTTTGGAAACCCATTAAATATTATCAAACGCATGCATTCTGTTCACACTTCTATAAAGAAAACAGCACTGAATATATACTGCTTAGACCAATTTTGTATAGAGAAAACATGATCATTATCACTTCCAGTAGAATTCTCTCTGAGAGAGCAAGCTTTTGGAAGAATGTGAGCTTCCACATTTTAGCATGGAATGGGAATCACAGAAAAACGTCATCAAGATTTCCTGGTGAAGCTTCCCTCTAGAAACTGCAACACCTTAAGTATGTCCAGATTAAATGGAATGCATTCTGAGCTCTTCTCTCACTGCACGCCAGACATTCCTGAACAGGACAGAGGGAGCTGCAGGAAGAGCACAAGGCCCCATGTGCACGTGGCTCTGGGCTGGCTGTGCTGTTGCCATGTTGGCATTTTTAATAATGTCTGAACAAAGCACCCTCATTTTTACCTTGTTCTGAGTCCTGTAAAGTATGTAGCTGGGCTCATTTTCCTCTCTATCTAAAGAGACAGTTTTATACAAAAATAAAGCAGTGAAACAATATTTACATATTATATATCTGGTCTCTTTGGTCCATTTTATGAGCTTCAAGATAATTTAAGGATGTATGTTTGGCATGACTTTCGTGGTCCTAAGATCTGCCTATGTGATCTGGATAAAAATAGATGGTTTCATCCAATTCAGTGCCAAAATATTTGTGAATATGAATAGCTTTATTTGGGAAAAGTCCATATAACTATGGTATAATTTAAGAAACATTAATAATTACTCAACAATTAGGTTTTCCATGAGCTTCACCCTATGTGGAAATTCCCTATTGCTCACCACTGAGTTCAGTGGGAAATTCTAAACACGGCATGAGGGGTCTTCAAGGAAACACACTGGAAAGCATATTGCCAGTCGCAATCCAGGGAGGGAAATGCATTTACACTGCAGCGAAACTCCAGAAAAGCTCCATCAAAAGGCTGAGAGGAACACAAACAGAAAATGACTTTTCCATAACTTACTCCATGAAAATGTTATCTCCAGGTGGCCTTAGGGTTTATTTCAACCATCCCAGGCTGTTGTACACATAAAATGAGAAAATTATGTAACAAACAATGACAATACCGCTAAAGAAAACTACAGCACACTGAAAGAAGAAAATAAAGCACTATTTTTTAAGGTCAAGGGAAAAAGTACATTTATACACAGATGATTTTGAATTAAAACAAATTAATGCTGTTATAATTCAGAAATTGCATTGTCACTTTTCTTCAGGAGCACATTCTTTGCAAAGAAATAGTCACAGATTTTCATTCTTTTTCTGTGAATCTATCTGTTCAAATTTTTATTCTCAAAATAAAGGGCAAGTTGAAAAAAAGATCCAATGAAATGAAAAATGCACCTAATCATAAGAGAAAAACTACTTAGTATTACTTTAAAAATTGCTGAAAAATTATGCAGAGACCAGGATCCCTCTAGACGCATGTCTGAGGCCTGGAACCACACGGCCCCATCTCATGAGGTGGAGGGCACAGGGCTGCCACAGAACCTGACCTTTCCCCTGCCTCAGGTCTGATGAGATCCGAAGGAAACATCACCACTTCCAGAGTTCTTTCATACTTCTCACTAGTTTGCTACACATCCTGTAAGAACGAAACTAAATCACGAATGGAATGTACAGACCACTCTGTATTTACTTTATAAAGTGATTCTGCAAGTTGTATGAATTAAATGCCATGAATTTCATAAGTAATACATTTGATACAACACATCAGCAGAATGAAGGAAAGGACATGTGATAATGTTTAATATCCTTTCATGATAAAAATGGAGAACAGGCTAGGTACAGAGGGAATTTCCCTCAACATAATAAAAGCCAAGGTACCAAATGAGAAAAGCTGAATATTTTCTAAACCTGGAAAAAGACAGGCACGCCCACTTCACCATCTTCATTAAACACAGTACTAGAAGACCTGCTCGGAACAGCCAAGGAAGGAACAAAAGTCATCTAAACTGGGAAGAAACAGAGTCTCACTGTTTGCAGATTACGTGATCTTATATATCGAAAGCTCCCAAAGACTATAAAAAACTTAGGACTAATAAATTCATCAAAGTTGCAGGACACAAAGTCAATATAAAAAAATAGTAGCATTAGTCTATGCCAATAGTGAATTAAGTGAATTAGATATCAAGAAAGCAAACCCATTTAAAAGAGCTTCCAAAAATAGGTAGGAATACATTTACCCAAAGAGGTAGGAGACATGTAGATGAAAATTATAAAACGTTTATGAAAGAAATTGAACAGGATATCAAAAAATGAAAAGAAATTTCATGTGATAGATTTCAAGAATCAGTATTATAAGAACATCCAAACTATCCAAGGCCACTGACAGATTCAATGCAATCTGAATCAAAATAAGAATCACAGTGTTCACAGAACTGGGAAAAAACAATCCTAAAATTCATATGGAACTATGAAATACCTTGAATAGCCAAGGCCATTTGGAGCAAAATGAATAAAATAGGAAGCATTATACTCTCTGACTTCAAAATACTTGAAATGTATTTATTAATTATAAAATCCTATAAAACAATATAAAATGCATGCAAAATTTTTATTATACTTTGAAATTTAAAAAACTAACATTTTATAATTTTAAAAAATGTAAATATTTTTTCAAATTAAAATAGTATTTGATACTGGCTGTCCTTTAGAGAAATTACCTAAAAGATCGTATAGACAGGAATGATGATGTTTACTCATTGTGAGTACGATTTTATATTTTCCTAACATTTAAATTATACCCAGATGCCTATTAAACAATTTTTCAAGTCTGAGACAACACAGATGACCATCAGTCATGTTCCTGTACAGTACCTATAGGGATAGTTCCTCTCAGAAACTAACACACAATCTAGACTTTTGCCAAGTGCACAACAGTCATGATAGGATTTGCTTTTTAAATCTCAAAGCTAGGAGGTTAGGAACATACAAATAAAATATTATAAAACAACCTAAAACAATACTACAATAACAATAACGACAAAAAAACCCAAAATCAATTATCAGGTTATTAGGTCATTATAGAAGTTTTAAAAAACAACCAACATAAGACATTTTTATGTATGTTTTCTGAACTTCTGGGGCTGATTTTGAATGCTCTTCAGACTGGCAAAAGTCATTATTATCTTTATAGTGCAAAATTTTTGTTATATTATTCCTTGATCTATATTTAATGTTTGCCATTACATCAAAAACAACATATTAATTAAAATTATTCAGTTTACTGTATATTCAAACATATATAACACCAAAGCTTATGAGACTTTTTCATTTAATTCTTTTTACAAGTATTTTTCTAGCACATGGTATGTGGCATACATTAAACAATCCTCTTTGTTTATGTCTAATTTCGGTTGCTGTCATAAAAATTAATAAAAAGATACTGTACTTTTGTGGAAAAATTAAAAATAGTTTTGCAATTAGTAAAAAAAGGCAATTCACAGAGGAGAAAGTCCAGCACTGTTGTAGATACATCAAGAAAAGTCCAGATTCAGTGTGATTAGAAAGCACAGAGGAAAGCAAGAAGGACCTGTCACTTAACTGTCATCATATTGGAAAGAGTCTGAAGGTCAGGAAAAGCCGTGTGTTGGTCGGACTGGGATCAGAAGACTCTGACCTCCCCAAAGGAGGTAAGACTCACTACGTGGTTATTTCCACTATTCCCATGCTGTGCGTGGGGTGCCATGACTGCCTCAGGAGGAGCAGGCGAAACAGCAGCCCGCTTGCAGTTTATACAGCTGTAAGTGCCCTAATGACAGCCAAGGGAATGCAAGTCTTCTAGAGGGCAGTCTGGCAGAAACCAGTTAAATCAAACACATGTACACCAGATCTTCTCTTCTTGGGCATGTATTTGTGGAAGAATCGGGAGAAATGGCCACTGGGAGTGTAGAGACGCTGATGATGGAAATCCTTGGCCGAAGGTGGAGGAAACAGATGACATCAGGGTCACACAGGTAGATCCAGCTCAAAATCCATGGCAGGTGAGGAACAGGATGTGACCTTTGGGAAATGCCGTTTATGTAGATTCGCACAATATGCACATAAAATAAAATGTATCTTACATATAAATAATAGGCATCAGATAGATTATATTGGTTGCCCAAGAAGAGAAGAAGGAACTGAGAGAAAATAGAAGAAAATGAATGAGTGAATGAATGAATGAACGAATGAGTAAAAATACACAAAACAACAAAGGATCTTGCATGAACCCACAAGGCTGGTGTGGTAGGATGTGAAGATGTGAGGCAGAGGGTGGTCTGAAAAAGAAAAGAAAAGCCTAACCCTAAGTAAACTAACTAAATAAAGTATACATAAACACAAAAACAAACAATTTTTTGCGATTTGTTTTACATCTTTTTCACATTCATATTAGCCAGGTCTAATATTAATTTCCTAAATGTAGACAATCACTCGGGAGCCTTCTATAAAACGAATTAAGAAGCAACATCCCTTGCAGGTGGGCTTGGGGAACCCTGTACATCACCTACACCGATTATGTAATTACTCACTTTCATGTTGAGCAGCATTCATGAATGAGAAATACACATAGAGGTAAATTTTATTTTTTAAAAAACACATTTTTATAATTTATAAATTTGAGCTATCTACACATTAATGTAAAAGTGAGAAAGGAAAAAGAAAAAATAAGCAAAAGGAAGGGATAAAAGAATGAAGGAAGAAAATAAAAGATAAAGGCCAAAAAATAGTATTTAAATAGTATCCTGCCTATTCACAAGACAAGGAAACAATCAATGTGGATGATGAGACATTAAAAACTCCAGTATGTTTTTCTGGAGAAATTCATCTGCAAATACATAACCTAAAAGTTGGACAGTATTTTGTTGGAAAGTAATATCATCACAACTTTACTATGTTTTCAATATTGCTATTATTTTTTACTTATGGTATTCATAAGTAAAAGCTCAAACAAACCTTAAACGACAGACTCTCGATACACACAACATCTAAGAATGCTTATGTAGTTGGTACTTTGTCTTGACCATCACCAGCGTGCTCCTACTTTGTTTGGTCCTTAACCAGCTGCCGCGTGCCTGAGCTCGGTGGGTACCCCACTCTGGGACCTCCAGGTACATTTTACTGCTTGATGACCGCTTGAGTTTACTTCACTCTGTGATGGGGAGAACCCGGGGGCTATGATGGAAGAAGATATACATCCGCTGGTTTAGGGCTTATGGAAATGTAACTTTGGAGCTGAAGGTTTGTATGAGAAATTTTTGAAATGTTTACATCCCAGCCTTTTTATTTTTTTCTTCAATATCAAAAAAATGAAAGACTTAGGAGTCAGTCTAACAAAGCAAATAAAGGAACTTTACATTGAAAACTATAGCACTCTGAAAAAGGAGGTGGAAGTGGATATCAGACAATGGAAAGATATCCCCGTTCTTGGGTAGGAAGAACCAATATAGTGAAAATGGCCATACTTCCAAAATTGTTATACAGATTTAATGCAGTCCTTATCAAAACACCAACAGCATACTTCACAGAATTAGACAAAACGATCCTAAATTTATTTGGAACCAGAAGAGACCTATAATAGCAATAGCATTTCTGGGCAACAAAGGCAAGGCAGGAGGTATCACAATACCTGACCTGAAATTATACTACAAAGCTACAGTGATTAAAAGAGCATGGTACTGGCAAAAAAAAAAAAAAGACCTAGGGATCACTGGAACAGATTCAAAGATGTAGAAGCAACTCCAAACACACTCAGCCACCTTATCTTTGACAAAGGGTCCAAACATCTTCACTGGAAGAAAGATAGCCTCTTCAATAAATGGTGCTGGGAAAAGTGGCTTTCCACATGCTGAAGATTAAAACTAGCCCATGTCTATCCCTATGTACTAAAGTAAAATCCAAATGGATCAAAGATTTAAATATTAAAACAAAAACACCAAATCTGATGGAAGATAGGATAGGTAGAACACTTGAAGACATTGATGTAGGCAAAAGCTCTGTGAAGAAAACCCAGTTGCAGAGGACATATTACAAATAACCAACAAATGGGATTTCATCATATTAAAAAGCTTTTGCATAGCAAAGGAAACCACCAACACAGTGAAGAAACAACCCAGAGTTGGAAAAAAATTTTGCCAGCTGTTCCTCAGACAAAGGACTCATATCTAGAATATATAAAGAATTCCAAAAATCAGATTCCTCAAATTTAAAATCTCAATCCAAAATTGGACAGGTGAAATGAATAGACACTCCTCATATGAAGAAGTATGAATAGCAAATAAATATATGAAAAAATGTTCAACATCACTGATCATTTGTAAAATGCAAATTAAAACAATGCTGAGATTCCATCTCACTCCAGAAAGAATGGCTATTATCAAGAAATCAACCAATAAATGTGCTGGCCAGGCTGTGGAAGAAAGGAACCCTTCTCCATTGTTGGTGGAGTGTAGACTGATGCAACCACTGTGGAAATCAGTGTGGAGATACCTCAAAAAACTAAAACTAGAGGTTCCATTTCATCCAGCTGTTCCCCTTGTTGGTATCTTCCTAAAAGAATTAAAAGTATCATATCATAGTGATATATGCACACCCATGTTTATAGCAGCACAAGCTGTAATAGCTAAATCTTGGAAACAGCCCAAATGCCCATCAACCGATGAATGGATAAAGATTTGGGTTTTTTATACAATGGAGCAATACTCTGGCATAAAGAAGGATAAACTTGAGACATTTCTAGGTAAATGGACGTGAGATCATGCTGCTATGTGAAATAAATCAGACATACAAATATCCATCGTTTCTCTGGTGTGCAAAACCAAAAGGGTAAATAAGGACCAAAATACATAGCAGATATGGGGAAATAGGAAGAAAATGTTCAAATGGGAGGAGAACACGCAAGGTGGGAGGGGGAAAGGAAAGGGAAAAGAAAAAATCAATAGAAGGGGGGAAACAGAAACAAAGTTTTTGTAAGTAAGGAGGGAAAGCGGGGTTGAAGGGAGGAGAAGGGGTTGGGGGAAAAAGCAGAATCGAGATATGTCGTGTACAGGTACAAATCCCCTATGATCAAGGTAATCACTACGTACATTAAAGTGGACCAATAAAATCAGTTTCAAAAAGAAAAACAAAATAAATCTAAAATGTCAAGATTTTATTCCATTAAACTGTATATTTTTAAAATACGTGATATGTCTCAGCTTCTTCTCTTCATAGTGTGAAGAAAGTAGATCAAACTCATTGGAATTCTTAGTCTGCATTTTATCGGTATACACTCTTTCAAATTTCTGGGCCAGCTGGGCTCCGGAAGTGCGTGGCGTTCGCACCGCCTTCCCTGCGTGGGTGAGGGGCCGGCCGCGCCTGCCCCGCGCCCGCGTCCCGCAGTGTGAGGCCTCACGGAGCCTGCACGGGTGGGCGGGAAACAGTTTCCGGCCCAGGTGAAGGCAGGATTGGAGCTGATCTCACTTGATTCCCAGCCGAAGAATAACCTGTTTCCGGGCCGGGGATTTAGCTCAGTGGTTCCGCCGCCTGCCTCACAGGCCCAAGGACCCAAGTTCGATCCCCGGTATCAAAAAAAAAAAAAAAAAGAGTAACGTGTTTCCTCCCCTCCCCTCCGGTATGAGTGCTGCAAGTTCTGCCTCGGGTAAGGTGAACACCAGAACATAATTAGCTATAATCTGTTGTCGAACTTGAAAAATTATCGTAATAGAATTGTTTCTGTTCACAAGGATTAGGAAAATAATCTAGTGTTACACTCGCATGTTTTCTGGAAGGACTGGAACAGATGCCGACATCACTGTGTGGCCACAGCCGAGCGCACTTGGAATCGCTGTCTTTTTGAGACAGACCAAGTCAGGGCGGGTGGGTGCATCATCATTTCTCTGACCCCAGAGAAGAGTTTCCTGTGTGCAGCGCCATCGTCTCAATTACAGTAGGTTGCAACTCATAAATGAACAACCGTTTCTTAGTTTAATTTCCCATTTTATGATAAAATGTCTGGAAGAGACATTTTCGGACTTGCTAAGAAATGATATTAAGAAATTAACACTATCAAATCTGAAGAACACCATGGCTAGCTAATGTGAACAGATTAAACTAACAATATATGGATTATATGGAAACACAGAGTTAATTGGACAGACACAGGAAGCTAACAGAAATGATCCATTTGTGCCTGAAAAATGCTCATCTAACCGTTGCTTCTGGGCTGCTTTTTTGGTACCGGGGATCGAACTCGGATCCTTGCGCTTGCGCAGCCGGCGGAGAAACCACTGAGCAAAATTCTCGGCCTAGTTGCTTCTTGGCTTTAAGTATCATTACTGAAATCTTAAAAATTCTGCTTCAGTTATGTTTTTAATATGCTTGGCATGCATATATTATGAAACATTCTTTTTAAAATGCTACTTCAGTGTACCCCACTGCATAAGTAATATATTTTAACACAAAATATTCTCACTATATTCTAAGAAAATCATTTCCTAAGAAATGAGCCCTGTTTGACTCAGTGGCAAAATCTTTGTCATCCCTAAAGGCTGATGTGGACGGATAATTTAAATTCCATCTTATAACATTATTTGACAGATCAAATGCATAGCTCTTTGCTTACATTACTGAGATGTAACTTTAAATTATGCATACATGAGGCAAAAAGGGAATTATGTTTCTGAAAAGGAAACTTATGACAAAAAAACTCCCAATCATAGTTTAAAAGTAAAAATTCAAAGTAAAAGAAAAATTCAAATTTACTTAACCAATAGGATAATAAAATGACTTTTTTGACAAAAGAGTAGGGATGTCTTATTGCAACCAAATATCACAAGTACTCTTACCTAGCAATATTACAAGCAGTCATATGCTCTACATAAAAGTTTAATAAAATTTTTACATTTTAATTGAAGAGGAAGGAACACTTCCATACTCATTTTAAAAGGCCAGTTTTATTCCAAATCTAAATCCAGACAAGAACAATACAAGAAAAGGGAATTATTGGCCAATATCCCTGAAGAACATAAATATAAAACCTTCAGCAAAATCTAGCAAACCAAATTCAGTAGCACAGTGAAAGTTGTATCCACCACAAACAAGTAGGATGGGCCCTGGGGATGTGAGGCCCATCGACATCCATAAACCAGTAAGCGTGGTCCACACCTGGGCACGATGAGGGGGAGAAATGGCAAGATCCTCTCCACAGGGCAGACAACACACCAGATAAAATGCAACGTTTGATTTTCACAGTAAAAACTCTCAACAAACTGAGCATGTGAGGAATATACCTCAAAATAATAAGCAACCATGAAAGTCAAGCAGGACACCCCACTGCTGACTGATGCTCTATGGTGATGGCATGAAAGATTTTTTTCTTTACCATATGGACAATCACTCTCACTCATTTATTAAACAGAGCGTGGAAGCCCTAGCTGGGATGGGTAATAATTACTATAGCATCCATAGTGGAAAGAAGGAAAATGGTCTCTGTTTTCAGATGACTCAATTTTATATTTACAAAATCCCAAGATTCCATTAAAATACTGATGAAATAAAGAAGTTCAGTAGAGTTGTAGAACATAAAATCAGCATACCAAAATCAGTTGTTTTTCTATACACTAGCAATGAACTATCTGAAAAAGACATAATAAAAATATCCTATTTACAGTAGGTACAAAAATGAAATACCAGGGTAGAAATTTAACCGAGTGTTTTTCTGTGCTGAAAAAGACAGAATGCCCCTTGTCATTCTTTGAAAGAATTAATATTTTTTAAATTCCCAAACCACTGCAAGTGATTTATAGGTTGAATGCAACCCCTACAAATACTCCAAGATGTTTTTCAAAGAAATAGAACCAATATCCCCAACATTCATATGGAATCGAAAAGACCCCAAATAGTCAACACAATTTTGAGAAGAACACAGCTGGAGTCTGCACTGGTATTTCAGACCACATTGCAAGCTGCAGTCCTCCAACTGGTACGATGGTAGCACAACAACACACAGGCCAGGGAGCCAGAATCAAGTGCCCAGGAATAAGCCAGAAAAATCCAGTCAACCCTCTTTTGGGAAGAAAAACAGGCCAAGTATAGTGTGTTAATCAATGGTGTTGGGAATGTGGAAAAAGAAAACAGCATGACTCTTTCCTTAAACTCACAAAAATCAACTTAAAATGAATTAAACATAAAGTCTGAAACCATGATACTCCTCAGAGACATAGGAAAAATGCCATGATGTTAACCTTGGCAATGGTGGGGTTTTATTATTATCATTATTACACCAAAAGTACAAGCAGCAGCAGCAGTGACAAAATGAAGAAGCAGAGCTATCCCAAAGTAAAAAGCATCTTCACAGCAAAGGCGCAAGCGGCAAATGGGAAAAAAGTTGTGCAAACCCTACATTTAACAGGCTGTGATCTAATGTATAGAAGAAAGTCGTAAGACTCATGAGCACAAATGGAATGGAACAAATAACTTGATTTAAAAGATGGCAAAGAACCACAATACACATGTTCTCAAAGTACACAGACAAGTGGACGATGGGTTCCTGAAAAGCTGGCCAGCAACACTCATTATCAGGGAAAAGCAAATCAAAGCCCCAATGGAACAACTCCTCACTCCTTCTCCAAAAGTTAACTGAGTGTCCCCAAGGATGTAGAGAACAAGGGATGGTTATAAAGTGTTGGTGAGAACCTACATTAGTACAGCCATTAAGGAGAACAGAATGGAGGTTCTTCAAAAAAAGGAAAAAATAGAACTATAATATCATCAGTGAGCAATCCCACTTCTGGGTACATAGCTAGAGGAGATAAAGTTTCCTGCTCATCACAGTGTTACAGCCACAGCCAAGTCATGGAGACAGCTATTTGAATGCTCTCAGATTAGTGGCTAAAAATTGTGATATATACAGCAATAAAATCAAAGAAATCTTGCTACTTGCAGCAACTGAAATGAAACTTGATGGCATTATTCTAAATGAAATAAGTCAGAGGGGAACAAATACTGTATGATCTTACTTATGTGTGGAACCTAGAAAAATGCTCTCCCAGAGGCAGAGTATAGGGCAGATGGTGGTTTCCAGGGCTGAGGGATGGGCAGTGGGGGATACTCACCAAAATGTAGAGACCTTTAAGCTGGACACAGGGTGCACACCTGCAATCCTAGCACTCTGGGAGGCTGAAGCAGGAGGATTGTAAATTCAGGCCCAGCCTCTAAAATTTAGCAATTTATCAAGACTTTGTCTCAAAATAAAAAGTAAAGAAAGTCTGAGAATATAGCTCAGTGTGAAGGCTCAGTACTGAAAAACAGAAACCACCATCACCACCACCAAAACCCCCCCCCAAAACCAAAAACTCAACAAATAACAGCAACAACAAAACAAACCCCACACAACACCAAAGATCAATACAAAACAACAAAAACAAACACCTCCCAGATAAAACAAAAACCAAATATAACCTTTCAGTGTGAAGATAAGTTCTGCAGGTGTAGTGCTCATGTTGAACACTGTTAGTAACCATGTACTGTGTACTTAAGATTTGCTAAGAGCATAGGTCATAAATGTTCTCACCAATAAACAAAGGCTATAGAAGGGGTATGTCAAGTAGCTCAGTTTTGGTAGTTGCTTCACAACATATGCATTGTCAGCATAACAAGTCATAAAAGCAACGATGAGGAACATTTTTTTAAATCTTGCTATACTGCAGCCAATGATACTACAATTATTATGAACAGTAAAGTCAAAAGGCTCACTTTTAGTGCATAATTTCATTCCTCATTATTAGTATCAAGAGATATAAGTAACATGAGGAAGCCATTGCAAGCAATAAAAAATATCAGTAACCATTTTATCATCCTGAATTTTTAAAGAAATAGAACAAATTTTATGTCAAGCTAAATCATAAGAAGTGGCAATATTCTGCCCTTTAAATCACAAATAAGATTTAGCAAATAATCCTCTTTGGTTTGATAGATGTGCAATAAATAATAAATGGTATGTGATGGTTGGATTCCATTTGCAAACTTCTCAATCACATTTAGTGAATAGAATTTAATTTTCAAATGCTATCAATCAATATTATAGTGTATACAGCATTGTACAATAATTGACTTTCCACTGAAAAATGAGAATTGTCTAAGAAGAAAATAGTTTAACAGCATATCTGTCAAACAGATTCAACTACTTTCCCTTCAGCTCTCTAAAATTCATGTAGAGAACCAATTTCCCTAACTCATAAGCAAACATGATTACAACTATAAAAATAATCAAAATACAATGCTAGGTGAGTTATAGGATATATATATATATATATATATATATATATATACACATATATATATATAATCTCTTTGGATAAAAGAAATGAAATTAGGACCATTTCATTCATGTTCATGCTGTATATCAATAAAGAGCCCCTATATGACACTTAATAAAAGCCAGTAACAAAGTAATTTCGTACACCTTGTCTCATTTTATCCTCAGAGCAATCTAATAAAAATGATAGGATAGGTATACATGCCTATTTTTACAGATTAAAAAAATCTTGGTTTCTGAAATCACATTTCATGATAGGTCAAAAACCAAGGTCTTTTTATTTGCTATATAAATTCAGAAATACTAACATTTAAAGGTTCTTTTATGATTAAGTTATGCAGAAGAATTATACGTTTTTGACTACTTTGACAGCTAACACCTTAGATTTAATTGCATAATCACGATCAATTAATGTATTCAGCCAAGATAAAACTGACCACCCTAGGCCCACACATGCTTAATCAGCACGCGTTGGAGATGGCCCTGCCATCAGCCACGTGTGACCCCGTCCGGCCAGGCTGGCCCTCGGCAGGGCGCACAGAGACCTGGGTGGGCGGAAGGCCGGTGACGTCACGCTCACGTGACCCCGCCCCTCTTCGGACTGAGGAACCTTCACCTGGCCCGGCCTTGGGTCAGTGGGACGCTAGCTTTCCTCCCCCAGGAGCTCCCAGCTTTCTATGCCCATGGTGCATATTTCGTAACAGAAGCAATCAGAGCTATACTGAAAGCCAGGAAAATGGTTAGGAAAATAGGAATACAGCATAGCAAATGATTCGACATTTTTATATTAAATACAGCATAGCAACTGATTTGACATTTTTACATTAAATGCAATTTTCAGAAAATGCTATCATGATAAAAAAAATGGGCTTGTTGAGCGTCAGGTTCTTCAAATTAGTACAGTCCTGTATCCACTTCTACAGCTCATTAATGCAAGCTCTCTAGGGACTGTAAAACACTGAGAGAAACTTCGTTTTTGTTTTCCCTAAATACTTGAAGCAACATTGACTGAGGCATAATTTCCTCAAATAAGGAAGTCTTACACAGTGAGCTTTCTTCATAAGTATTAACACGTGTGGCTCTTGGCTATCTTCTGTCCTACTGAGGTGTGACTAGCCGAGGGTGAGAATATAAAATACTGAACTACTATCTACACATATACATTTAAAGAGTATGGATGTATAGTGGTAACTGAAAGCAAGATATAAAACTTGGATGCCAAATGCTCTGAAGGTTTATTATCATATGCACAGATTTAAGTTTTAAAAACTTACTGGCTTAGCAAATGTGAAAACTGTGTTCAGGAACAAGTGACTGAGAGTGCTGAAGTGGCTCTCATGGGCCGAACGTTAGTATGCATTGTATACACTCACAGTACCCACCTCTCAGCACACCTACTGTCTGCCCTGTTCCCACGCTGTTCCAAACAGCCATGTCTTACACCTGGGCTCCTAAGCTCCTAATTACTTTCCTTGCTTTTACCTTTTTGAAGATTGTGTGTGTGTGTGTGTGTGTGTGTGCACGTGTGTGTGCACGTGCGCGTGCTACTGGTGATTAAACCCAAGGCCTTCACACTGAGCGGCATCCCCGGCCCTTTTTCATTTTTCATTTTGAGGCAAGGTCTCACCATATCTTTAAATTGCCAGGCTGGGCTCAAACTTGGGATGTTCCTTCCTCAGCCTCCCAGAGTGCTGGGATGACAGATGCCCCACCACGCCTGGACAGAAAGGAGGCCGTGGTGCCGGGACTGGTTGAACGCAGAGAGAGGAGCACAAAATTTCAGTTAGGAAAGTAACAAAGGTTGAAGCGTGTCGGCCACTGTGCACATCTGCACTTCTGTGAAAGTGGATTGGTGGCAACTCACACAGCCGAGCGGGGTGTCTGGGGTCCCTCTAACCACAGATGAAGAGTAGCTGGCAGCAGGGCTTCCTCTAAAAGAAGGGATTAAGAGAGGCCCTCAGCAAATTCAAACACTGACACTAATAAGGGATTTAGGAATGAATAGGGAGAACAAAACCAATGTAGCTTAAAAAAAAGTAGAAAGAAACTTACTTTCTTCTCAAAACTCAGAGAAATGTAATAAATGAAACATTCGTAACATGAAGCTGTTGAGTACTGAAAGCCGAGTTCCTGTGGAATATATTTCGCTTCCACTGTGACCACTGTCCTGGACGGCAGCAGACCTCGTACCTCTGGTACTGTTACTACGCACCAGCCAGTCAGTGGACTGAACACTCCTTGCATGACCTCTGCAAGTCCGTGGACAGCGCTTGTCTTCAGGCACTTACGTCAGTTCCTGGCACCACGGGAAGTGGGCGGGAGCCCCTGGGCCGGATGCAGGCGGCCCTGCGCACTCCCCTTGGGGACCACCTGGTCTGAACGCACACAGCACTGACCTGCGTCTGTGCATCTCTCTACTTCAGTTTTGCTTTCGGTGAAAATAAATGCTACAGGGCCGGGGATTCAGCTCAGTGGTTCCGGCGCCTGCCTCGAAAGCGTAAGGTCCTGAGTTCAATCCCCGGTACCAAAAAAAAAAAAAAAAAAAGAAAAGAAAATAAATGCTACATGGATCAGTGAAAACACCCACTGACAGCACAAGGTAAGGAAAGGAGTTTTCTTTCCTTAAAGACATGCTTTATATAGTTTTTCAAAATTATTTTATATTTTTATTTTTTCAGATCCTGATCAGACTTTCCCGCCACAGTGCGAATTGTGTAGCCAGTGCCTTTCTAAGCTCCTGGCACTTTGAGAGCAAGAAAGCACTGGATCCCTCCATTCATTCTAGAATATCCCTGTGCAGAGCGGTTACTGAGTGCAGGTTTGGACACATTTGCACTCTTCGTTATTTCCTAAAATTCTCACCTCCACTCCCTAACCACAGCCCTCTCTCTGGACTTCCTGTTCATCCCCTCCATCGCTATTTCCAGCTCACTGGTCTCCCAGCAGTGGGTTCCTAATTCTGCAGTACGGACCTCCTCCACTTCCTCCACTAGAAACAAACGTTTGATTCAAGGGTGGATCCAGGATCTGTAAGACCTGCAGCTTATTCCATTTTATGAAAAAATAAAATTGTGAATAAAAAGTTAAGTACAGCTGGATACTTGTCAAAAGAAGAAAAAAAATCATAACAAATAACAAATGTTAAGAAGCTGACAAATGCCCCAAATCTCCTACTCTAAGCCCATCCCACAGCCCCGGAAGGTGCTTGGTGGGAGGAGTAGCACTGAAACGATTTAGCCACTTCCTGTCTCACCAGTTTTTTGTGCCACTGTGTAATTAGTGTCACGTCCTAATTCTAGCTCATGGATTTCTGTCTACTCCTGCTCACAAGCCACCACCTCATTCCCCACCCCTGAGCCTCTGAGTATGTGTTTCTTAAGGCACCGTCCCTCTGTCACATTCCTTCCACAGGCGAAGTGTCTGTAATTCCCACCAAAGACCTGGGGAGTTTCTGAGATTCGTTCAGTGGCACACTAGTAGCTGATGAGGAAGACCGGCCGAGACCTGAAACCATCTAACTCCTACAGGACTTAATCAATCAGGTGTGTTTTCAGTGACTGGCAGGCTGAGGAAGATGTATGAACAGATATCCACTGTATGGATGTCCACAGATTTCAACCAGAATGCTAGGTTTACTGATTAATATATTGTTGGTAAGAAAAATTCAGCAGGGCACAGTAGTGCACAGCTGTAATCTCAGCTCTTTAGGAGGCTGAGACAGCAGCATGGCAAGTTGGAAACTATCTGGGTAAGTTAGCAAGATCCTGTCTCAAAATAAAAATGTAAAACTGCCAAGGATATGGCTCAGGGGTAGAGTCCCTGAGCTCAATCCCTAGGGCCTCTACCACTAATTTATTAACTAGTAAATAAGCAATAAACTGTGAGTAAATGATCAATAAATTATTAGTCAATAATCAGTAAATTATTAGCGAACAATTAATAAAATACTTATTAGCATATGATTAAGAAATCATTTATTTCTTAATAAATAAAATTTTACAACTTGAAAAAGACAGGACTTTTACAAGATTAGTCAAAGCTACATTTTTACAGTTAGAAGGTGGTATATTTACAAAGGAAATAGCTTAATCATTTCAAGCATTATAATTCCTTTTCTATGCAGATCTACTACCTAAAGTGACATTTACCATTCTGTCAGATGCCTCTGGCAGCTAAATGTTCCCTTACTGAAGTCTGGACCTTATAAGATTACCAGTCATCCATGAAAATAATGTCATCTGACCTTAATAAAAGGTTAGCTAATTCTCTAGCTAATTCATAGCATTAAAGTTATAAAAGATATGAATTCCTTTAATCCTTATTGTATCTCTGTAAGGTAGATTTAAAAACCTTTAATTGTTCAGATGAGATAAAAAGAGATGGAGAGAATGCAAACAACTAGCTGAAATGGATTGGAATGGCATTAATTCAGTTTTCTGACTACAAATTTGATGGCTTTTCCATTAATAATGTTACATGTTCCTTGCAGTGCAAAGTTCAGACCTGAGTATGGTCCATTATCAAACCACATACAGACGAAGGGACACTGAATTCAAAGTGAAAATGGCAAATATTCTATTTAGCATCAAAGATCTCCAAAGTTCAGAGTGAGCACAGTTTTTGCACCATTTACAATGTGCCAAATACTGTATGTTTCTGATATATTATTTCAAAATCTGATAACAGTTTGTAGAGACTGCTAACATTCCAATTTTCCAACTGAGAACACCCAGATACTAAAAGTTAGACAAGATATCCAAGCATAAAGTACTAGCTCTAGACTTAAAATTGTGGCTTATCTGACTAAAAATATGCACTCTATCTCTTGTGGATGCTAGCAGTATTGGGTGGTCAAAGGTCTGCCATGGATGTTAATGAGAGAATTTAATATCTTTGCTTCTAAAACATTTATTCCAAGTTTATTAAAATGCAGTGAATTTTATAGCATATTTGTCGGACAAATGCAAAAAAATTTTTTTTTGGTACTGGGGATCGAACTCGGGACCTTGCGCTTGTGAGGTAGGTGGTGGAACCACTGAGCTAAATCCCTGGCCCCAAATGTAGAAATTTAACTACAGAAACAACTGTTAATCAAGAAGCAGTATCACTTGAACATAAATAAATATTTTGAGATCTGTTACCTTTGCTGATAAAAGCAATCAAATTAGGATTAGGGGTATTATACTGCACCAAACAGGACAATGCATAAACTCTCTTATTGTACCTATCATAAATATCATGACTAAAACATAATTCTCCTCAGCTAAATATGAAAACAAATGGATAAAAGATAAACAAATTGATATTGTCCTGACAATGTAGCTAATGACTACAATCCCGGTGTATTAAGTGTGATATTACTACAACCCAAAAAATAGATTATGACCAACCAGTCCAGGTACCAACGATTTGAATTTTTCTCCTCAGTATTTAGTCACTGCCCTAATCTGCATATCAACACGAAGTGTCATCTGTGTCACATGTGCCTAGCATGGCAGCTGCTAGGCATGTTGACCAGACTCATGGTAGTGATCAGCCTGTACCTGGTGATCTCCCTGGAACAAGAACAAGGAAGCCCACTCATTTGTGCTGTGCTTGCTTCTTGATGTTCAACCTTAAGAACTCATTGCCATCTGTAACACATGCCCCGAGAGGCATAAGCACAGATAGAGACTTTCTTGCCTGGAACATGCTCCCTGCGGTACACAGGAGTGTGTTCTCACCCATGCTACGGGAATTAGTCCTTCTGCCATGGGCTTCTTCATAGCAGGGACTTCCACAGGCCAGAGTCTAAAAGCAAAATAACTACTCACACAACTTCACCCTCACCCCAATCACTGATTCTCAACAATAAATCCAACAGTATTGTTTTGCTCGAAACTATCAGTTTGTCTTTAAGAAGAGCTAGCTGGTTAGATGAGTATCAATCACCCACATGCACTGAGGCAACTGCAAACTAAGTATCTTAAAATATCCATGAATTGGAATGGATCAGGTGCAGTCCTCATAGAATAGCCTTTCAACAAACAATGATGTTTCTCATTTTTGTACAGGTCTAAGGGTCTGGGAGAGGTTAACCTGCCATACAGCTCTCGATAAACCCACGAACACACACTGGCTGTCACTGATTTTAACTTTTCCACTACCATTTCATTTTCCTATTGATTCATTAAGTTGGTTCTTGAAACTACTTCATAGTTTAACCCTATATTCCTGCCCTACCTCCAAACAACTTTCCAAACAAATTTATCCATTATAATGATAAAGATATGTAAGCTTCAAAAGATTTTACTAAATTAGCTTCCAGTCAGACAACCTATCATTACATAAAAAATTGGTTTTGGCTCATTGGGTAAAAGCTATTGTTAGTACTTATGGATTCCTAGTTCTCTTATAAAAATTATAGAAGTTTTCCAAGTATCACACCAGTCATGTAACAATGATGACGTTACAACATTAAACCAGGAAAAAGTAATTTGGAGAAAGAAAGTAATTTGGAGCCAAGAAATCCATTTATTAAATAAAAATCAGAACCAATGATATGCACATATATGGTTAGATTTATCCATTACATTTCCAATTTTATTTTTAAAGTATGTTTCCTCACTTTTTCCAAAGGCATAATAATGTTGTAAGTTGGTATAAAAACACAAAATTCTTAAAAGTTGAACAGTTGCCATCTACTTACTTTTAGTTTTTATGTTCTAACTTACTTTACAGTATTGATTCAGAATATAATGACTCAGTCACTACGTACACCACAGGCTTGGCATTACAAACATTTTGAAGATATGTTGAAACACTTTATATAAAGAAAGTTTCATATATAGAATGTTTCAAACAGATATGACTATATATAAAAGTACATTTTCTACATTAATCTATACCTTCAATATAGTCATTACCAAATCTTAACAGAGATTATCATGAAAATTGACAAGTTGACTCTAGAATTTCTATGCAAGATCAAAGGGTCAAGAATTATCCCTAGAGGATTTTCAAGAACCGCAATATGTTGGCTCTCCCCTCTATGTGTCACAACTTAATTTAGAGAAATCACTGTGAGACATTATGGTAGGAATAGCCTAAGAGACTTGTAGCACAGAACACAGAACTCAGAAAAAAATACTTGTATGAAAACCAATATATAATATTATAGGTTAATCAAAATAAATTTTACTATTCAAACAATGGTGCTCAGGAAATTGATTATACATATTGAGGAGGGAAACAAAACTAAAATATAAAATTTATATTTTATCACAGATAAACAACTTAACTATATGACTACAGATATTTATGTGACATGTAGTTTTACAATTTTTAGAAGAAAATATATGATAAAGACTTCAGATCATGAGAATTTTCTTAAACAATATAAAACATTTATAAATTTAACTATATTAAAATTGCACCTTCTTACCAAAAAGCCAGAAACTAAAAAATAAGTATAAGGATAAGGTATTTCTAAAAAATCAATAAAATATATAAAAGTGGCACAATTAAATAATAAGGACAAGGACCAGGCAAATCACAATGGGGACAACCCAAGAGCTAATGACCACTAAAACCTAATCATACACAACACTGTTAACTGGAAAGTAAATAGACAGCACAGTAGGCTACCATTCTGCAATAGAGTTGACATTCAGAGAAAACAGAACAAGGAGGTAAAGAAACAAGAACCTGAATTTGCGACCAATGAATAAACAAGAGTATAAACCTTTTAGAGAACAATTAGGAATATTCACATGTAGTGAAAGGAGCCACACAACATTCTCCTAAATGACAAGATCAACAGTCCTTAAAGCCCAGAACATGAGCTTGATTGTGGAAGAAACTCCTGTACATGTGCACAGGGAGACGACTTCCAACAATCGTTGTACTGTTTGAAATAGTTTCAAAAATCACATAGTAACCAGGGAATGTTTAAATTGTAGTTGAGAATAGAATAATAGAATTCTACCCAACAGCTCAATGATGGAATTCTGTCCAGTATTTAAACAAGTATGTACCTTTAGTTTGGATAAATCTCAAAAACTTCAAGTGACCCAAAAAGTGGTGCAAAGACACACAGAGTAAGACACTACTCCTATTTTGTAAACAAGCCGATGAATCATTCCATTGGTACAGACACATATGTAACACCGGAGAAAAGCAGGCAAGGATGTAACAGACTGAAGCGTGGCGCCTCACCTGGGGCAGCAGTGAGCTTGCGAGAGGAGAGGAAGTTGCAGGAGGCTTTGGCTGATTTACCGATCCTCAACTCTCTTTAAAACAAACGCCAAACCTACAGGATAGTATGTGACTGCTGGCCATATTATTCTCTACAGTTTTCTTTCTGCACACGCAGAAAGTTATGAAAATTACCCGTCAGGGCCTGACTAAATGTTACATTGCGTATTTAAACCGTGAATGCTGAGGCAAACTGCCCAGCGGACTGCTCCTCATCAGAGAAGCAATCACAGATGCGCGAGGCTGCGCTGGAGCATTAGTGGGTGAGCGGAGGACAAAGAGCGGGCTCTGTCAGGCTGGCGAGGCCGTCTGCCTGACGGGGAAAGGGATGGTGGGATTCGCAGCTGCCTCGGGGGGCACTGTGGAGACCAGATCCTGACTTCTGCCGTTACTGTGGGATGAGAAATTCAGCCACTGCGTTGTTTCAGGAAAAATGTACTCGACGGACAGCAAAACACGCTCGGCTCTGAAGTGCAAATGAACCAGAACAGACAATTCCATGTTTCGTTTACTATTTTGAGGCGAGATTCTTCACTTCATGACCCAGGTGTTTTCTAGAACTGTAATGATACTGAGTAAGTTTCACAAGCAAAATAGTCGCTCTAGGGACTTTCGAATAGAGGAGATCATTTTTTTAGCCTATTTGACAAGAGTTGATTAGGCTGAAATTGATACTGGTATTGTGAAATGAAAAGATTTATAATCATTTATCTAAGGATAAAGATTTGAAATAAACTTGGCAAATTGTAACTAAGCTTTCAAAGTTCTAGGGTATGTTGATATTCAAATTAGCTGGAAGAGAAACAACGGTATTGAAGAACAAAATGGGAGAACATATAGTACAGCATTTAAAATTCCAACATCAGTGGACATTTCAAACTTCAACACTGTTAGTCTAAAAAGTGTTAAAATTTTAATTCTAAAACAAATAGCAGGAGATGGTGCTTTAAAAACTTAGATTTGTAATTAAATCCCTAGCAATGTCTAATCTTCTGCAATTAAAAGGAGGAATAATAAGTTACAGATAATTCTCTGTTCGGTGTTTGTTCAGAAATATACACTAAATATTATTATGAAATAAGTTTTAAGATTTTTGGAGGATTAAGATCCGGAGTACCTGACTGAGTTAAGAAAACCACTGAAGGTTGATATAGAACTAAAGTGATTTGGGAATTTTGGATTAATGGAAACGTGAGCTTTTATTTTAGAAGATGGCAAACAAGCTAATATTAGTGTTTTAAATTCAATTTCTTGAGTGTAACCTAATAATTTTGTAATAATAATTATTGTTACTTCTCAGCATTCTAAAATACTACATTTTTAATCAAGGTAGACTATTTTCATAAAGAATTTGCAAAAAAGATGGAGTGAAAATATTCTTTAAAAATAACGAGAGCAGTAACTGAAAATACACTGGATTTTGTTTTTGCTATTAAAAATCAGCAAGTATATTCAGAATAACATTGGCTTATGAGCACCAGAAAACCTACACAATTGTGTCAATATGTTTTAAATGGATAATTCCAGAGAGCAAAAAGCTACAGGAAATCTGAAAATATCACATTCCACAAAGTCATGCCGATTAGCATTTATGCCATCGATTTCTGTTAAAGTGTTAAAATGTCAGAGCCTGAGGAGTATGAAAGCCTTTTAGAGCAGAGATGAACAGATGCAGAAGAGGAGTAGACTCAGTTAAATAGACAGGAGACTCAAGCAACAGCTCTGCAGCTTGGAGCAGAAAAGCAAAGCCTATGTTTTCTATAGCCATTCACATTTCAAACCCTCTGGAAGACAATGTTGATTCAGTAAGGGCTCAGTCTATTCACTTCTGTATTTAGAACTACAGATAGCAAATATATACCTAGAAGAGATCATTACTTCTTATGTTTATCTGGAATTCATTGTACAGACAGAGAAATTCAATAATGTAAACATGCACATTATCTATATTATCTATCCACCAACCTACCTAGCTATCTTAGTCAAATAGGTAACATTTCTTCCTTGGAAAATAATTGAATTCAAAATATGGAAAAATAAATCATTTTTATTCCCTCCAATAAATACGTTAAAAATATCACTGGTCATGAAATATTTTTTAAATTAAAAGAAAACAACATTCTGCGATACACAATTGGTGTTATTACAATAATGTTCAATTTCACACAAGGCATAAAAAATCAATATTTTCAAGTAAATATTGCTTTAAAATTTTTATATAACCTATTAGGAGTTTAAGTTCAAAGCCCTAAACTTTCAGGATGTCATGTGTAAAACCTACAGCTATAGACAAACAAACATGTGCATGCACATACACAAATACACACAGAACCGGGAAATGCACTAGTTTAAACAACGTAAGTGCTCGAGGATTCCAGGGTGGTGGTGGTCACCTGGCTAGGTAAGCTCTGGCCATAAAAGGACTGAACCTTCATTGTTCTAGGGTGGCAGCCCAGGACATGGGTCAGCATTTATAGGTGGAAGAAAGAGGGGATTTGTCATGTTAATTTTTTTTTTTGTACAGGGGATCAAACACAGATCCTTGCGTTTTTGAGGCAGGCAGTGGAACCACTGAGCTAAATTCCTGGCCCTGTCATGTTAATTTTATCCACAGAATATTTCATACTAAAATGGTGTTTCAGTATTGACAGTCAAGACAGTGTTATGAATCTAGTAGAAATGTTTCCAGGAGTTTTACGTAGGACTTATGATTGAGGAATAAATAAAGCAAGGCTGGAAACCCTAAAGAAATTATGGGTATGGCCTCTACAAACTGGACTCCAGTAGTCGGGTCTGTGCTCACAGAAAAGCCTGATTTTGAGAGAATAGGTAGAATAACTAATAAAGTAAAATCTTCTATAAATCAGATAAATTGCAAAACTAGTTCTTAAGATCAGAGGTCTTTCCTGGTAGTCTTACGGATTGTGAAATTACAAATGTAACTTTAGTTCACTTCAGTTTTCTCTCTTCGATGAATCTGTATTACACCTGGCTTGAAATTAAACATCTGATCTTTTAAAAAGACCAGAGGCTTTAAAGTGCAGAGTATTGCTTCGTCATGGCATTGATATTGTCTTTAAAGTCATCCTCATCTGTAGTATTTGCTCATTTAATCCAATAAGGCTATGAGATTTTATCTGCAAATTATTAAGGCAATTCTGCCAAATGATATCAGGCAGCATTATTATTACACTTTTCTTACAATTTTCCTTCCCTCTTTCCCTCCCTCTCTTCCTTTCTTTTTGTCCTGGAGATTGCACTCAGAGAACATTGTACTATATTTTCAGCCATTTTTTGTTCTGTTTTATCACTTTTCTATTCTTTTGTTTTTGTGTTTTTGAAAATTAATTTTATTAGTATACTTTAGATATACAAAATGATCACATTCATCACAGGGAATTTGTACTTGTGCATAATATATCTTGATTCTTCTTTTTTCCCCAGCTTCCTCCTCTTTCTTCAACCTCCTTCCCCCACCTTATTTACAAAAGTTTTGTTTCCATTTTTTCCTTCTATTCTTTTTTGTTCTTTTCCTTTCCTTCCTTTAACCCCACCCCCCTCCCTGTGCCTCTTCTCATTTGAACATTTTCTTCCTGTTTCCCAATATCAATTAAACATTTTGGTCCTTGTTTACTCTTTCAGTTTCCCACATCACAGAAACAATACAATATCTTTTTTGAGACAGGATTTTGCTAACTTGTCCAGGCCAGGCTTGAACTTCTGATCATCCTGTCTCAGCCTCCCAGAGTGCTAGGATTAAAGGTGCGGACCACAGTGCCAGCTTACAGTTTTAATTTTGAAATAAAAATTGACTATTCAATTTCTTTGCGGAGTATGCTATGCTGAAGTGAGCTGGTCACTCCTGTCTTGAAATCTCAATACATGCATCCTAACTAGACTGCAAAAACTTAAAAGTAGTACTGACTGTGGAAGCGTTGTAGTTATTGACGATTCCTGCAGACCCAGTGATTTTCTCACGGTTGTTACTTCTTGATTCACCGGCTGTCTCCCTCCCGCATTAGCTATCTGGCTGGCTTCCCTAATTTTTGCAATTTTATCAATACCATTCTAATATTTGTAATAATGCGCTCTGAGTTGTGTATTTTTCATACACTGGTAAACTGGCATTTTAAAAGCAACTGAAAATAAGCAAAAACAGCCTTAATTTAGAGCATTTGCCCTTGTCCACACTGTAAACACTTCCGCTGTGCCCGATTCAAACTGTCCATAGGATGCTGAACTTCCAGTTGGGACCAGATGTGCACGACACATTTTAATAAGTTGGGCCAAGCTGCTGCCGGCACAAAACTGTGATGAACAAATACTGCCTCCAGTCCATATTTATTCTCACAGTATATCAAAATATCCAAGGACTTTTTTGTTAGGTCCCAAAATTTTGATATAAGACAATGACAGTGAATCATTTTTAACATAATAAAAGGCTTTAAGCAACAACAGGGAGAATTTGAACTATGAAATGACAGAAAAATACTTTTACAAGTAAGTGCCTTATGTAGAATGAAATTGAAAGGTTATATCTACTTCATGAAAAACAGTGTTCAATGCAAAGAATATTGCTTGGAGTTCACCAGCTATATAGAGAGAGAATTTGGAAGGTAGGAACAACCTCATTATTTGACTGAGAGTTGAAAATTATCATTATGTATTTTGAGAAACCAGCTATAATGCTGCATTGAACAAAAATAATGAAATATATGGTCTTGGCCACACCTGTGAAAATCATTATTTAAAATGCTTATAATGTAACACGGTGAACAGTGTATAAGAGCACAGTGCTGAGTCTTGGGGTTGAGAGACCTTGTCTCCAATGGTTAGGGAATAGATATTTCAGACATTGCTGACTATACTGTCTCTGTCCTGAATGTACTTCTGTGACCCTAGCAAGACTGCACTGCGCTGCACGTGTAAATCTGTGGTCATGGCTGTGTCCCAAAAGACACTGCTTTCAAAAACGGTAGCAGATGTGACCCAACTTTAGCTTGCACTGAATCTTGAATTTTTGTAGTCCTGATTGCTACAAAATACATATACTTTGTATTTATGAAACATTAATCCAGATAAATCCAAAGTGCTTTTTAATAACATTGCCCCAGTTTGTAAAAACTCTTGACTAATTACTGATTTTGCAAACAACATATTCCTGCAGCTCACCAACTACCCAAAGGACAATGCAATTTCAAAGAAAATGAACATGCTTGTGGATACATCTTCTCTTACATTGTTATGCCAAAATTTCACAGGCCATCGGCAGAAAAGCTGCCTATGCAGAAATGGAAGACAACACTTACATACTAAATTAAGACACATTTCATATAAATATATTCACTGTGCTTTACTTTGAAACTGTGCATTCTTACCTTCCACGAGCTTCCCTGTCTGTTCTGCACTTCCCCCGGGAAGAATCTTGGCAATATAGGCTCCAATTTCTCCATTATGTCCAGGGATTTCTTTGCCACCCACAATCCTAATTCCTAGACCATTACCTGTATTGAAAAAGTAGCAAGTCATTAGGAATAAGAAGGGACAATGGCTATTACAGTTTCAGGGAAAAAGTGGATCCAGAGCCTGGGAGCTAGGAACAACATTAATTTGGAAGTAGACATAGATAACAAAGGAAATTATTCTGATTTCAATTATAGGTAACATGAAAAGAACTTTTCTGAGAGCATCACAATCTTCAGTTATTAAGCTGCATTAACAAATAAGTTTTTTTCAATTTCTCTATGTTCAATCATATACTAAGGCATTGCCAATTTTTAACCAAATATATTATAAAAATTTTATAAAAGGATATTCACGGCATAAGAA
This sequence comes from Heterocephalus glaber, assembly GCF_053883595.1. Classification (NCBI taxonomy): domain Eukaryota; kingdom Metazoa; phylum Chordata; class Mammalia; order Rodentia; family Bathyergidae; genus Heterocephalus; species Heterocephalus glaber. The sequence goes on from NW_028258157.1 coordinate 1,142,664, forward strand.
ACTGCGATCACAATCCACACTCAAATGATTATAGGGTGTATGTGAAACCATGATCCTAATCTGAGAATTGGTATTCACTTTTCAACCTTAACTCATCAGCTAACACTGTCTTTGGCACAACAGAGTTGCTCTTGCTTGATAAATGGCTCGGTAAACTCTTCCTCCACAGATTTTTCTATAATTGGCCATGTGGAAAGGAGACAAAATAATTATGAGAAATCTAACTGACATGGATTTAAAATGTTTATATTTTAAGATTGTGTGTTATTCTAGTATCAGATATATTCTTGATCCAAATAGCAAGCGTATTTTAACCTAACAAGTTCTAAAAGAAAGCAGACTATTGCTTTAAAATGAAATTCTTTGAAATTCATTCTAGTGATTGAAATACCATTTTCGAATTCTTTCAAAATCTCCAAATTTTAAGAGGTACTGCATTTCTAAGTCCTGTTCTCCCACTTTACTTTTCAAAATCAATTCTGGGGCCAACATTTGCACAGCTTAGACATTCAGCAAAAGGTAAGACCTGCTAGAACCCACTGGAATGCACTTGTACAGCAGGCTGCAGTCTGGTAAAATAAAACTTCTTTTTTCCTCGTTGATGTGATAATTCCAAAGGGAAGGTCTTCCTTCCTCCCGCCCCCCACCCTCACCTTGTTTCTGTCTTATTTCTTTCCCATCTTTCCCTCTCCTTCCTTACCCCCTGGTCCTCTCTGTGTGTTTTTGGAACTGATTAAGTATTTTGAAGATTTTGCCTTAAAAAAAAGAACAAAGCCAAACAAAACAAACTGACAGTATGCTTTGAAATGCCTGGTTGGTTGATAGACATTCACAGTTAAACAGATGCTACTTTCCCAGGCCTCTCGTTTCTAGGTTCAACATTACTGTTTTCACCAAAAATCAATCTGTAATATAAGTGAAATATAACTGTGTGAATGCTAGTAATCTGCTATTAAATGAGTTAAGCCTTGACTTGGTCTGAGTATAGCCAAATGAGTTCTCAGACACCAGATTTGAAGGAATTGCCAAGAATGACGGCTGATCACTGCCTCCTGCTGCTGTAGGTAAAATGCTCGCTTCCTTAAGTCCTTCCCCGGTGGGCCTGGTTCTTGGCATCACAGCATGGCAGAGCAGAGGGACACGTGACTAACAGCTACTATGGACAGAGTAAGAGCTTTCCTTAAAAAAGTCAGGCAAAGTAAGTGGGGGAATAGAAGATTTGTAGAAAAGAGAAGTTCAATGTCTAAGTATAAGCGTTTAATAAATATTATATGGTATTAACTAAGTGAAATCCTGCTTAAAACAAGCTATGCAAAAAGTACATATGGGCATATAGGGGAAAACTACATTTCAATTTAGTTTTCAGTTTAAATATACTTTAATTTTACACATTTATTAATTTGTCACATTAAAATTTTTGGTATTTTAGAATACCTCAAAGAATCTTTGTTTTCATCATTAAAATAATACATGCAGCCTGGCATGGTGGTGCACACCTGTAATCCCAGCACTCGGGAGGCTGAGGTAGGAGGTTCACTGTGAGTTGAAGGCCAGCCTGGGCTATGTAGTGAGTTCAGAACCCACCTGAACTACAAAGTGAGACCCTGTCTCGAAATAATAATGACGATGATGATGATACATGCAAATATTATATGATTATAATTAGACCATTAAGTTTGGACACAAAGTATTGTTTAATTTCAATAATAGTATAGATTACATCTAAGCATCAAGGAAATGCTAGCTTATATTGATAAATATGCTACCTCTTGTGAATAATGGCCTTTAAATCAATATATTATTCATAATGAAGTTATCACATAAGGCAAATATATTGCATAGTTTATTCCCTTTAGTTGGGCAAAAGAGAAGAAAGATTATCTGTATAAACTTTAATACTTATAAAGTACCAAGTATAATGAAAGTCTCCAAAGGATAGCTCAATGAAATCTACTTTTATGTAGCTTAAATGTTAAATTATATTCTGAAGGCTGTAAAAAGTTTATTTTATGTTACTTTACTAATTTCTGTTATAAATTCTCAATATAAATTTTTAGCAAAATAAACCAAATTATATTGGAAATCCTTAGTAATTTCCCCATTGTGTCCTATGAAACTTTAAAATTTTTAATTAATATTGGACATGAATAATTAAAGAATCTTTCACTATTTTTCCTTAATTTCAATTTTTTTTTCTTATTACAAGAAAAGCCCTCTGTGGAACATGACAATGCACATCAATCGCCTCAATGTCAATTCATACTTCGTGGCTTCCAGCAGCATCAAACAGCCCACACTCCTGCCAAGGCTAGTCCAATTTAAAACTGAGCAAATTATACACTGAGCCATGCCCATTAGTTTTTTGTATCCATCTCTGACTGTTCAGCACCTTCCCCCTCTTTTCAAATTTGTGCCCACACACGGGAAAAACATTTTTATCATTTGAAAGATTTGAAGAGAACCTTTCATCTCCTATTTTTTAAAAACTTATGTTCATACATTTTGAATGTAATGTGCATAATATTAAGATAAAATATTACACAAGAATCAAAGAAAATATTAAAGAAATCGACACTCCCACCATTGCTGGAAGAGGTGAATCCAAGTTGGATGGCCACATGATTGGAATGACCATTGGCTCTGGATATAAAGAAGACAAGTCAACACCCACATCAGAGAACATTAGGATTCTGGCATTGTTGAACATTTTTCAAATGACAGACTATCAGAATAGTTTTACCCAAACACATAAGCATTTCTTCTCTTGATATACTTCAGAGATATTTCTCAGTAAGCATTGCACAGGGCTCCATGTTCAGAAACACATCATTGATGCAGTGACACATTTTCTTTTGTCTTGCTTTTATCTTACCTGGGACAGCTGCAAAATTAGAATCATAAAGACTAAACATTTGCCTGATATTTCTGCAAGAGACAATTAAATGTAAATTTATTCCATTTAGCATTACTTAGGGTCTAATAAATGACTGCTTGATTTGAAATGAGATCTTATGATAATAGAAAGTAGGGTCAGTTTATAGATATGGCTTTAATAATAAATTATAAGGAATTAATCTACTGGATTTAGATATCAATCTCACTGATGGTGGGCCAGGACCAGGGGTGGGGTCACCCACTATGTATGATAAACTATTTTATTGGCAGATGATTAGGTAATCTTTTAATGCCAATAGAAATAAAAGTTTGTTTATATTAGTGCAAAGGTAGGGTGTACTTTCCAAAAGATATGTCAGTTCTACTTGTAAAAACATAAAGAAGAGGCTGGGGATTTAGCTCAGTGATTTCGCCACCTACCTCTTAAGTGCAAGGTCCCGAGTTTGATCCCTGGTACCAAAAAAAAATAAAAAAATAAAAAAAATAAAGAGGAAGAAAAACACTAATATAATTCAAAATTGAGTACAAAGTCCTCCTTTTGTACTTCTGAATATAATATGAGATTGTGGCAGATATACATTAACATCATTATCATCAAAGAGCCACTTCCTGAATAATCTATCCTCTTTGAATACAAGAAGAACTTGTGGCTTGCTTCTAATCAATACAATCTGACAAAAGTTATGGATGTCACTACCTTGATCATGAAAGACTTTATTTAAGCAGACTAGTGATTCTCCTGCTGACCTTCAGGAAATAAAGTGATTCATGTGTCCAAAGCAGAGAGGCCACATGGCAAAAAAAATGATTGAGGACTCAAGATACTGAGAGTGGCATCCAACTGACAGCCAGCAAGAAAAAACTGAGTCCTACAACCACAGAGAACCAGATTCTAGCAACAACAATGTGATCTTGGAGGAAGACAACTAAGGCAAGAACACAGCCTGGCTAAAGTACAGATTGCAGCCTTGTAAGGTCATGACTATGGGTTCCAGTGTGCTAATCACCCTTCACATCGCTAAGATACAATACTTGACACCCAAACTTAAAGGACGATAGGTTTAATTCGGCTCATGGTTTCAGGGGATCAGTTCATGGTCATTTAGCTCTAATGCAGGAATATTCATGGCAGAAGAGTGCGGTGGGGAAAACTAGTCACTCACATTGGGTGGCAGGAATCAGAAAAAGGGGAAGGAGGAGGAAGGGTCAAGGGACCATAAGAAGTATATAAGGACACACCTGCAAGACCCACAACCACAACCAGAAGTGTGCTATACCAGTCCACAGGGCATTTCTTAATCTAGTCAAGTTGACCTATCACAAATTAATGGCCAAAATCCAACCCTTGCCAACTTGACAACCAGACACATCTCCTAAAAACATACTTAATCTCCAAATAAAGGCAAGAGGAAGTTTGCAGCTCTTCCTAGCATGATATAACTATCCTACACACACTGGAAATTCACCAATTCCCTCCCCAAAGTCTCAACAGTACCAGCAGTTTTCAAAAATCCAAATCAAAGTCTCTTCTGAGACATAAAGCAGTCTTAGCTGTAAAGCTCTGTAAAAAAAAAAAACAAAACTTACTACATATTCCCAAAGTACAGGGGCACAGGGTAAACACTCCCATTCCAAAGAGGAGAAATAGAGGAATGGGAAACAATAGGACCAAAGCAAGACTAAAACCTCAAAGGACATATAGTAAGTCCTGCAGCTCTATGTCCAGCATCCAGAACACAAGGCGGGAAGATGTGAGTTTCAGACCCTATTAGCTTCTGGTAGCAGCCCACATGGCCTCTCTCTCTGCTCAAGGCCCAGAGCTTTCCTTAGCGATTTTCTATATTCCTAGCATCCTCAACTGTCTCAAGTCTCCACTAAACTTTTGGCTTCATTTCCACAGATTCGCACACTGCTCTCTCACAGCCTCTGGTTTGGAGTCCAGCCTTTCCTTTGAAATGTTAGTAGAAGCTTTTCTGATCATACAACTCTTGCATTGTGCATGTAGGAAAAACCAGCATCGTGTGGATGATGCCAAAGTAAGCCATGAGTGAAAGCAGTACCCAGTATCCCTTGGGCCATGGCTGCAGTGGCCTCAGAGTAAATGACTGGACACAGTGAAATGAAGTATGGGGATCCAGTCCCTAGGTGGCCCTGCTTCAGCAAGTGGCTCAGGTACTCTGTTCTCAAATGAAAAGTGGACATTTTACAGACATTTGAGCCCTTGGTGGATGAGGCCTTGCTGATTTCTGAGATGTCCTCAGGAATCTTTCTTCTTGTCCCTATACAAAGTACTTGATTTCTTTTTAATTGTGTTAATCTCTTCAGTAACCAAATCTCTTTGGTCCCAACTTTACATGTGGTTCCTTTTGGATCAAACTTTAAGTTTTTCAAATTTTTCTACTTTTTGCCTCATTATATTTCTCATTATATTTCTGGTTAAAAGTACCAGCAATACTCATGACACAGCCTGAATGCTGGGCTGCCTTGAACCTTCTTCTACCAGATCAATTAGTCCACCACCTTTCATTTCAGTCTCCTGCAAAGTCTCAGAACATGGGCAAAATGTAGACAGTTTTTTGCCAGAGTGTCACACACACTGTCACTAGTCTAACTACTAATGAAGGCCATGTTCCCATTTGAGATCTCCAGAGCCTGGCCTTCACCATCCTCATTCCTATAAACATTCTGATCAACTGAGTTCCAACCAGAATCACCCATCTGGATTGACGTACAGCATTTTATGGTTTCTCTAGAAACACTTCTTTAAAACTTTCCAAACTCCTCCTACAAACCAGACCCAAAGAATTCTAAACCGCATGGTCAGGTAGTTTCAGCAACCAGCCCACTTTTCAGGCACCAATTTTCTGCATTCGCTTTCTTACCACTTGGCACAATACAGAATACCCACAATGTAAGGAGGAGAGGCTTAATTCTGCTCACAATCCATGCTTAGCTGGCTCTAAGGCAGCACCATAAAGGCAGAAGGGCATGGCAGAGTACAGCAGCTCCCTTCACGGCAGCCAGGAGTACGAGAAGAGAAACAGTGCCAGGCCAGGGACCACATGCAGTACCAAGTCAAGCCTCCAGGCCCCACTCAGAGACGCCCAGCACTCTACCAACCTCGGAGTGCTCTTAGTCATCAGCTGATTCATCATGACAGATGGTCACGCCTAGTAAAGCCAGGGCTGGATTCTTGACCCCACGAAAACTGTAAGGCACTGAATGTGTCTTAAACCACTGAATTTGCTAAGCAGTGATAGCAAACTAATACAAGAATTAAAGTTACGGTCTGAGATTTCTCTGCAAACAATATTTGTGAACATTACTTTTGTAGCAAAAACCGCAGAATGAGTAAGTTTACAGAAATCAGCACACCACCTGACAGTGACAGAGTATACCAATAAAAAGGAACACAGAGCGTGAGAAAGTGACCTCAGGCCCTTCACAACCAATGTGAGAGAGCCCCACTGTCTCTGTTCTGAGATGTCAGGGTTCTGCAGTCCTGTGCACAGGCAGCACTGAGCATGGAGGCAGCATCAAAGTGACTTGGATGAATAACGCACCCGAAACTTACTGTTCTCCAAGTGAGAGCCACACCTCAATGATAATTATGTTAAAATAATACATGTATATCGCGTTCTCTTCTTAGAAAATACTTTTAAGGTGACATTATCTCATTAGATTTTAGCAGAATAAGGGGGCTTTAGAAACCCTTTCTATTTTGCACACGGAGAAGTCAGGTTTGTGCAGGTAGGCCCTCAAGAGAACACAGCAGGTCGGCTGGGGAGCTGCAGGGGGACCCTCCTCCCCGGGGGGTCGGCAGGCTGTGGGTCCTGTGTCTGGTGCACCCCCGGCACCAATTTTTCTGGCTTGGAGTCACAGAACCGCGAGACAGCGGCACAGTGCAGGCCTCCTCCCCCAGGCAGCGGTAGCTAACGCATGATGGGGCAGTTGCCCTCGGATCCTTAACAGGAGAAACCACCGAGACAGGAAAGAAAGGCTTCGGGGCCAGCGTCTGTCACCAGGAGCGCGGAGAGGAAAAGGTTCCGGCTCTGGCAGCCCACGCTTCGCACCGCACAATTGACCGAGGCTGCACCTGAGTAGCTGGGGAACAGCCTCATTTCTACTTTTCCTATCACTGCATAAACTGTTATTATTACATGCTCCTATCATTATTATATATTGCCAAGGTAGAATGATATATTTTTGCATTAAAGCTCTTAGCATTATAATACAAATACAAATTGCATTGTTACGTTTAAGCAAATTACTAATTGGATTTATATTAAATATTTTCGTATGAAATCTAGAAAAAAGAAATGTACATACATGACTGGTAACATAGTGATTAGTATAATAGTCACGATTTTTGAGATGAGTTGAGAAACTGATTCATAGAGAAAAGTTTTAAATACACTGAGTCACTTTAGTGATAAAAATAAAATCCAGGTGTCCAGGGTATTTTTATACTACAGGCAGAAACAGTTCTCATCAAAGGGAATTTGCTATTGTGAGGGAGGCATTTGAAATAGTTCAACAGCTTTTACCTACCCTTAGGGACATTGTTCACTCAAGAATTATTTAATACAATTATTTTTAGTTATTTTCATTACTCTACCTAAAAGCTACTGCAACTACTTGCAATGAATAAGAAATGGAGTACCTGTTGTTAAATGACTAGATTCAAAATGTTAAAATATTTCATTAAATTATGCTTTAAACAAAAAATGAGCTGTTTATTTTCATCTAATTTCTATTGCATCAGATTTATTGATCTCTTAATTGTCAAAACATCTCAAAATATATGACTTTGAACAGATGGGTCTTATTCTACTTGTACTTTGTGCCAACAGATTTTACATTTTATCAGATATTGACCTTAATTTCATCATTCTACATTGGGCACATGTTTCATACTATCAGTTATAATCTGCTGACACTGTTTTATATTTAACATATTATTTGGGTTTTCTCAATCTCTCCAGTATCATGTCTATGGATTGAAGGAAACAGATAGTAACTAACATTTCTAGACATTCTCCTGTGTCAGACACAATCCTGTAATGCTTTTGCATTTATCTTTTCAACCATCTTTAGTCTGATACTCTGATACTCTTAGATATTATGCCTACCACTTTCAGGACTGACCAGTTGAGACTAAGAAAAGTTGCAAATTTGTCATAGGTTACCCAGCATACAAAAAGGCTAAGATTAGAGCTCATATTTTTTTAATCCCTTTATCTTTCTATATTCCTTTCTTCATTACTGTAATTGTCAAGAAAATACTCTAGAGGATCAATATAAATCCATACTCCTTTCATTGAATCTCATTGCTACTTGCTAATTCTTGCTTCTGGCTAATTCACATATATTTGACATTTATACTCTTGCATTTCATATTAATGTTACCATTTATCTCTTCTCACACAATTTGAGTTTCCTGAATGTCTTCTCTTTCTTCTCTTGGAATGATTACTCATTCCTTTAATTTCATTTTATTAAGAGTGCATGAAAAATGTGCTAAGCCACCTACAGCTGGAAGCAAGCCTGTAACGTCACCTCCTTGGTAGGGAAAAAATATTCAAGCTGTATAGGTCCTGACAGATGCCAAGAGAAGTGGCAGTGTTTCCGTGGAAGCAGCCCTGTCCACAAAAACTCCTTTTGTTACCGAGGAAGGGAATCCAGCTTTTCAGTGAAATTTGTCAAGAAGGAAGTGCAATTTAAGGACAGGTCCAACCTGCACCCTATTTCATTTCTATAGTTTATTTCTAACTTATTCTTATACTTTGCAATTAACAATTGAGTCATATAACTTGGCACTGCCACGATTAAAAAAAAAAAAGAGCAAAAGCCATCTTCTGTGGGAAACAGAGACCTAGGTGCCCTGGACCCTCTACAGGACACACTCAGTCCCATGACAGTCCCAGCAGCTCAGACAGAGCACGCAAGGCCATGCAGGTGGTCTCCAGGTGACAGCTGTAATTTCTCTACACCAGTGGTGTGGAACCTAGGGCGTGCGTGTTATTGTTTTTCTTTTAAGACAGAAAATGTTAATGTAGGAGATGCGTTTCTAAACTAAAACCTCAGTATTCTGTTTTAACTGCAGTGTTGGCCCTTGGTGATGCATATATGGGTTCGGGTTCGCAGCTTGGGCACTCCTCTCTGAAAGGTTCTGCATTGCTGCCCCAGAGCTTCCGGGAGAAACAGAAAAGAGATGCAGTTGTGTCAGCACTTTCTCTTCTAAATTCAGCTGATCTGAAAAACGTTTCCCCATGAAATATCCATGGAATGATATTGAGGAAATGTTAAGTGGTCAGGGGCCATAATTTATCTGAATTATATATGTGGCATGAAGTAGTCCACCCCACTTTTGCTGGGTTCCTCTTTATCTGACATACCATATTTGAGCAGCACTACAATCACAGAGATGATTGAAGCATGCTGTATTTTCCATGATTTTAAAGGTAAGAGTCCTGCCTGTTAAATGCAGGCTCTTGTCTACTTGGACCACCATGAGATGATCCTAATTTCACAGATTATGGTCCCCTTTTATACATTTTTGTTCTCTGTGCTTCAGGAAAGCAAAGCAAAGTAGTAATCATCTATTGTCTTACACTCTAAATAGCTCACTGAAAAGAAATAAACTGGGCTAATTGTGGTCTAAGACCAAAAATTAAGACTCAATGTCCATCCTTATTTGTGAGTGACATCAGAAGGTCCTATGCACATGTTCTCCACACCTCCTTTAACTTTGGGTGTCAGCTATTTTGCCTCAACAACAAGAAAAGTAACTAAGTCAGAGTTTGATTCCACAGAAGTGGGGTTATGGTTGCGACTGTACCTGGCCATGTGGTTCAGGGCTCTTTGGAACTGGCTTGTGGGAAGTTTGGAAAGTTTTGGAGCTACTGGCTTAAGAATCAGCCCTGCGGTGCTTTAAACTACTTGATGAGAGATTCTGATCAGAGCTCAGAAGACCAGAAAGCAGACAGAAGTGTTGCCAGTAAAGATCAGGCTCAGAAGCTTTCTGCTGGGAAGAGCTGCATTGGCTGTGGGACTCCAGATGATGTGTGTGTTTACCCTGGCAGAAAGTTTGGCTGCATTTTGCTCGAGTCCAGAGACTTCTCCTGAGGCTGAGATTGAGGGCAGTGGACTAACTAATCTTGTAGAAGAACTTGAAGGCAGTCTAATGTTGAGGCAGTAGCATGGCTACTGTTGGGGACTTTTAGATAGATTTATGTTGAGAATCAAGAGCAAAGGGCCCTACAGAATGATTTAAAGCGCTGTGAGTTTGGCCAGAAATGAAGCTCCAGTAAAACTGGAGCCTGCAAAGATACAGCAGAGGAGAAATTAGTCCCTGACAAGACTAGCAAGAAAAAGCCAAGTACTTCAGAAGAGGACAGTAGAAAAGATGATGTGAGGATATCACAAGAACTAGCAGGACCCCGCCCTTTGTAGCCTCCAAACTGAAAAAGTGAAAGACTTGGCTTTGAAAAGGGAGCCCCAGAGCACCATGTTCCAGAAGGGTGATGGCCTAGGGAAATTGTTCATCAGGATTTGGTTCTCAGGCACTTGAGCCCTGCAGCAAAGAGAGAGAAGAGCATGGCTACTGCTCCAGGTAGTGGCAGACCTTGGCATAATTCATGTACCTGTTTTAGGTGCATTGAGAATGCAAGAGTTGTGAGGTCAGAAAGGTTTCTACCCAGATTTCAGAAGAAGGCCTGGGAGGCCAGGTTGTGTGCCCCTGAGAGGGCAGTGTGTGAAGCTGTGAATATGAAGCTGAGGTGCCCTGGAGACCCCAGAGGTTTGGAGAAGCTAGGAATGTGGATCAGATGAGGAAAGCTGTGAAGAGTGAGCAGAACTGGCCCAAGAGAGAAGCCAAGAGAAGCAGAGGGAGTTACAACCACTAGCAGTACCACAAGGGTGGAGGCACCCAAGCCCTTTGGAGTTCACATCTTGCCACAGATTGCCTTGAATGCTGAATGTGTAAGTACAGGAATTAATATTTGCCCTGCTGGATTTTGGTCTTGCTTTGTTCCTGTTTCTTTGTATCCTCCTCTTCATACCTTTTGGAATGGAAATGTCTATCTTATGCCATTGAATGTTGGTAGTGTTTAACTTTCTTTTCATTTGTACAGGGCCTCCAAGCTAAGAGTTTGCCCTAAATCTCAGCGGAAACTTTGGACTTGGACTTTTCAGCAATGCTGAAACTGTAAGGACTTTGACAACTCAGAGATGGACTAATTGCCTTTTGCAAAAATGGATATGCATGAGTATTGGGAGACAAGGGCCAGAATGTTGTGGTTTGTGTCTAGATGTCTCCCAAAACCTCATGCAGTATTAGGTTGGGCTTTTCAAAGGGGCTGGGTCTGGAGTGTGCCATGCTGAGATTAATGGTATATTATTACTAATTTAGTCCACTGACTGGTTTGGCATAGTTCTGGGCAAGATTAAGGGTGCCCTGCCCCGGGTGTCAGTGCTGTGTGCCCTAAAGGTGTGTAGGCTGGTAAGACATCAGGGACAGAAAGAGCATCACTTGTTGCTTGTTGCTTGTTGCTTACTGCTGCTGCCGCTGCTTGTCTTTGTTGCCTTCTTCCTACCATCTCCTCTGTGATGCCCTCTGCCATGTGTCACCCTGCCTTGGAGCCAGCTGACTGTGGACTGAAATCTCTCCAAACTGTGAGCTAAAATAAACCTTTCCTCCTTTAACTTTGGGTGTCAGGTAGTTTATTTCAGCAATGAGAAAAGTAACTAAGACATGTATTTAATAAATATTTCTATACATTCATTATTTAACGTGTATGCTTCCACTTCTTCAAGGGTTTTGCCAGTTCTTGGAAGCAGAGCCCCCTCAAACACACTATATTTTCTATGTCTGCCTGGTGTGATCCTGTATCTGATCCATTGCTCCATACCTACTTGTGCATACTGGGGGCAGCCCCAAATTCTCTCCTCTGTAACCCAGTATTACTTCAAGTAAATTTGACAGATATAGAAAGTGGGTAAATTGTGTCTTTAGCATTCTTGTATTTTTATTGGTGTAAAACATGAGAATTTTGTTGTTAGTTTTTAAAATTAATCTACTAACAATAATATATATTTGCAAAATATTAATAGGATATTTAGAACTATGTTTACCATATTCCATTTAAATTTGAGTACAAGTCTCTGTCTAAATCACTTCTATTTGAATTTTGTGGATTTTCATTTATAATTCAGAAACAAGAGAGAAATGAAATTTGTATTAGTGGAGAGGACTATAATTTCAAATATTTCAGAAGAAAATGGAAAACTTGTAAGTGTAAAACAAGCAATGAAATTATTTTTATATCTAATTTCTCTAAAATATTTAAGATTTTCACTATTATTTGTAGATTTTTCCATATAGAATTTTTGACAGCATGTTAGGATAATATAATGACCGATCAATTAATGTAAACAAGGCCATTATTATAAATGTAATTATTTCCATTAAAGCATGTACGGATGCCTTTGGAAGAGAATGAGGCCAGTTTACCCGTTGCACGTCTATATGCATTGGTGTACATCTCCCCTCCGGAGCCCAAAGTGAATCTATAGTTCATCAACCCCTTCACACATTGCCAGCCCTTGAGACCGCTACTGATCAGGGAGAGAGGTGGGAAGTCTGGCTAGCTATAGTTACCTTCGAAGCTGATCTTAAACACTTGTGCTCAGCTTTTACAATTTTAAACAGAAAACACTGAGTGCATGCAAAGGTGAGCGGAGGAAGGGATTCTGTGGCAGGGCAGGGGCGGAGCCCTGAGCTGCCTTCTCAGCTGATGCTGGTCTTCCTTGCGGATCCCAGGAATATCCCAATCCCCGCAGAAACTTCTTAACTAACTTTTATGAAAGGCTGATGGAATACTGGGCCTATAAGCCTCAGACTCCTGAGATTTCTCAGAAGACTGTTGATTTTAGTGTGGCTGATCCATTATCTAGAGCTGCTATTATGCTGTCTGGTGAGTAATTCTGGGTGGAGCAGAGGGAGGTATATTAGGCCTGCAGCTTTCTTTTTTTAAGCACATGAAATCAAGATTATAATGCAATATTTAGAAACTATCACTTAGAAGAGTCTTAACACCAAAACAAATTTCAATACACTCATTCTTTGTGTTTTATTTCATATGTAATAACTTAAATATTTAAGTATAAAAATTTTGTACAATCAAAATCTTGCACGTGTCTGAAACTCTCCAGGGGAATATGGTATTTTATTATTGCTGCAGGGAATACAAAACTCTTGCTAGAACTAAAACTCAATAGGAATCCTGTAAAGTAAAACAAAATCCTCTTAAAAAGTGCACTGCATAATTGTACTGAACTTTGTAAACAGCCAGCTGTTTCAGCACTCTGAAGCTGAACAAAAGCACACAGCACACTGACAGCATTTGTTCATGAGCTGCTGTGATCTTCGAGAAAGAAGAGGGGGTCCTGGCTGTGCCTTCCAGGCTGTCTGCATCCCAGCTCAACTGCCTGGTAGTTGTACTGGGCAGGGTAACCCATGGAAACCAGACACTTTACTACCAAGGGGCAGAGCAAGGGGCGATCCTGCAGATGACCCGTCTTAACACTGGGCAACTGGGAACCCAGATGGCCCCCAATGGGCTTCATGAGCCCTGCACATCCCTGAGTGAATGAAGTCTTAGTGCTCGCTCAGCACACTAGGCAGAGCCAAAAGTATTCATGTACGCCCAGCCCAGAGATGGTTACACAGGCACACCACGCAAGCGAGAAAAGAGCAGAGAAAACATTGCTTGAACGTTGAGTGTTTTCCTCAGTCTTTATACAAACACATCAACACAGCTCTATTGCTTTATGGGTAGGCTGAAGATGTGGGAACAGAACTTCTGGGCAATCACTGGCTAATCACCTAGCTATTCAGACTCCGATCCTAGGGACCTGGTCTAAAAATAAATTAATATAAGGCCAGTAGGAATAAGATGAGGAGGATAACAAAATGCTAAGCAAATGTACCAGTTTCCACATACCAGAGGAGAGCATTCCCTTAGGGAGAAAATACAAATCCAGTCATGCTACAGATATTATTAGCAACATAGGGTTTTAACATATAAACAAAAATATGTCACATACAAAGAAACAGGAAAGTATGATCCAAATGCTGGGGGAAAAAAGCATACAAATTATCTAATAAAATCATCTCTCAGTGCCCCCAAATGTTTTGTTTAACAAACAAAGACCTAAATTTCCTATCATAAACATGTTCAAAGAACTAAAGGAGATTGTGTTTAAATAAATAAAGTGTAGAAACAATAGCTCAAAAAGTAAAGAAAATATTAGACCGAAAGTACAAAAAGGCAAAGCCATAAAAGCCCATAAATGATAAATTACTAGCTGTTCTCAACAACATATATGAGATGGAAGAAGAATCAGCAAATTTGAAGGCAGTCCCAAGAAAATGGTAAAAGCAAAATTGAAAAGAAGTGAACAGAGCCTCAGAATCCAGAGACATCAGTAAATATTAGTGTCAGACTTCCATGATTTCAAGGAAAAAACTTTACTGTACAGATGCATGAAACTTTGCAAACTCTAAATATGATGAGCAAACAGAGGTGCACACCTAGACATATCATAATCACAGCATTAAAAGCCAAAGAAAGAGAAAACCTTGAAAACAGGGAGGGAAGTATTTCTAATCACATTCACATCTGGCTAGCTTGTCACCAAGAACAGAAAATACAATGTCATAGTCAAAATACTGAGAAGAGTCAACTGTTGATCAAGAACTTTATGTCAAAAAAACTTTCAAAACCGAAGATGAATTAGTGATGATTTAGGATAAGCAGCCTGAGATAACTTGCAGCTAGCAAGGTGTAAGAAAATGTCATCTGATGGTAACGCAAACTGCCAGGAAAAACTGAAGAGTATTGGAACACCCTTGGTGATGGAGTCCTCAGATGACATAACAAGTCTTCATGATTTTTAAATGACTTAAATCATTCCAAGTTGGTTCTGCAACCAGAGCAGAATTAGAGATCAAGAAAAGGAAGTGTCTGGAGAAATCCTCCAACATTCCCCATCTAGACCATAACAGCATCTTATCAACAGCACAAAGGACAAAGGGTGCAGGATTATCTCAATATACAAAGTGACAAGAAATAGGAACAAACTTCCTGAATACAATAAAAAGTATCTACTCCAAACACACATTTCTTTATATGTGAAACATTATAACTGTGTAAGGTGAAATGCTTTCCCCAAAGAGAGGTCAACTCAAGGATGTTTCTCTTGCTATTTATCCAACATCTTCCAGCATGTTTTAGTGCAATCAGAAAAAAATGAACATATCCACCTTAGAATGGGAAAAGTAGACTATTTTAAGACGATAGATTTTGTATAGAAAAGGCATAAGGGTTACAGAAAACCTCTAAGAATTTAGAACATCAGTGAGGTTGTAAGCAAAAAGGTCGACATTTAAAAATCTATTTTCATGTAATGGCAACAGATATTTCAAAACTAAAAGTAAGAAAACTCCATAATGGATCTAATAAAATTAAAGATTTTGAACCACATTTAATAAAAGAGAAGCTAATTTTGTACGTGAGAAATTACAAAAATTTTGTGAAGAAAAATTAGAAGAGATAGAGATCTAAGACAGTGAAGAGATGCTATATGTTCAAGGGTTGGAAGACAATGTTTTTAAGATGAGAGTCCATCCTACATTGATCTATAATTTTCACTACAATCTCTATCAAAATTCTAGCAGGCTGATCCTGGATTTTTATTAAGATGAAAAGGCCCTACAGTAGCCAAAACATTTTTTTTTTAATTTGAAGATTTATACCACCCTATTTCAAAACTGAATATACAGCTACAGTAAACAAAGAAGTATAGTATTGATGTAATGGATGATAGGCACATAGGCCAAGGGAAGAAAATTGAAAATAGAGAAATAAACAATTATATCAATAGGAAATTGAGTTTTTATAAAGAGGCTGTTTTGGTTTGTGTCTAGCTGTCCTCCCAAAGCCTCATGTGGTCATAGGTGGGCCTTTCTCAGAGGTGGCTGAATCTAGAGGGTGCGATGCATTGATTAAGGGTTTGTAATTACTAAACCATTCCACTGATTGGTTTGGCACCACCCTATCCCAGTAGCCTAGATAGAATATAAAAGGGACAAAAAGAAGCTGCTAAGGTTCCTTGCTTGCTTTTGCTGTCTTGTGATTACAGTGAACTATTTCTCCTCTGTGATGTCCCTCTGCCATATGCCGCTCTGCCTTGAAACCAGCCAACTATGGACTGAGACCTCTATGAACTATAATTCAAATAAACTTTTCCTTTGTTAACTTTGGGTGTGGGATATTTTGTCTCAGCACTGAGAGAAAAGTAACTAAGATGGAATTTAGTTCCACAGGAGTGGGGTTGTTGCTGGGACTACACTCAACCACGTGGTTCAGGAGCCTTTGGGAATGCTTGTGGGAAGAGCATGGAAAGATTTGGAGCTGCTGGCTGAAGAAGCAGCCCTGGAAAGCCTTAGGCTGTACTTGATGGGAGATTGTGGTCCAAGATCAGAAGACAAGAATGCTAATAGAAATGATGTCAGTAAAGACCGGGCTTGAGGAGGTTTCTGCTGGGAAAAAATAACTGCATTGGCTGTTGGCCCCCAGACAATGTGTGTTATGGGTTGGCAGAAAGTCTGCAGTTTGCTCATGTCCAGAGACCTTACTTGAGATTTATATTAAGAGGAGTGGACTAATTAATCTGGCAGAAAAAATTTAAAGGCAGTCTAATGTTGAGGTAGTGCTATGGCTACTGTTGAGGGCTTTCAGCCAGATTTATGTTGAAAACCAAGAGTAAAGAGCCCAGCAGAATGATTTAAAATGTTTTGGAAGGAAGATCCAGTAAAGCTGAGTACTGCAAATAGAGAAGAGGAGATGTCGATTGCTGAGAAGGAAGAGGAGAACAGAAAAGATGGCCTGAGGGCATCACTAGAAACAGCAGAACTCCATCCTTTGCAGACTCAAAATTGCAAAAGTGAAAAGCTTTGCTTTGAGAAGAAAGCCCCAGAGCACCATGTTCCAGAATGGCAGCAGCTAAGGAAGTTGTTCCTGGAGATTTGGTTCATAGGCACTGGATCCTAATGGCCAGGGAGGAGGCCTGGCTACTGTTCCAGCGGGCAGCAGACCTTGGTATCATCCACATGATGCTGGCTTTAGGTGCATGCAGAATGCAAAAGTTGTGGGGTCAGGAAGGCTTCCACCTAGACTTCAGAAGCAGGCCTGGGAGGCCAGGGAGTGTGCCTCTAAGAGGGCAGTGTGTGAAGCTGTGAGTGTGAAGCCGAAGGTGCAGTAGAGGCCCCAGAAGGCTGGAGAAGCCAGAAATGTGGATCATCCAAGGAAAGCTTCAAGGAGTGAGCAAAGCCAGCCAAAGAAAAAAGCCATGTGAGCTACAACCACCAGAAATGCTGTAGGAGTGGAGCCCCTAAGTCTTTCAGAGTTCACAACTTGTCGAAAATTGCCAGGGATGCTAGAACTACAGAACTTAATGATTTTTTTGCTTGATTTTGGACTTCCTTCGGTCCCATTCCTTTGTATCCCCCTATTTGTACCTTTTAGAATGGTAATGTTTATTTTGTTCTTCGGATATTGGAAGTGTTTAACTTTCTTTGCATTTGCACAGGGGCTCGCAGCTAAGACTTTCCCTTAAATCTCAGAGGAGACTTTGGACTTGGACTTCTCAGCAGTACTGAAACTGTCAGGACTTTGACAACTCTTAGAGATGGACTCAATGCCTTCTGCATTAAGGATTGCGCATGAGTCTTTGGGGGCCAGGGGTGGAACGTTATGGTTTGTGTCTAGATGTCCCCCAAAGCCTCATGTGGTCATAGGTGGGGCTTTTTCAGAGGTGGCTGGATCTAGAGTGTGTGATGCTGGGATTAAGGTGTGTCATTACTAAATGAGTCCACTGATTGGTTTAATACCATCTTAATCCTCGTGCCCTACATAGAGTATAAAAGGGGTACAAAGAAGCTGCTAAGGTCTCTTGCTTGCTTGCTTTTGCTGTCTTCTGCATGCAGTGAACTGTTCTCCTCTTCGATGCCCCTCTGCCATGTGCCACTCTGCCTTGGAGCCAGCCGACTATGGACTGAAATTTCTATGAACTATAAGCCAAATAAACTTTCCCCCCTTTACTTTTGGGTGTCGGGCATTTTGTCTCAACAAGAGAAAGGTAACTAACACAGATACCAAGGTAATTTAGTGGGAGATTTTTTTCCCAACAAAATATGCTTGCACAATTGTATATTTTTTTGTGGCTCAAAAAATGAATTTGGATCCTTACCTTATACCATATACAAAAATCACAAAATAGGTCATAGAATAAAATGTAAAAAGTTCCAGGTGGAAAATATAAGAGACTATCTCTGCAATCTTCAGGAAAGCAGAGTTCTTATATGCTGTTAAGATCACACGATTTTAAATGATAAATCAATAGATTAGATTCCATCAAAGTGTAAAACCTTTTCTTTTTTTTTTTTTGGTACTGGGGATCAAACCCGGGTCCTCAGCTTGCGAGGCAGGTGGTGGAACCACTGAGCTAAATCCCCAGCCCTAAAACCTTTTCTTTAAAACATAAAATTAAGTAAATAAGCAGTCAAGAAACAGATGGAAATGAAATATATGTATACCATATGCTACATAAAGGACTTGTAGTAAGATAACAAATAAACCAAATATATAATGACCAAAAGATATGAATAGACATTTCACCAGAGAATATGTGTGCATTGCTCATAAACATGACAAAATGCTCAAAATCATGTCATTAGGAAAATAAAAATTAAGCAAGGTATCACATGCACTCAGCCCAAAAGACAAATATTACCAAGTATCAGCAATGATATTGACATCAAGAAGGTAAAACACTTAAGACATTGGTGGAAATGAAAAATGGTATGCTCACATTGAAAAATGATTTGACAGTTGCTTCAATAGTTAAACCAAAACCACATAACACAGAAATTTCACAACTAGGAAAGTGCCCAAGAAAACTGGCATACATCAATTCTAAAACTTGTATGCAATTTTAAAAAACTAGGAAAAATCCTAGATAGCACACCAAATTTTGAATAACAACAGAATATATTTAGCAAAACAAAAAACCAAAACAAACAAACAAAAATAATTCAGCAAACCACTGATACCTGCTATTACTAATCTAAAATTTTTTGGAAAATAAAAATAGCCAGACACCAAAACAAGTTACTAAATAATTCCATTTATATGAAATGCTTAAAAAATAAACTTACAGAATGAGAAAGCGAATGGGAAATTACTTGTGGCTACGTAACCAACACTGGGGAAAGAGATATTCGCAGCCTCTAGGGAATATTTTGTAAAAATTATGGACATTTATAAAACAAAATTGTGGTGATTACCACACAATTAGGTAAATTTATTAACAGTATTTACTTGAACACTAGCAATAGATATTTATGATATGTAAATTATACCTCAAAAGCAGCTACAGCAATAGAAAGAACTACCTGTATTTGTTATTGTTACTGAGATCCAGTGAAATTCATCATAACTGTCTACTGTATCTGAAGAGAAAAGGGTGTAACAGATGAAGAACAGGAAATGAGCCACTGTTTCCCAAGGAGGTTCTTCTAGCTTCTGAATCAAAGCCATATTTGCAGTGTTCTTCACTATTATAAATGCTGACTAGCCTTTCTAGCCTTGCAGATGAAGCCAGTTTATGATGGAACTGTACACAGAAAATGCCTTTTGCAAAACTGGAAGAGTTTCCTTGGTTTGCTTCAGACAGCTGTGTTTCTGGAACCATGAGAAACAGTTCTGGATTTTATAAAAAGAGACTCATTTTTTGTGTAGTACATTTTGTTCTTTTTTCTGGTCTTTCTCTCTAAGGAAAGACAAAATAATATCTGTTGAGAATGTAGTAGGTGTGATATACAGTGGTAGGTTCACTTGTAGTCTTGTGAGAGACACAGAGCTCATAGTATTTCAGAAATGAAAAATTTATCCTCAAAATTTAAAGAAGTGTTGGAGTCAAATTCCAACCCCGGTCTTCGTGATTCCAAAGGTCATTTCTTATTCTCTTTATTGTGCTGCCTTTTGTTTATTTGAATAAAAAGACTTTGAAAAATATTGTACATTTTTTAAAAACAGCTATTAACCACCTCTTTGAAATTTACATACTAAAAGTTAAATGATTTACTTTCTAAAAGTTATATGCTATTTAATAAATCATTCTCATATCTTTCTCACTGCATAGATTACAAACTTGTGAACTGTGGTGCACATGTACGTCAGTATGCATCGGTGAGGGTACAAACAGTAAAGTTTTATAAATTCCTTGGCTTTTGACTCAGTTCTTTCTCAGATTTTATAGTAATAATTGCTTATATTTTAGGTCCTGAGTGTCAACAAATATACGATTAAAATGCATGGACTATGAGTTATAGAAACAATTGTAAAAGATTTGACGTTATATAAGCTTTTTTAAAGAGGAGAAAAAAAATTCTATTTCCTCCTCCTTTTTTTTCCTGTTGTTTTTAAATCTTCTGTGCAAACATTTTCAGAGTAACAGCGCTCACCGTTCCTGTTTCAGGAACGCTCAGCCTCCTAATGTCACTAAGGGCCTCAAAGCGCTCCTGTTTCTATGGTTACGGCTGTGGGGAATTAACATATTCCATAGTAATACTGAACTCAGTCCACGTTAAATGATCACATTCTTTAAAGAATAACAATTTAACGAATGAAATCTTAAAGAAGGGTGACCCTGGTGTGCACCCTGCTCATCTGCCCCACGTTGAGCCCCAGGCGGAGAGAAGCAGGAGACATAAAGGGCCGGGCCAGAGAGCTCGGGTCACCGGTGGAGCCTGCGGGCCTGTAACCAAGCAGGAAGCGCAAGGGGCCGAGACCCAAAACCACCTGGAAACACACCGGCCGCCCACGGCCACGCCAGCGGCTCCGGACACTCGCGCAGCAGAGGGGGACAGACCAGGCCAGCGCGGGCCGAAGTCCACAGCCCAGAGCCAAGCCTCGGGCCCTGGTGGGAGGAGAGGGCTCCTGAGCCAGCACTACTGGAGCCCACAGGCCTGGATGGAAAGTACTGCAGTGGTCCTGAGGGTTCCGCTGCCCAGACTTTGAAAATCACGAAAGAGAAGAGTTAAAAAAAATCCCCATTTATGTTT
The DNA here is from genome assembly GCF_053883595.1 of Heterocephalus glaber. Taxonomy (NCBI): domain Eukaryota; kingdom Metazoa; phylum Chordata; class Mammalia; order Rodentia; family Bathyergidae; genus Heterocephalus; species Heterocephalus glaber. Next base: position 1,163,749 of record NW_028258157.1, read on the forward strand.
GTCATTTTGAAATTGTTTTTCCAATGAATAAAACTATTTTCTTCTTTTACTTGCAAAGTGGCATTGCTTGATGTAACTCTTATGTTTTAGTGCTATGCTCAGCTAGGTTTGTCTGATAAAACATTAATATAGGCACACAGTACTTCTACTTGCAGAGGGCTCATGAAGCCAGAATGAAAACACGCCAAGGAAGGCTTGCCTCTCTTTTGGGAGCAAGGTACACTGCGCTTTTTCTTTTCTTCTTCACTGGCAACCTTATCTTGTTTTTTAAAGGCAGCTGAAGCCAGGGGCAGTGGCCACATCTGAGACCCCAGCACTCTGGGGTAGGCAGGAGGGGCGCGTGTATGACCGCAGCCTGGCAGCTCGGGACTTGGTGAGACCCTGTCTCAACCCCACCCACCCTCATTTGTTTGTCTGGTACCAGGGGAAGGGGATTGAACTCAGGACCTTGGCTTTGAGGCAGGCGCAATGCCACTGAGCTAAATCCCTGGCCTGTTTGTTTGTTTTTACAAGGGTCAGGGAGGTAGCTCAGTACTAATGGCCAAGAATTCAATTTCTGGTACTGTAAAAAAAAGGAAGTTAATTATTAGCTTTGCTAGCTTTTTCCAGTAATAATGAACACATTGGACATAGGTGTTTATCTTCAAATAAGAACTGAAAAGTATTTACTGTGGAAATTTCTACACAGATAAAAATGACAAGACTGTAATGCACCTTTCTGCAGTTCATCTTCCGGCAGCAGCAAGCATAGAGACAGTGGCTTTGCCTCCCTCTGAGCTCTGGGGAGAAAGAGTCCATAGCTACTCCCAATAACATGGTGTGCAGAGTTTCTGCAAAATGCTAAGAGTGGAGGTACACTGTTCTCTGCACAAACGTGAGGACTCCGTGAGGTAGAGGTAAGTTAATTACTTATCTTTAGTCATTGCATAATGCATACAAGGTGTGACCAAAATATGCAGTTAATGTTGCAAACAAACAAATGTGTTACACTAAAAGACACCTTGCTATTAATTTCCTGGAAATACACCCTCTCATTTCCCACACACTCTTCCCGTCATTCTTGCTGCTTTCTGAAGCAGCTCTGGAGTGCTCTTTCCTGAGTGTCTTCATGAGGTGTGATAAAAAATACAGTGAATGCTGTTGCTGGGAGCCGTCCAAGTTCATAAAGGCAGGTTCATAAAAACATGACAGTGTGTCCTCATTCACCTTATTCACCAGATCTGGCACCAGGTGACTTCCGGCTCCTCTCCAAAGTCACAATGATAGTGAAAGGGAAACATTTAGGATCAATTCAGGACATCCAGGCAGCCTGGACAGGACAACTAAAGACCCTCAGGAAAGAAGACTCCAGAGCTGCTGCAGAAAAAGGCAAGAACAGTGGAATAGTGTGTTTGAAGCAAGGGGAAGGTCTTTTTTTAGGGAAGTTAATGGCAATGTGTATTTTAAATATTTTTAAATATAAGCATTCACTGCAGTTTTTTACAACACTACACATATATTCTAAAACATGTTGTATTTGATAAATACATACAATTTTTTCAATTTATAAAAATATATTCAATTTAAAACACTAAGTGGCAATCATAGCTAAAAATAACAATGACTCTGTAATATCACCAAGTATTTACTCAACTAAACTAGGCTTTTGCTTGGATAGCAAGCAGCATAGGGTCTAACCAGGAGCATAAGCACTCTATTCTAGGGGTTACCACCTCTAGGCCACCAGCCAAAGTTGTCATTTCTGGCTTTAGCCTTGAAAATTCTTGTACATAAGGAATTTAAAATTCTAAAGACTTTATTTATTTGAAAACATTAGAGATTTTTTTCAAAACATTTAATTTAGTGAATCATGTTTCCCCAAAACACATGAAAAATATATTCTTTAGTAATCAATATAAGGTAAATATAATGGAAAATTTTTATTATTACTTAAGTAGATATCACAAGAAAAATTGGAATGTAGTGGAAAGATATAATATGTTTCTAGAATATTTATTGTTCAGAACAATAGTCTTTCATTATTCTGTAAAACCTATGTACAGAGGACACTGAATTTGGTTTAGAGATCAAATATTTATAAAAAGAAAACAACCAAACTTATTCAGTATTCTCATATTTTAAACTTTTTTCCAGTTGGCATATCAGAAAATAAATAATGAGTTTCATAATATAAATAAGGCTGAGGAATAATTATTTATATGGAAGAAAAATAATAAGACTGGTACAAAATGTAGACATTGACACATGGTCTTGATGACTTAGGAAAAAAGATTTGAAGATTTCCATTTTTCATCTTGCAAAAATAATTTTGCCATTGCTCTAAAGTATTATGTTGTTTTGCTTTAAGAGAAAACTGAAATAATTTTCAACAATAACTTCTATAAAAAGAGTCTCTGGATTTTAAGATTTGAGTCAGGGATTTTCATCAGTGTTTAAAATACAGTCTGAATAACAATATAATTATGAAACATTGAATTCTCTGTCTCTAGCAAAAGAGAAATTACCTAATTGTCAAAGGAAATAGAACAAAGTGACACTCTTAATCAATCCATTTTCTATGAAAATAGGAAAATTGCTCAAAACGAAACCTATTCCTCATCTACATGTACCATGGTTCAAAATCTGCAATAATGATTAAACAGAAGAAATACATCCTTGTATTTTTGTTATATCAGTGCTTTAAAAAACCCCAGCATAATACTGTTTTAGCTCACTGCCTATACTTGATTCACACATTAATACATACATCCATGTATATGTATATTGTATTTTGTTGATGTACAATGTCTAAGAAACACAAAGAATATACAACACTTGAGTGAGAATACAGGAAATGTTCAGTTTTAAAATTTCATTAATTTTAAAAAACAGGTTATTTACTTGTAATATAAAATTTTACTATTGTTCCAATGTTTCAAACTCATGACTGACAGAGAAGGACAGGAACCATGAGGCTAGAGGAGTAGCTGGAGTCGTGACACTCAGTGGGAAATCCTGTTGTGGATCCTGACACAGGGTTAAAAAATTTGAACAGAGCCTATAGATGTTTTGATACTATATCAACATTAATTTGTAGGGACAAATCATTTTATTACAGTTAAGTAGATATTAACATTAGATGAGCTGGACAGAGAGTGAGCAAAAGACTATCTGTCCTATTTACTGGAAGTCCAAAATTATTCCAAAATAAGAAGTTTAAATATTCCCTCATCAGCTTAGGTTTGTAAAATGACACAAATAACCAATCAAGAAGATCAGCATAATTGATAGTGTTCACACTGGGTAAATAGAAGTGAATTTATTTCTTAGAAGAACCCAAGATAGTTTTTACTTCCTATATAGAAATACCTTACAATTCTAAAGCCAGTGACCATATTAATAGACAGAGCAATAATTATGAAGCATTATGAAGTGCCATCCATGCTGGTAGCGAAAAGAATGATTTAAATACATACCGCTTAGTGACTTCTTCTATGAGGGATCATATCGTTAATGCCTTTTATGCTCACATGGAATGCCTGCTTATTTTTAGACATTTTCTAAACACCATTTTTGATATAAAAAGTAGTTTCCTGATATCTAATGAGTCATTTAAACTGAAGTCCAAATATACATGTCAACCTGACATTGGAATAAAAAGAACTTGATTTGCTTTACCTGAAACTGTGTGATCCTTGGAGTTTCTTGTTATTTTTATCCGCGCATGGGGAAAGATGTAGTGCACCGTCTTCCCATTCATCTGTAAAATCTGAGATGGACACGCACTGTGGTGAGCACTGGTGTCAGGTACATTTGTGGGACAGAATCAGACATGGCCACTTACAACCACGTTGATTAAACCAACAAAGATGCATTAGAGCATTCTCGAGCCATGACATTTTGAGAATCTTACACCGACATGGTGTAACTGCATGCATTTCTGAGTTCATTAGGGCCTTCATATTAGAGCCAATTGCCATGAAAATGACTTGTTCTATTTGAGAAATTAATGCGTGTAATGGACTCTGCTCAACAGTAGAGTGTAGTTATTACTGGTGACCATGTACAGATGAGAGTCAGGACTGACAGGAATGGATGTGGAAAATCACCAACCCCTGATCGTTTTTTGGAGAGCCTAGAATTTTAGTATATGTGCTACTGAAGCGAGCACTGGAGAGCCTAGAAATGCGAGGCATTTTTAATTTTCAGCAATTGAGTGGTGATTGTGGAGAAACCCGGAGATCCAGTGATACCATACCTCTGTCATCACAAGTGGGAGCGCTGTACATTTTGGGCGCTTGATTTTACTGGGAGCTGTACCGCTGAGCACATCAACCGAACAATTGGTGTACGCAGAGACTAATTTTGTGTGAAGAAACAAGACTTTTGAATGTTCTAATTCTTTCTGAAGGCTCTTTTGTATTCAGAGGCTGGGTTATTTCTCACCCACCATAGAAGTTCCCGAGTGGAAGGAGTCTGTGACTTCAGTTCTCACTCTGGGGACCTGAATGTAACAGTACTGTAGTTTGTATTATCTTTCTTTCCACCTGGTAAAGTGACATTTCTGAAACAAAAGTGAATCAGTGACTACAGATTTAGGTTTTATACTTTATGGAACTTTGCTTTTAGTACAGATTTGTGAAATAATACAAATACCCATACTGAATATTCATTCACATCTGTCAGCATATTAGCAGGATTGTATCAGTGTGGAATCTTGACTTAGGAAAATTTTTGACTTAAGTTACAAAGGAAACAAAACTTAGCAAATATGAATATTTACTACTACCTATTTTAGAATAAATTTGCGAGTTATGTGGAAATACTATCCTAAGATACTGAACAGAATTTAGACTCAAAGGGGTGTAAATGTCACGGAGACTGAGTCCTAGGAAAACTTCGTGACCTCAATGTACTCTGGTAAATCCAGCTGTAAAATTATTAGCATTCTGGGCATTAAAAGTAAAATAGAAATTGAAACAAATGCAAGCTCACATTACAGGCTTTTGCTTTTATTCTTCTTAGGATTAAATAAGCTTAATAAGGCCTCAGGCAAACATAAAATACTTTGCAAACAATGGCGAAATCTTGTTAAGTCCAGGAATATTACATAAACCTTCCATAGTATGTCAAAATATTGTTGGTAGGTTTATACGATACTATAACTGGCATAATGTGATAATTTGTACCAATGTGAACTTTGTAAACCACTCATCTTATTCAAGTTCATAGGAGCTTAGATTTTTCTCCCTTCCTCTTGCTCATGTTCTTTCTTCCTTTTTCTGCCTTTCTCAGTTTCCCTTTTCTCTACCTCCTCTCTTCTGCCTTCCTACCATTTGCCACCTTATATTTTCCTTTTCGGTCCTCAAATCTGCATTTAAAGATTTTTTTTACTAAAATGTACACCAGTCACATTGAAAATTCTACCCATATATTCTACATTTACATAAATGTAGAATTCTACATTTACTTTACATAAATGAACTTGATCTGGTACTATCATTTCATAAAATTGGTGCCCATTATTTCATCTCAAACATCTTTTAACTTCATGTATTATTTAATGACAATTTTTTAAATGCCATTTTTTCCCCTCACTTGGTCAAAATTAAACTGAGAAAATGTTATTTTGTCTTTTGATCTTTTTTTCCAATTTCCATGTTGGGGAGTACTGCAGATGTTATCTCCTAGTGAATTTATTGCACAGTGAAAAGGACGGCAAGTTTCCTAAATATTTCATCAGTTTCATCAGCTGGCCATTATCTCCTTTTAATTCACGACCGTGAAGAGGTAAATAGAAGGGATGTTGAACATCTTCATTTTCAGGAATGTTACTTTCACAGCACCTCTATAAATCCCCTGTTGGTTTCATAGATTGTCTACAACCAGCGTGGTGCATTTAATAAATTAAAAGCTTTTTAGCTATCATAAGTATGATCGATATCATGAAGAATCTACAGAAAGCAGAGGTATCTTTCCCACACATAAACCAGATGGGTCTCAGCTCTTTTGCTAACCATGGCAGGTGAGGCTGAGAGTCCTCTAGCACAGGCTGCTTTCGCCAGGTAGGAGCAGGAGCAAGGCCAGGGCAGAAATGAGGTGACAGCCCTGAGGTCTCTCTGTTGTCCTTGTCTTTTGACAATTCTGCATGGACAGAACTATCACCTCATGCCACCCAGAAAAAAGGTTTATTTTTCTCCCTTAATTACAAATATTTCAAAAGGAATTATTTCATTGAATTGAGCCTTCATAGTTACGAGTAATGTTTGTGTTGTCTTTTATTTATACAGATATTCATGCACTCCCTCCTTTAAACACCACACAGGCCTGATGTAAGGAATGGTGCATGCACCCCAAGGGTTCCCAGCACCTTTCCAGGTAAGGCAAAGCTCTGTCCCTGGTGAGTGGGACAGAGAGCCCTTCACTCCAGGTGCTCCCAGCCCCGGGCAGAGTGCTCTGCCACCAGATCCCGGGAGCCAGTGGGTGGAGATGGGACGTCTTCCTACAAGACAGGGCATGGGCGTGGACCCTGAGTGCTGACCAGGGCTGAGCTCAAGGAGAGGGGCAGGTGTCCTAGGGAGGAAAAGGAAGCCAGACACCAGCACTGAGAATGCAGGGCACAAGGGCTCAGGGCCAGCAGAGGCCCAGCTTAATCAGCAGTCAGTGTGCTGAGCACCACACAGGGCATGTGTTTCAGAGATAAGCGGCGGAGGGAGGGAAAGTCTTAGAAATAAATGAGGCTGGGTGACCTATTCATTTCATAAAGCAGAGCTAGATTTCTCCCAAAGACTGCAGAGACAAAACATAAACACTAATATTCGAAAGGAAACAGATATGGGTCTGCAGCTTTGGTCATTCTTATAGTGAATATGATAGTGAGTCTAATAAAATATTTCCAAAACATCCTTCTATCTTTCCTATGTACATTTTAAAGCAGCTAACTTAGTGTTTGCATTCACTAATTTGGTATTATCCCTTTTGCCTCTACAGCACTTAAGAACATAAATCCTTGTTATGTGTATTTTCAGATAAAAGTATCTGCATTTATTGGTATCGAGAGCACAATATTACCTTTTTATGACTAGAGTCGCAAAGAAGTGAGTGAAATGAAAATGCCATTTGGCTATTGTCCAGGCCCAAATGTAGCTCTGGTGAGTTCAAGAGGGAGACAGGATTTTTGGACAGAGATTAATGCAGAAAGTGTAAAGTCTGAATTTTATATAATTAAATTTTGGAGTGTTATGTAATTAAAGCAAATGTTATCTTCTAAGTAATGTCTGTTTAGGAAAAAAAACCTGTAAAGTAAAGCAGTTTGTTGCTGAAAGTCAACATATTGTTTCTTGTTTGGGGCCAGGGAGCTGTGGACCCTGAGGGCTCCCGTCTGTGGTTTCGGGCCAGGCTCTCCCCCCTGCCTGAGCAGTCCTGTCCCTGGTCGCTTTGTAACAAAGCTGTAACCTGAGGTCCTCTCAGTTTGATACATGCATATGTTGTGTTTTTTGCTTATATGAGAGATATCAAAGTAGAAATGTAAAAATTAAAAATGCAAAGATTGCTACCAGCAAGAAAATATATATTATTCTATTACATTCATTGAACAAAGATAATTTTTACTTTATCAATCACAGACAGAAAATTATTAAATAATTCTCAGTATTCTGCCTGCTTAATTTTGGCATTAGTCTATAAGAACATATTGTTTAAAATATGATCTACTATATATCATCAGCAGATCAAAACCACACATATATGCATGTTAATAATAGAAACTTAGAAACAAAAATGTCTTTAGGGATATTCACATTTTATCTACCTACAATAGAATAAAAATTTAGAAAAAATTTGGGGGTTGGAAATATTATTTTAATGTATTCTCAAATAATATTAGATGGATAAATTTTTGGAGAACACTATTCTGACTATTCATTGGAAAAGTAGATTTAGAAGATAAATGTATAGAAGTTGCTTTTTTTAGCTCTCCCGTTTATATAGTTTGTCTTCTTATGATTATACTAAAGTATTTATGTTTTCATGGTCTTGACCTAGGTTTGTGGGAAATATTACACTTCAGAAAAACAAATGAGATGGTTAAATATAACAAGTATGTCATTACAGACATTCTTATAATAAAATACACTTAAGAAATTTATCTTCAATGGACACATTATTTTAGTGTTGTAGATTAAAGGAAGTAAATTTAAGATTTCAAAACATGATCAAATGATTTTACTGCTTGTCTAAGTTTGTCATCAGACCTTTTCGATGAGAAAATATTTATAATATCTAGAGAAGAATCTTAAGGTTTCCAGAAAACAAAATAGCATATAGAACAGCAAAAAAGAGAGGAAAATTCTCACAAAAGAAACTGTTATTTAGTAGTTAGAAATTTGTCTACTACAAATTACAATTGTTTAGGCAGAAATCAAATATAGGAATATAATGTAATGACAGTTCCTACAAATTCAAAAGCCTTGTTTTCATTTATACTTCAAAATGACAGTTTAATCATGGTAAGTTCCACGTGGCTCTCCTTAGTTATTTACAATGTGGTTGTCTATATCAGTCTGTGATTCACCAACGAGCATAATTTAGGAGTTAACCTATCTGTTATGGGTATTTTAACAATCATAACTTGCAAGTATATGATGTGCTAGGGCAATTGATTTAAGGCCTTCGGGTCTACCAGTGGAATTTACTTCAGTGTAGCCAACTGTTAATCTAATAGGTCTCTTTCAAGGTTCAACACAAACATCCCCCCCTTTACTCTAAATTAAGATTATGAATTTTGGAATTATACTTAGGTTGTAATGTGTGCCTCTAAATTTCAATTTCTTCACTTATAAAAAGATACTAATAATGTTTAGTTTATGTGGTTTTTATATGAAGAAATAAAAACTGAATGCAAAACAATTTTTTCCGTTCAGCAGACTCACTGATGGCATCAGCCAGTCCCCCCACCCCATGTGAAGCCTCCTTTCAAGCCTCCTTTCCTAGCAGGCTTGGTCTGGGCCCCTCATTTGCGGAGACTCGGTCCCTGACACAGTGGTATTGGAAGCACTGAAAGTCACAGATCTGCTTCCCTCCGTCCTCTCTTCAGCTCTTCGGGGCCCCATGTGTGTCCTTCTGCCCTCACGGTACATCAGCGTGGTGAGTGTGTGCTGAGGGCTCAAGTCACTGGCCTGGCCTGGTGGAAGTGTCACGGCTACCATGCAAACGCATCAGGGCTGACGAAGCGAAGCTCTCCGCTAGGTCACTTACAAACCTTCCTGACCCTGGCCAAGCCCGAGCTAAGGCAGAACTGCGTCCTGATAAATCTAACGGGGTTGCTAGCTGAGCACAGGACTTACTTGCTCTTGGTGTTGACTGAGCGGCCGAGAGTGGACCAATCTTTCTGGCAGCTTCCGGTCCAGATGTCCGTTCTCCAGACGCGATTCTCTGGGTTTGTCGAACCAGTCCGTTTCCTCGCGACGCAAGTGATAGGCTTTGGAGACCAAGGAGACAGGACACATTGCAATTGCACCGCGCGGACGGCAGGGGCGGACCCGGTCCTGGGGCTGACACGCGCCAGGCTGCTCCCCCGGCATGCATTTCCGGCCAGTTTTCATGATTATGGTAAAGATAACGTTAAGTTAAAAACTTATCCTACAATCACCTACACAACAATGCCGAGCAAGATCAAGCATCACATTTTAAATCAGGGTAAAAATGAAACTCATACAGCGATGGGATAACTAAGGAACGAAACTCATTCTAGCTAAGCTCACAAGTTCCGACTTCCTCCTCGCTGCCCACAGCCCACGACCCAGGGGCGAAATCACAGGACACTGCGCCCCTTGGAGGTTCCGGCTACTGTCCCACAGCTGCGGAAAGCCGATACCAACAAGCGGGTGCTGGCTTTGACGCTGATCAAAAATATGTAACAGTCACAAAAACATTTATTGCTAGGAATAGTCTTGCTAGGAACATGTATCCCCCAAGCACTTGGTGGCTTAATTAAAAATATATCTATTAGATGTTTAATACAGATAAAAGATTTTCTGAAGGGAAGACTGATTTAGAAATTAGACTGAGAATGAACTGCTTTTAATAGAATACACTGCCAAAAATCTTGACATCATACGTATTTTCTTGAAGATTGCAAGCATCTTCTCAGTGTGCAGTTATTATTTAAAATCTTCAACTCTTGGCGTTACTACTTTCCAGGCCTCCTGAGGTTACCGCATCGGGGTTACGACCCCGGGGTGACCGTCACGGAACCTGACCTGCAGCGAACTTTCTGCTCTCTGGCAGGCCCTGGCGCGGGAGCCGCAGCCGCCTCTGGGCCCCAGCAGGCCAGTCCTGCAGGCCCCAGCCCCCTCTGTGTCCCGACGTGGCTTCCAGCTGTTCGGTTCTTCCCACCTGCGGGTCTTCCCTTCCCGCCTACGTCCTTGCCTAGCTTTTCTTAAACTTCCCCCAGACTCTGCTCCCAGGGCTTCTGCATCCTCCCTGGCTGTCGGCTGGACGTGCACGGTGCCCGCAGCACGCTCAGCCTGCCCTCCTCTGACCCTGGGCATCGCTGCTGCACACAGCGCCTCCCAGCGACAGGAATGAAAGACGCGGCTCCGAGCCTCCTCTTCCACTCACCCGTGGGACTAGAGGCTTCGGGTCTTTGTTTTGACTCTTCCTCCCTCAACACTGAAAGCAATTCCGCGCACAGCGCATAATATTCAGCGCACGTTTGAGGAATGAAATGAAGGTTAGATTAATTAGTCATCGACCAGAGAAAGAAGCTAAATAATTATGGAAAATATTTTATTGTTTCGGTAGTGGGGATCAAACCCAGGACCTGGTGCTTGCGAGGCAGGCGCTGTGCCACTGAGCTAAATCCCCGGCCCCTGGAAAATATATTTTAAAGTGAAGATTAATTTCTCCCTGAGCTTCATGAATAGATACACAATCTTTTTCTCACAATCTACTGAATAATTATTGTGGCATACCACGGTCTTAATTTGAAAGCAAGTGACTAGATTTACAAAAAATATTTAGTGTGATACACATTTGATAAGTAAAAATATGCATTATTTAATCATCAGCCTGACAGTTTCTTAGAGTATCCTTAACCACACTAACATTATTTCTGTTGAATTTGTTATTTTATTATCCATTTCTCACAAAAAGAAAATAATCCATACCGTTCTTAATGAATGACTATGTTGAATAATGTAGTAGTGATTTCATTTAATGTGTAACTTTTCTAATGCATTTGGAATATAGTTCCTAAAACACACGTGGTAGTCTTGGCTGTCTGTTGATACAAATAAGGTGGACTCTCACCTTGATCCAAATTTTGTCCATTTCCAATTCTGACTCCCTGATTGATCTTCCCTGTTATTTTTAATAAAATCCTTACTTGGCATAGGGACATAAAATGAACCAAGACCAACCAGATTGCGTGAACCTGCTTTTATAATGCATCGGTCATCGCCAGCTGCTTGTCACTACGGCAAATCACTTATAAATGCAATGCAATGATCTGCTTGGGAGAGACATATTTTTTAAAAATGAATTTTATAAAAATAATCAAATGTATCAAATTAATTTAAATAACTTTCTGGAGATTAAGATACCCTCTTTTTAAAAACTTGATAATTTCTCTTTACTTCTTTACTGTAGAATACAAATGAGTTGTTTTGGGGTCCAGTATTGTTCATAGGAAATAACTGCATAAATAGTTTACTTCTCAGGGTAAATATTTGTCCAATATTTTGAAAAACACTGTACACATTGATATTTCCTTGGGGAGATCTGATTCTATACACTTTGAAAGAATGTTTTCAGTGAAAGCTGTATGAGTAGAAGTAGATACAATTCGACTGTTTCTGCTTAGCTTTAAGCTAATGGTCATAAATATTAAGCAATATAAATTATGTATGTCTGTCTGTACTTTATCTCATGAGCTAGTACAAAAATTAGTTTTACAGAGTGCATCTGAAAAAAACATACAGTCTATAATGCAAAATTTAATTAAACTCAGAGAAAGGATATGACAAGCCAGTTGAATGCAGTTAAATTCTTTTTGTTTGGATGGTGCTAACTAACCAGTTTCAGGTTATACTGTTCAAGGTTATCTTGGTAATATTCACATGTAGACATAGGATTACATTTGCCAAACATTTGTTTAGAAAATATCTAGCACTCTGAGTTTGTTAACATCTGGAATTACATGATTGGTAAACATAGTTTCTACATTCTCCCTTAAATGGCCATGGAATACAACATTTCAAAAGGAAAGTTAAGAACTTCTCACAAGAGAAAAATAATGTGTGAAAAAAAAAGAAAAGTAATGTATGTTATATGATAACAGAAACATATAACAATTTACTATACATATTTTAAAAGATAATCACTATAATTCATTCACATTACAGATAAAATTCAGTTCATTATAGGTGCTATTTAATTCTGTATCAACATAATCTTTGTGAATGCTTGTTATCTGCTTAATTCTAAGTATCCTTTTGTCATAAAATTTCATTTACGTTGCATTTTTGATATCTGTACAGACTTCAGAACTGTGTGGGCTGCATCACGTCTCATCAGCTACTTGATCAAAACAGTTTCTTCATGGTCCATGATGACCGTGTATACATTATTCAAATATATAAATGGGAAATTAACATTGAACACTCAGTTATTTCTGTGTAGTTTTATGTAAATAAAGGCCACATACTGAGATATCCATAAACACTTATATATCTGGCATCATGTTAAATATATCTGTGAGTAATAAATGAGTTTGTCAAATTCTCTCCAGACATATGCTCACCATGTGCAGGGAGCCTGTAGGTGCTTAGCTATGCCATAGATCCCCAACTACAGGTATGGCAACTGAAGGACTTCCTTATGATTTTGAAACAGTATAAAGTGTGTGCAAAATGTGGATCAGAAAAAAAGTAAAGAAAATATTAAAGGCTCTTTCTGAATAATATCATAGTTCTTGTTAAGCTATATCGAGTTATTCAAACAATTGCCTAAATTTAAGAAGACACAAATGGAGTGCTTCATTTATATGACTATCTGTCAATAAAAGTAGTCAATCCAATGGCCTGAAAGGAAGGAAGCAGATCAGTAGCAAGTCTATTTGCATCTCACCAGGACAGGCAGTCTGTCTGTCTTCTGTGAGATCCAATGATTATTTTAGTTCTATAAAACTTGAGGCTTGAGCTCTAAACTCATCTGTGTCTAGACACAGCAATAGAAAGGAATTCATTTGCATGGAAATATATTTTTCTCCAAGTCCTGAAGAAAGAAGTGTGACCTGAGAGGGGAGATGCTTGTGTTAGGTTAACCCTGTGCAGCCTCCAAAGGAATGAAGTGATGGTGCTTTTACTGATCAGAAATATCTTATTTCTAGGACTTCAACTCCATTTTACATCAAATGTAAGCCATAGAGGAAATTAAAAAAAAAAAAAGAATTAAGAGTCAGTCCTCTTTTCATGGGCAAGGCTCCTCCCATCCTGGTATCACTTTTCTCTTATGTCTAAAGTTAGACTTGCATTAGATAATTTTCTAAATTCTTATGGTTCTGCGTGAGTAAACAAAAAGTCACTTTAAAGGATTTTTTAGTTGTATATGGATGTGCCTTGAACAAAATGCTCAATATGATCAATTAGCAAAGCAATTTAAGCCAACAAAACATGGTATGATACAAAAAGCAGCGCCCAATAGACAAACCAGGAGCCTGAACTCCAACTAGCTAAAATCCCAATGTAGCTTACAAATGTTTCAGTTTAAAGCTAAAGAACACTTCATACATACTGATCATACTACTTTTACTATCTTTAGTCCTAAGCTTTCTAGCATGTAATGTAAAGTGTATAAATTTGTCAAAATAGTATTCATGAGAAAGAGATACAACAGACAAAGTTCTACATGGTACTAATTCGGAGAATAACCCTCAATGCTCGGAAAGAGAATGTCCTCTGAACTGATGAACATTCATCACATGAAAGTGATATAAGTATTGCAGTCTAGCAAATTACACTTAACAGTTCTAATCCTTAATAATTTCACAAACTAAGAGAAACTGATGAAAAAACTTTAAACATATTAAACAAAAAAGAACAATGCAATGAAACTTTCCAAATGTGGGTTCAAAGAGTGCCCATACTTTATTGATAGAATTATCTGATAATGGTTTTAGAAAAGCAGGCACAAAACAAAATCAAGCAAATAAGAAGCACAACAATAAAATCAAATAGAAACAAAGAAAAGCATGCCATAAAATCATACGGGGATGGAATTCCCGTGTACAAGAAAAACATTGAAGTAAACATGCAAAAAACACACTAAGAAAGGTAGAATATGTCCTTGGAGAGGGAAAATAAAGCATGCAGAAAAGTAAGAGTTTGTGTTCTGAGAGTAACAGGGTAATGTGAGGCCCACTTTACCTTCGCTGTCTGACATGGCGTGCTGGAAGTCGTCTATGATGGATGTGATGTCCCGGTCATACCCTCGAGTCCGAGATTCCTCTCTCATGTGCTGCTGAACCTCAGGCAGTGAGTGGCTAGATCCGAACTGGTCCCTTGTGTCTGCAGATATGGGTGGCAGAGGCCCCGCTGCAGCCCTGGCCATTCCCATGGGCTGGCCAACGGGACTGAGCGGACTCTCTTCTTCTGAATTCTGGGCCACGATGGGTATTCTCCCTCGACTTTGGCTAATCGGCAGACTGGTGGGCTTAGTTCTGCCTGAGGCGGATGCATGACCAAAGGAAACGTCGAGAACTTCAGCCTCTTGCGCTTTCAGTCTTAGAGATGAGCTGGAAGAATCCCTTTTAATCGACAGATCGAGCCCATAGACAGAGGAGGGGCGGGAGGAGGGCCTGGACCTGCTGCCGCTGCCATAGGGCTTATCTGCTTCGTCCTGCAGAGCCGACCGGATGGTGCTTCCTAAAGTACCCAGCCCTGAGCCCAGGGAGGACCCCAAGAATTTCTGTTGGTCTGTAATATTTTTTTTGAGGCCAAAAGTGATATCATCCTGAAGAAGTCTTGCCCTAGAAGAAATACCACCAATGGAGGAAGTGCTGGAAGTCATATAGCTGGAATAGTCAGGTTCAAGGTCTCTACTTTCTTGAATAGGTGAAAACTTTGACATTTTAGGGTCAATCAGTGACTTTTTGTGCTTTGACTGCTTTTGGTAAAGTATGGCTGCGGGCAGTTGCTTGGCCGCTTGTTTTTCCAGCGTGAGTCTGCTGATGCTGTACTTCTCCGATTTGGGGAAATGTCTGTAGCTGGTGTCCGCGTGGTAGTAATGGGAAAGCCCAGCGAGGTGGTCCAAGCTCTCTGCCCCTCTGCGGAATTCCTGCTTGATCTGATGTTTCAGGAGCTTTAACTCGTAAGGATCCTCCATGGCTTCTTCCTCTGCTTTCACGTAGCTGTGGAGTCGGGAGGAGGGCTGCAGGGGTGCGAGGAACTCCGTCATTTCTTGGGACCTGCGAGTCTCCGTGGTCCTCAGCAGGCGGTCCGCTTTGGACAGATCCTTTTCATGGAGGCTGAAGGCCGAGCTCAGTGGCGCTGTCCCTTTGGCGATCTGTCCCATGTCATCGATGAGGACATAGTTCCGCGAGGTGTGGCTGTCCATGTCTGCGTAGAAGGAGTCGGCGGAGATGCTGGAGATCGGGCTGCTGGCCATGCTGCTGCGCTCCTCCAAGCCCATGCGCAGGTCTAGACTGCTATACTTACCGCCCAGGTGGGAGACGGCGTAGGTAGCGTCGGTGGAGACGGGCGCGATCACCAGGGCTTGGTTGCGGACCACCTCGTAGTTCGAGGTGATCTTGGGCTCCAGGTAGAGCGCGGGCTGGCGCGCCTTCTGCTGGATCAGCATCACCTGTGAGGGCAGCGGGTAGGACGGCTGCGGGGTGGGCGCAGGCTGGGCTGGGGCGGGGCGCGCAGCGGGGTAAGGTGGGAAGGACAGGGTGGCCACGGCCTGGAGGGCGGCCTGGGCCTGGAAGGGAGGCCCCTGCGGGTGGAACAGCGCCGGCTGCTGGGTGTAGGCGGTGGGCGCCTGGGTGGGCCGGGCCGGGGCCGAGTAGGGGAACTGGCTCTGGACCTGGGCCTGGGCCTGGGTCTGAGGCGGCAGGAACTGGCCGAACTCTGGCTGGGGCGCGGTGCGGGGCCGCTCCACGCGGGCCGGGCTGGCGCCGCTGACCTCGCTGTCGGACACGTAGTCCCGGTCTTCGGCCACGCCCTGCAGGTAGGCTCGCTCCCGCTCCTCCCGCTCCTTCAGCAAAGCCTCCTTCCTCCGGTTGATCCCCATTTCCAGGTAGCGCAGCTTGGCGTCGATCTCCTTCTCTTCTTCGTCCAGCTCGGCCTGCTTCTTCCTGAGCTTCGCCGACTCCCGCTCCACCAGGTCCAGCTCCCGGTCGATGTCCTGCAGGATCTTGGCCCGCGCCATGCTGTTGGTCCTGCAGGTCCTCCTCCGGGACGCGCTGCCCACGGGGCCCAGGCCGACCGGGGTCCCCGCGGGCGCCTCCTCGGGGGGCGGGGGCGGCAGCGTTCGCTTCACCTTCTTCTGGGAGCCAGAGGCTGTCGTGGTTTGAGACCCCTTTGTCTATGACCAAAACAGAGGATGTGATTACCAAAGACGACAAAGACTTTCATGGTTTACATTTACAGTAAGATGATTTCGAGTTTGTGCCAGCAATCCCAACAAAATAAAATAGAAAGTCTGTACAATTGCAAGTATTGATTGCAATCAAAGAACTGATGCGTACTTTTTTCTTTCTTGGTAAATTGGTTTTATTATCAACTCTTAGACTATTAGAGGCGAGTTTTGAAATCAGTACCAAACCCTTTGTGTATGTAGGTTTATATTGTAGGCTGTAGAACACTTAGGAGATGATTTTCCATCTAAATTGATATTCATAAGAACACTTCCTGGGCCTATTCCCAGAGCATTTGTTTAAGCATGTACAGTGTAGGCTACGTTTGCGAAGATGTTTGTTCCTTAAGTTCAGTTTCATATTTTACCTCTCTGACCACCCCTACTTCTCTGTCATTCCTTTTCTAATGCTGCAGTGCTTTAAAATGAAATCCTCAAATTCTCTAACTTTTCTTTCAAAACTGAAACACTATGAAACACTTTTCAAAACTGAAACACTTTTCTTTCAACAACTGAAACTTCCTATTTACTCTTTTATGATTTTTCATGATTATTTATTATATTTTCTCTGAACTTTAGAATTCATTAGTAATTTTAGTTTCTTCTCAATATCTTAGTAACTTTTATAGGAAGCAATAAGATTGGACTGCAACAAAAAGTCAGTATCATTTTTAATCAGATAAAGTATATATCTGGTAAAGTAAAGTATTTTTTATTTCATTTGGTTGGTTTGTCATGAAATATAGGCTTCTGAGAAGACCAGGTTTGGGGAGTCATAGAATGTTAGACTATCAACAGATGTGAGATATGATTTTGACCATTTCAGCTGAAACAAAGTGATGTTCTCAAAGTTACCCATGTGTTGGCAGCATATTCACCACCAGATCTCAGGTCTTCTGCTTTTCCTTCCTTTTTCTTATGACCCACAAACATGAATTCTCTTCCTCCTCCCTAACTACCAAATACCAATGGCACAAATGTAATAGAAAATGCAAGAGTTTATGGATTTTTGACACAAAAGTCATGTCTTAAACATATTTGTCATCATTTCCAAATTCATTTTCTCCATGGTTTTTATATGTTCTCTGGCATCAAATTTCTGTTACTGTCTCGCACCTCACTAGCTGCTTCTTTAACAGACATCATGACAGGAAACAACATGCCAAAGATTTACTGGACATTATGTGTATTTCTGAAATCTAGGACATTTGGATGGAAATGAATAAATGCTATGAGTCTGTGAAACAGGTTACAGTGATTTTGAAACTGTAGTTTGCTCTTCATCACAGAGAAATCTGTAAAAATATAGAGGCCTATTTGCAAGGACGCTGACTGGCATCCTGTTTATCCCCTTTCATCCTCAGTTCTTTTTGTTGTTGTTGTTGTTTTTGTGGTACTGGAGATCAAACTCAGGATTTAATTTTTATAAAGATCAAATGAGACAACTGTGTGATTCTGGAGGTACTAACTAAATTTTAGTTCCTTCAAAAGCCTTACCTCTATAGAAAATTATGTTTTTTTGATAAATCCACATTCTAAATTTTTTAACAAATATTTACTCATAAAAGTATGCAGTCTATCTTTCACTGTAACTGATTATAAATAGCAATAAAATGAAAATTGAGATATTATGATTTTCTTAATAATTCTATGTTAATACTAATGTAGAAACATGTCTCATCTCATGATTTTTAAAGTTTTTCTACAATAATCTTTCCATCTTCTGAGTACAATGTTGTTCATTAGGAGCCTGACAATTATACACTGCTTTCCCTTGATATGCATGTGGTACATTTGGAATACACATAACAATTTTAAATTTTAAAATTTTCTCCTAAGCCACATGATCATGCCTATGAAATGGTTCAATGGTATTTAATTTTGTCATCCTGAAAGCGTTATGGCATTGAATAATATGGAGATATTTTGCAAGAACATCTTGTTCTTCCCAAGGAGATGGACATGTTAAATACCCTGATTTGACTTTTAAACACATACACATGTCAAGACAGCACACCGTGCCCCATAAATAGATACAATTACTATGTGTCAAAGACAAAAGTAAGGAGAGACCGTAAAAGAAAAAAATCCACTGATTAATGCAAATCTAAACACTGATCTGGAAAGGAAGAAAAAAGACAAAACAAATTATTAGTAGGGAGTACAGAAAACAGACAATGAGATGAAATTTCTTGGTGGACAAGTATATTTTGAAATTTAATCTTTAACATTATTGTAGGTACTCATTCAGTGGGGAGAAATATTTGTTGAATGAAAGAATGAAGAAATGAAAATAAAGCAAAAGTAAAATAAGAATTTACTATTTGTAGAAGTTCTGAATTTTTCAGAATTCACTTAGTAGAACTGGAGTATATATGCTTTGAAGAACCACAGAAGATTTCTTATTACATTAAGAGTAATTCTTAATGAAATAAATTGGAAGCTAGTATCAATTCTTGCTACTATTGTTCATAACTGCACACAATCTTTTCCTAATTTAACTTTGTTTCATTGTTCATAGTTTTCATTCAAGAGAATAGAAACAGCTAACTGTTGTTTTTTAAAGTTCTATGTTAAAGAACATTCCAGGCATTGAAGATTCATAATATTCCTCCTTGGCCGAATACATAGAATGACCATGATTCAAATTAGTTAATATTTTGGGAGTCATGGATGGATGTCAGGGAACGGCAGATAGTGCTGGCTGGAAGAGGCAAGGTGATTATTGAATTAAACACCTGACTATTCAGTCTCCAGGTAGGGAAACTGCTTTGCTCTTGTCTGCTTGGCCACAGGAGCAGCTATGGAGGTGGAGACTCACCGAGGGGTCAGCAGTACCCCTCGCCGAGGGCAGCAACCGGACTGGACTCTGCCTCACAGACCACACCCTGCAGAGCTGCAGTCCACGTTCTCCCCTTAGGAGATGAGCAACAGCTAGCACATCATCTGGTTCATATTCCCGGCCTCAGTTTTCTTGTATGTTTAACTTTACATCATCCGTCTGTCTGAGGAGGAAATGGCTTGGTACCATAATCTAGATTAGGTCTTGGACTAGCGTTTTCATCCAGTATTTTCTGGAAGGGCCGCTGACAGGGATGTACTGTAATCAACATTGTGGTCAAGGTCCTTAAGCCCACAGTGATGACAGCACTGAGTATTTGTTTTCAATAAAATTATCTAATGGGAAATTTCACATCACATCAAAGTTCCTTTGATTCTCAGAACTTCAGCCCACAGTTGGCTTCAGTTAAAAAAAATCCAAGGGATCATGTTTCCAGAGACAAAGGAGTCGTTCTTTGGAGCCTAAGAGTCTTCCATGGTTCAAACACTGAGTCAAACACTGGTGGGAATGGGGCCCAGGTCGATGCAGAGGCCCTCGAATCCCTCCTGGGAGACAGAGCTTTCAGAGGCCCCTCACACAACAGTGTCCCCAGGGCAGCCCAGGGTGCCGAGAGAATCTGGCTGGAGGGAAAGCCTCGAGGATGACTCAACCCGAACTACATTTTCAAGTACATTTGGCCAGGAGGAATGAAGAAAACTGCTTCTCATGCAAATAATAGCAAAACAAAGAAAAAGCAATAAAACCTTTGATTTCTGGGTGGTACAATTCCAAAAATGTCGATGTTACAAATTATCTTTACCACCTGGAAAATCAAGACATCTTTTCATCAAGTCCATTTGTTCATTCACTCAGTCAAGCATTCATAATCATCCCTTAAGAAAAAAATATAGATATCTATTAGTATATTGCAATATAAGGGGCACTGTAAAAATTGAATGTGGCACATGCCTGTAATTGTAGCATGCTGGGAGGCTGAGGCAGGAGGATTGCACATTCTGGCTCAGCCTGGCAAACTCGGTAACTTAGGAAGATCCTGTCTCAAAGTACAAAATAAAAAGGGGCTGGGGATGTAGCTCATCATGAAGACCCTGGGTTCAATCCCCAGTACTACATGCACAAAAAAATTGCATGAATACTTCTAGAAATATGAGTATATTTTTTCCTTCAAAATAGATGGCAGTTGTTTCTTAACATTCCAGTTGGTAGCTGATACACTCTCAGAACAGCTCAAATATTCAGAATCTATTATAAAAAGAAGGACTAAGTCACACTATTAATAGGGCTGGGGATTTAGCTCAGTGGTTCCAGCGCCTGCCTTGCAAGCACAAGGTCCCAAGTTCAATCCCCAGTACCAAAACCAAAAACAAACCACTATTAATGTAGGAGATAGAAGGAGCGAGCACCAAAGGCTTTGATGCCTAGCAAAGATATAACAAGAAGGGGATGACACAAAGTCAAAAATCTGCTTGAGTCATTTTCTTCAATGGCTGGCTATGCATCATGGTATAGGATTTATAGATAGTAACATGTATACGGAGTCCACCAAAAAATGTATACATCAGGAAAAGAATAACTTGTATAAATATTTTAATATTATATTTATTGAGATCTTGAGATTAATACAAATTACCTTTGACCTCTACAATACAAGACGTGCTCAAAGCAGTGGCCATGAGTTTCCAGACATTTATTAGTATGACAAACTGCTGAAGCAGACTCTGAATATATATATATATATATATATTCATCTAATAATATATATATTCATCTAATATATATATATGATGTGACATATAAAAGCATATAACAAGAATAGTAATTGATCAATAGTTGTTAATTTTTAATTTCCTAAAGAGAGGAAGTAACACCCAGCTTTAGATCTTCGCATATAGGTATAATAAACACAAAATTATCTGTAGTATCGGATTTATAATTTGAAAAGAGCTGACTTCCAATTCTAAACATCATTCCTGGACTGGACTTCTTCAGCACTTTGTGTACTATCACAAAGGTGTCTGGACTCCGACAATGTTGTCAGTGGCATTCAAATTGCTGGTATTGATAAAACATTAGAATGAAACCTAGGTCAGATCAGGAAGTCCTACTGGATGCAAATCGTCCTGGATGCAGATCATGTGGACTTGGGCAGAGCCTGTAAGGCCCAAGCCTAGAGCAGCCAGAAGGCAGCGTGGCCCAGGCAGCTTGGGGAGTGATAAGAGCAAAGCCAAGCGCCGCCTATCCTCACTGTCCCTGTAACCCTCTCCTGGAGAAACACGGTCCCAGTGTGGTGGAGTAGAAAATTCAGTTTAAAATGTTGGCGTCCAAATGGCTTCCAATCATTGAGACCAAGAACCATGGTTTTGGGCTGCACTGGCAGTAAGGAACCCAAGAAAATGTTTCAGCTTCCCTGGGTGAACACCGAGGCCACAGGGGATTGGTTCAGTGTTCATGGACAGGTGAGAGAAAGCACGCACGCCGCCATGGGTTTTAAATCATGAGGGCAGAGGCCAGGAGGAGGATGGAGAGCCCTACACAAAAACTTCAGTCCTTTACAGCTTTCCTTCATCAACTTCGGTTAGCTCTGAAACACGATCCTTCACATACTTCCCCCACAGTGCGGCATTTTGCTTCTGTTGTTCCTACAGTGCTCATCCTTATTCACTTATCTGAAGGTTCTCCTTGCGTTACAGCTGTCTGCTAGGCACATTCCTGTGTGGGGAACCCAAACTGCAGAACCACTGAAAAATCACAGATTTCAGTGTATGTGTGTATGAGCACTCTGTTTAGACTGGTTAGTATCACTTAACAGAACAGATACAAATACATTTGAGAATCTGAAGTGATGTCTCATAAACTTATAACTTAAAAGGAACTGAATTTCAAGACCATAAAAACTGTATGTTTAATTACAATTAAATCAAAGTAATATAAAATAATAGCATTCAGGACTGTAAAAACAGAGAAACAAAACAAAATATAATATTCTTAGAGAAGATAAAGAATTATGTAACACAACATTTATCAAAATAAAAGGTGATGCAGTTGGAAGTCAGAAACAGAGATGATAAGAAAACAGTCTGAGGAATACTTGATGTTTATTAAGTTTTCCTTGTTGATCAGCTTGGTAACATTTGTGTTCAGATAGATCCATGCCCTTTACCTGAAAAACAATGTTGCACAAAAAATACTGCAAATATAAATTTAAAATGCATCAAAATAACTGTGCAAAAAGCAAACAAAGTGAAAAAAACACAGAATGTAAACTGACAGGTGACTAGAAGAAAAGCTAATTATAGATGTTAGTTCCAAGCGGGTAATTGGGGTAAGAAGCAAATAACTTTGAGGATGAATTTTGCTGTCCAATGTTATTTTAAACAAATTTTTCTTATGAGAGTTCATTTAAACCATGCAATTTATATGACAAAAAATGAAAAGAAAATTTTACTTGTTCTGAGGTATTGGGAATATTACCAAAAATAACTATAGCTATATACGGACAGATTACCCTAAAAATTTAAAAACAAATACAAAATGCATAATCTTAGTGTCAAATACCCTAAGCTCAATTTGAAATGAGAAAAGGATATCTACTTTTTGCAAGACATCAATCAACCAAGCTAAAAATAAGGAGGAGCCAGGTGTGCTAGCACACACCTGTAATCCCAGTGCTTGGGAGGATAAGGCTGGATCACTGAGTCTGAGGCCAGCCTGGAGCTACATAAGGAGTTCAAGACCAGCCTGAGTGACATAGTGAGTCCCTGTCTCAAAAAGTCACAAAATAAATATATAAGGACATACATACATACCAGGAGTTATTGTTTAAATTCATAGATGCTAGACAAAAATTATTTAATTATTATATAGAGTAAACATGGAAAAATCCTATTTATTAATTCATTCAAATGGTTAAGTATAATTCTAAAAATCATTGTGCTGGATAAAGGTACTAAAAGGCATGAGACAAAATGAGTTTCGGACTTGCCAACAAAGAACACATTGGGATAGCTTTTAGTGAACTGTCAAATGAAAAAACTACCTCAAGATAAATTCACCTGGCCTGATCTGAGTATTACATTTCGTGTGCATGCACTGTACTGAGACATTATATGGTATCTAATCAATATGCACAATTTTTTGTACTTTTGTGTATCAGTTAACATTTTTAAAAGGAACTACTTCAGTCTTGTGTTAAATAGCTCCCCGTGTCAGTATCGGAGACATACTTCTAGGGTATCTCTCATTTTCCAAACATAGAAAACCATACTTGTTATTTGAAACAAATGCTCTGCATCATAATCACAATATTTCTTGTTTTCTTTCAGGTTTGTACTTTCAATCAAGCAGGAAAGATTTGTATATGAGCCCTTTAGTTTTAGGACGGAGACACAGATTCATCGTCAAAGAGTATAATTCCACAAAAATCTATCAAGGTATTTTATAAATGCAAAGATAGCGTAATTTTCTAGAAACTGTAACCCTCCCAAAGGCACCCAAGTGACATGTGAGAAGTTAGTTAGACAAGGATATAAAAAGAATGCACTGGGGCCCGGGTAAAAGGGTTTACTTTTAGCGCGGCAAAGACACACCAGATGTAACAGAACATCTGGGTCTTCACACGTGGATAGGATGCACACAGAAAAATATTTTCTAAGTGGAGGGAATAAGGTGAAATGCAAATTTTCGGAGAAATATCAAGGATGACTTGGTTTCACTTGGGGCTGGTGATGCAGTAATATGTGTGAGGTGGAAGCACATCCCCAAACCCCTGATGCAAACAGAGAATACAAATGCAAGAACAAATAAGATGCATAGGGAATACAGAACCAAACTCTGAATGCTGTGTCTATATTACAATCGCAAGTCCTCCTCCATTTTCTTCTCTTACAGAAGGACGAAGCAAACTGGCTATTACAGACTGGTCAAGTCAACTGCAGTCCCGTGTGGAATGGCAGGCAGCCGCCAAACTGCAGGTGCAGGGGCGGGCAACGGTGACGACACAGTGCGAGGTGGTGATGGTACAGTTTCTAGGAGCAACTGAGCCGGCCCAATTTAATTTCCTGCCATGATAATGTGCTGTCCCAGCACCCTGGAGGTACGCAGCTGGCTTGCCACTTGGGCAGCACTGGCGTTCATGCGGGCTGACTCCGCGCCGTGGGAGCTGACTGTGCACTGCGGAAGGTGCACTTGGCTGTACCCTGGCTCCGACCTACCAGATAGCATTCGCACACCATGTCAGCCCAAAATGTCACCGTGTACTGCCAGCTGTCTCCAGAGAGATGAAAGAGACTCTGGTTGAGAACTGCAGATGCAAGGATCCACCAGAAAACATTCTCAGGAAGAGATCACTGGTCTATTACTATTTTCTGTATTTACTGATGAATAGAATGCTATTGTTTGCATATCACGATGCCTTAACTATGGATTCCTAAAAGAACTGATGATCGCAACTGACAACTGGATGGGTTAAAGGATCAAAGAGAAAGAGTTGTTCTAGGTTACGGTAATGATCTGAGAAAGTTAATAAAGCTAATTAATTTTAATAATGAATTAATAAAGCTACGGGCTCTTCTGTTTTGTCATGTGTTTCATGACCCTACAGTCAGTTCCTCTGGCTCCTTTTCAGAGGAGGTCAGTAGAGCCAGGCTGCCCTGGGCCCCCCCGTGCTCGCCACTGTCCCCCTTCTGCTCCTGCACCTACTGAGACCCCCTGTGAGCACTGAGCCTCCCTGGAGACCACGCGGACTCAATGGTCCCCTCTTGGACTTTCTGCTTCCAAAAAGTAAGTTATGTAAACCTGTTTTCTGTATAAAGTATCTAGCCCTAGGGGTAAGAGAATGGATTGAGATACCTCAGACAAACCTTGGGCAAGTTTCCATTACTAGAATAACCCTTTAAAGGTCAGAGTGTGAGGAATTGCCAGTGAGACTGAAAACATGGCAAATGCTGGGACCCAGACTGCTCATCCTCGGTTACTCTGAGCTTAAGAGAATCCATGATGTCAGTAAGAGGAGGTGAAAACCTTAACAAGACTGTTATTTAGTTTGAGAAGCTGAATACCACAATTACAAAGGGAGATCCACTAAATAGCCTAGTTTAATTTTAAATTCAAGAAACTTCTGCCATCTTAAAAATAATTTAAGAGAGAAAGAATCAGAACAAAAAATATGTCCAGAAGCTGAGAAAGTTAAAAACCTTTACAATGGACAGAGACATTTTACAGTGATGAGGAGAATGTGGTCTCTAGCTGTAATCGTGCCATGAAATACACAAGACTTGAGGACGTGTCACTTTGAGGGTCTGAGGATCGTTGAACCCATTCTCACTGGACATTTCCTCATCCATAGCTACTATGAATACGAGAATAAGACTTTTGTCTTTTATCATGGTAAGAAGAAAAATACTGAGCCATACTGTACTGCCTCTGACGCTACTTTCTTCATTTCTGTTCAGGCCACTCATTCTTCAATGAGAGATAGAGACAATCTACAAAGAGCCATGGCTATTAAGCATAAGGAAGACAGAAGGTGAAGAAAGTTTTCCCCTCTAAACAACATAGCTCTATGGAATACACAAGCATAGGCTGTCATATCCCTCTAATGCTGTAAGTTAAGACGTCTTGGCTCTAGACTGCCCTTGGAAAGAACTTGCTGTTTGTGAATATAGTTAAAATTGTTTTAAAACGTTTTTCCCTAATTGTAATATTCTAGTGGTAATAAAAAAGAAACTAAAATACAGTATAAGAGAATTAAGACAAACAACATATTTAAAAGCCACCCATTTATGATATTTCATAACATGTAACAGTACAGACAAGAAGGTTCTCATAAATATTGTGAAAGCAGCACTCAGCACTCCCTAAGCTGCCCTGAAGCTTCGCCTTAAAGCACCTCTTGTCCCAGATTGCTTTGTTTTCTTGCTGAAAGCCATTGCTCCTCACCGGGTGATCAAGCGGAAAACTAGTTTCTCCCTCGATGGACAGAGCATCAGCGGTAACAGACTGTGTGTCAGCTCTTGCTTTATGCTTTCTGAGAACTCCCAAAGAGATTGATTTCTCCTCTTTCCCAAGATCTGTGTAGAATATCTTAGGAAACTCTCTTGGAGCTTTTTATTAAGGTGAGGATTTTTGATGTCTGTATGTCTGTGAACATGTCTGGATTTTTCTTTCCTTCTTCCTTTCCTTCTGTTGTTGTGTGATTTTGCTTCAATGAAGAAAGCCACATATGCTGTGTTCAGACGGCTCTTTGACACAGTGGGGTGTGATGGCCATGGTAGGTTTCTCCTTTCTCAGTTGTTTTCTGAGGTTTTGTCACCTGTTTTCCTCAATGATCACATTCAGGACACAGTGGAGAGACAGTATCCATACTGTATGACATGCCTCCTTAGCACAGTGCTCCAGCGGAAGGTGAATGCTTTCTGAAACTCCCTATCATCAAATGGAATTCTCAGGACCATCAAATATGAAGACTAACTATACACTGCCTTTGGAGTTTTCACTTATTATTTTAAAAAGTCATAGCACAATGGAAGGTGTAAAGCTATTATCACATTAACAGTTCTTGGCGATTATCTTTCATAAAACAACCACAACGATACTTTTTATCAACCTATTATCACTCTATCTGTTGCTCCTTTTCTAGAGTAATCTATATGCATTCACACTTTCAAATTTAGAGTCTTTGTCTAACTAGTGCCTCATGATTTCATAACTGGAGAATGAAAACAGTTTCTAGAAGGCCTCCTTACTGTGAGCCATCTCTGAGAGACCTTTATCAGCTTGCTGGCCCGTCTGCTTTTCCTCCACATTCTCTACTGATGATTATAGCAAGCAAGTTGCTGTGTCAGGCTTCCAAGGGTCTGTTCAGCACTCACCTACCCATCTTTCAAACTTCTTCTTTGGGTCACAGTCTCTTAAAACTCACACTATCGAAATTGCTTACAATCTCACTACTTGTTCTTTCCTGAACTTTCTTGAGTGTTTATATTTGCACTCCATTATGCATATACATGTGGATTCCCTTATACAAACGTTTTTAAGCATTCTGTTATAGGCCTCTGTGTCTGTATTCAGATGTGTGCCACATGCTGTGCTTTGGGTGTGTCTGTTCCCCGGGTCCTGGGTCTGGGCCTCAGCCTCATAGTAGAGGTGATGAGGAACCTTAGAAAGTCGGGCCTGGTGGGAAACCCTTACCTGGCAAGGTGCTGTGGGGCTCGTCTGCCCTGGACACACAACAACTTCCTTCTGCACACGGCCCTCTTTGTGGTACCATCAGCATGATTTCCAAACCAGAGCCCAGCTGATGCCAGGGCTGCACCTTGGACCCCAAACCACTGACTAAATTGCCCTCTTTTCTCTATAATGTAGACTCCCTTGGGTATTTGTTGTATTAAAAACAAATTGAGTTATACACCATGTTTATAACTAGGATATGCAGAAGAAGTTTCAAAAAATGAAGATCAGGTTTGTAACTTCACACAGAGGGAAGGGGCAACCTAATGTATGTTTCAAACCTAAACAACTGCTAATTAGCTTGGGTCTCATTCATGAAAAGTCACTTATTTACCTGTGTTTGTGAGAGTGGCTCTCATGTGTCCAGCTAGTTACTGCAGTTAGTTGTGGGTGTGCAGAGAAGAGCTCTGCTAACCAAATCTTTTCAAATGACAAAAATCATAACTTAGAATTGCATTATTGAGCAATATATAGTTTCTGATTTCCCCTTTCAATCAGTGTCATATGGTATTTTCAATGCTTGCTCTAACACATGGAAGGATATTGTTGTTAATTAAATCCTCTCTGCAAATGGGAACACATGTTTAAAAGGGCTAATGTGACAACATTTATTAAATTTGGGTCAATGGTGTAGGTCAATTCGTGAATGTTTTTACTTATGTAACAGAATCTACTCACTCTAAATTTATTCAGTGATGGGAAAAGTATAGAGTCATTTAAAAACTTCTTATAGAAAACAATAAGCAAAAATAGTTAAAATGATGTAATTGAATTAACGGGTATGTGGAACAGGAGTACTTTAGACTGGGTGTGGATGCAAAAGGAGATACCAGGGTCATCCAGGACACATGTGTTCACGAATCATGAGGAGACGCGCGTAGATGCAGGTTTCCTGGGTAACTGGAGAGCTCCTGGTGCGAGTGGGAAAAACACCTCCAGAGTGACCGTGCTGAAGAGCAACTGATAGCAAAGCAAGTGAGGCTCACCGACCTGGACCTTGCAGTGGGCGAGAGAAGCCAGAGCCGCAGCAAGGATGTGTGAGGGGAAGGGGCTCAGGAACAGGGAGAGGAAGCAAATGAAGGCCCAGGAGAGGAGAATACGGACCACGTCCACATGGTGATACCATTTATCCAGGACCGATGCACTGTTCCAACAGTAGTAAGTAAAGATTAACATGTAAAAATCCATCAAACTTCCTATGTATCGAGTTTCCCACATAATCATATTAAATCGTCAACACAACTTTATAAGAGAGGTGTTACCGTTAGTTCTGTGTTGGATATTTTTAACTTTTGAGGCATTATATAAACTGGCTATGCTTGCATTACTAATAACTGGCATAGCTGGGATTTAATCCATGTTTATCTAATGCTAATGCTGAAGTTTGATGTGATTTATTTTAAGTTCAAACTTTTAAAAACTACAAACAATCTAAACTGCAAATTTATACATTAGCATATATCTGAATAATGACCTTGTGTTAAGACCATGTGTTCTACTGGATACATAAAATCATTGCTACACTTAATGGTTTGGAGGAAGCAGATCATAATTATGAGAAGGTAAACCGAATTAATATAAGATTTAGTTTCAATTTTTTCAAACTTACCTATTTTTCAAACTATCAATCTTTGTTCTCTAAATAAAATGTGTTTCCTAAATTTCTAGAAGATATGTTTAAATATTATTATTTTATGAAACACGGCGGAGTCATTGTTGAGAAGTCTAATATGAAACGCATACTTTAAATATTTAGGATTGGAGAATTCTGTTTGTCCCTCTGTCCACCCATCCAACAAGTACTCACAAAATCTACACCTGGTACCATGTCCTGTGCTACTCCACTGTGGCAGAAATATGAATGATCTTTGTATTATTTCTGCCTTTTAAGTGCAGAAATGATATAATCTTAATATTAGAAGATGTCTTTGGCAGAATTTTATTGTTACAAATGGTATATTTTACTATTAAAATTTATCAAAAAAATTTTAACAGGCACTAAATTGGTGGTAAATGTTAGCATAACAAAAAAGCACTCTATTTCTACAAAAGTAGAAACTAATGTCCAACATGACTAAAGTTTAATGCACAAACTCTGATTTCTGTGGTAATTTCTAAAAGTATACTTTGGTTTCTGACCTCCAGTCTTAATTTTTATCCCCCCAACACAAGATACTATCTTGCGAGAAACTGCCATCATCAGGCTATGCACTCTATCTCATGATGTGTAGAGTCTGAGGGTGTTTCCCAGGAGGAGTTTCCACATAATGAGCTTAGTAGCATAATCACTGCAGCTCCTGTGAGAAGACAGACTTTCTACCAGGTTTTCAGGGTGAAGGGGAGGTAGGAAAAATCAAAACCCTATGGAAAATTCAGAGTTAGGAGAGAAGAGGGAAAGAGGAAGATTGCTTAAAGACAAAGGGGTGCATGCAGAACAGTGCAGTATTTAAAAGAGAAGTGTGACAAGAAACAAAGCCAAAATAGCAGCACTGGGGGTGGAGATTGGGAAACTACTTGTTTCACTCTGAAAGTGGTAGTTATTGTTTTAAATCTTTTCATATTGTGTGCTCTATTTTTATATATTTGTACACGTTAACATGTTAAAATATGTTTTTGTTATACGGATATGTCTACTACTGACAGAGAACATATATTGAATCAGTTAGGGGTGTATGTGACTGGATGATACACATTAAAATCACTGTTCTTCAGCTCTCCTTGTAGATCTAAAGGCCTTGCAAGTCCCAACTTACTTCTAAAACTACCTCTGCAGCTAAGTCTTTGTGTGAGTTCAGGACCTCTGGTCCACTCCTTCTCAGCACCCGCCTCTGTGAGGGCGAGCATTGTTCTACTTTAGGGAAAGAGTGAATCAGAGCCGTGTGGCCCTGCCCTCTTGGGTGAGGAAGAATGAAACATCATGTGTTCATGATAAATGTGTAAATGTGAGGGAGTGGGCACTGGCAAAGGGAGCTCACTTATACAGCTCCAGAGTCGGGCAGACCTCCAGGGCTCAATAAGCTGCACAGGGTCAGAGCGTCAGGGCGAAGCTAGAAAGGGACAATGCCTACTGCTGAATTAGGGTTAATTCAATGAGGAAACACTGAAGAAGGAGGACTGTGGAGACAGCAGTCACATCCGAAAGCGTTCTGACTCACATGCAGAAGGAACATGACGGGCACAGGAGTAAAGAAGGAAAACATGTTGAGAATTATTTTAGCAGTCCAAGACAAAAATATGGCCCAGAGCAGCGGCCGGAGGGGTACAGCCAGCACATGCAGAGTGCTGAGGATTTGGGCTCTTTCTGCTGCTTTGCTTCCATCCACCTGCTTCAGTTCACAGACAGGCACTATCATTGTCTCGCTTTCTGAGGAAGAGAATTCAGGCCTGGCAGGGTCAGGCTACTTGGCTTCACATTGCTGCACATGGCAGGGTCTGAGTTAATTAAGGAAAAGAGATTCCAGCTGAACCTTTTCTAGAGTTGCATTCTTCAGTAGAGCACCTTGGATGGTGGACTGTTCATTGCGCACTGCTACATAATCACTCCCTGAACCTGCAGTGCCATAGACTGGCGCTATTTGCCATCTGGTACCATCTGAGGCCGCTCCTCCAGGCTGGCTCTGCTCCGTTTCCTGCAGCTGGGCCAGGCTGTGCCCTGGGAGCAGCTGGGCTGGGCGGAAGCTTCCAGGCTTCAGAGCCAGGAGAGCAGAGAGAGGTGCAGCGAGAGAGCAGAGACAGGATTTGCTCCCCTCACCTTGGAAGTGACCGAGCTCTGTTCTTTCGACATTCTGCTCCTTAAAACCAAGGCACTGAATTCGGCTGACACTTCAGGAGAGGGGATTCCAGTTGCAGGGCTAACGGGACAACCTGACGTCAGCCAGCGCCATGACTGACTGCATGCAGAGCTAAGACACAGGGCACAGGGCAGAGCCGAGGGCATGCCTTGCCCACACGTGAGGCAGCTACAGCCCTGGTAACCAGCACGGGAAGGAACCTGGCCTGCACTGTGCTGTGGGAAGAGCACTTATCCATGGCAACTGAGGCAGGGATACCTGGAAATGTGAGCAGGACAGGAAATGGGAGGAGGCTGAGAGGTCCCACCTCACACTAGTGCCCGTGACCTTTGATTCGATGTTCCTGCTCCCATGGTCTCCTCTGCGGCATCAACAGGCCTGGTGCAGATGAGAAGACCAAAATAACTGGATTCACTGGGGGTATGTTTAAAACCAGTGTTGTGAAATAAATCAGCGGGGTGACAGTGGATGTGGTCAGCCTTGGGCTACGGAGGGTGACAAACAAGAGCTGTGTGGACGTTCTGCTGGACCAGAAGGTGGGCGGCCGGCCTTGCCGCACACACACGAGGGAGGCACCAAGCAGGAGAGTGCACACGTCCAAGGTGTGCGCGAAGTGTGAGCAAGATCATCTTCAAGTGCTTTCAAGTCCGAAAGCAACTATGGGAGAGACAGACAGCTCGGGGACCCGAAGGCTGCTGGAGACGAGCTTTGGTGAAGAGCAGAGAGCGAGGTGCGGGCCACCACTGTGACTGGAGGGTGGGACTCGCAGGACAGGAGGGCCAGCCCTCAGCTCCACACGAGGTGCAGTCTCAGGCAAGGACGTGGGTGGGGTGAAGTGCAGAGGCCAGCACAGCTAATGTGGAGGTGTTCGTGGGGAGAAGAAGGATTCACCGGGATCCTGGTGACCCCTTTCCCTGTACTGAGGACAGAATCCAGAGTGTCTGACAGTGAGCTAGACGCTCAGCCCTTCATATTTATTGGGTGTTTTATCTCTGCCAAGCTGCCCGGGGCAGTCCTACTGCTTCAGCCTCCCAGAGTGCTGGGGTTACAAGCGTGAGCAGCAACTGTACCCCTACATTCTCGTATTTTAAATTGAGCTTTGAGGTAATTTGTTGCACAGTGCAGGGCGTTTTCTGAGGGACTCTTCCTAGAGCACTGTCAAGGTGTGGCCTCTGCAGGGTTGGCTTGCCCTGGGCTTCTGGGCAAAGCCTTGATGTGACACACAAGTGACTCGCTGTGGGGCCTCCCTGGCTGCTGCTTCTGCTCTTCCGAGTGTGGCAGACACTTCCTGCGCTGTGAGACTGGACCAGTGCTGGAGCCACTTCCGGGAAGTGAGGACAACTCATCAGGTTATGGACACAAATCTGGGGCTCCCTCCTTGTCTTCAGCGTACTTTCACATTTTAGCTGGAACCACAGTACTTTCGTCTTTTGAAATGCATGGTGAGAGTTTTGATTATCTAGCTTGGGTTTTTCAGAGAAAATTATTTCAAGTGTTCCACCTGCCGACTACCTGCACAGAGGACAGACACTAGTGAAAAGGCATGCCTGGGCAGTGTGTCCTTCTGGCCTTCCAGGCCCGGGGCAGCCTGCAGCCCTCAGAGCCTCCCTCAGTGCACGGCCAGGCTCGGAGAAGGCGGCCTGGGCCTCAGGGGAGGACAGCACTGTTTCCATTTAGTGCATATTCTTGTTATATAAGACATGAAAAAACACTCCCCATAAATTCATAAAACTGTGCTATATTTCAAACACTTCCGCTGAACAACTATGCTTTCAGTATCCAAATACACAATGACTTGTTCTTGAAGATGGCATCAGAGTCTAAATTTTGAGGCTCTTTGGCAAACTACGGTTGTCAAATGGTCTCCCTTGATTTCTTTGTGATTCTTCTTTTTAAATGAGTCCATTATTCCACATAAATTTAAAAAGTAGATCCCTGCCAGAGATATGTAATCTTTAATGAGCTGCTGTGTGTTTGTGAAAGCACAGAGTGTTACTGCCTAGAGAAATAAATGGAGTAGTTTTGGTGGAATTAATGAGCAGTTTGGCTCAGCACCCCTTTGAAATCACTGTACATGCCCATTTGCTAATTAATTGACATGTTAAAAGTTGGCTGCTAGATTAGCTGTTTTGGCATATTAAATAGTAAAATATGACTTTTACAAACTACTCTCACTAAATAATCCAATTAAACACTGGACAAAGGTCTTAGTCATTTCTCTAAATTAGAAATATAAATGGCCAAAGAGTATAAGATGCTCAAAGTTATCAGTCAAAAGTTTTTGTGCAGTGGTACTTAGAATACTACAAAATGTACTTCTTATATGAGAAATTATGCTCTGATATGCCTTTAGAAACTTTATCTGGGCAAGAGTATCTCACTGCATATCTTATATGTTCAGTGCTAATCTAGTTTACATGCTAGTGAAAAATCTGTAGTTTTCCTTTTCACAATTAAAAATTATTTACCCACGAGCAGGTTCTATTTTAGCCACTACCATTTAGGGGGAGAATGCATCTCATCTGTATGCAGTTAGCCCAAACCCTCCAAACTGTACTTTTGTTTTTCACTAACAAAGCATTTGGAATCTAATAGTGAGCTACCTTCAGGTGATTAAAAAGAGAGAACAGCTGTCATGATTCAAGTCTCTCCACACCAGAAGAAAGCACGGCTGAACGTGTCAGTGAAGCCAGCCACACCAGGATAGCATGAATCTTCTGAGTTACAGAGACCAGCACTCTATCCTGCTCTGTCTGTCTGTCTGCCTGTCAGGTCGGAGGCAGTGCTAAGGATAGGTCACTAGAGAGTTAAGGCTTTGGACCCTGTGTCACACTGCAATGTGTAAACACAGGTGCTCTGCTCTTCAGAGGACTGTGAGGACTTGGAATGGGCCAATATCATCAGAAAACATTGTATTTTGATACTTTACATTTTCATTAGGAAGACACATTTCTAGGTGAGGATGTAGATGTATATAACTAATTTGCAGCTTTATTCCATTTTCTAGATTATTTTCTAGGAGAAAAGGTACTTAGAGTTCTTGCTGGCCTCCCTTTCCTTTCCTTTTGACCTCCCACCTTGAAGTTATTCCTAAATTCAAAACTACTCTTGTGGTTGCGTCAAAGTGTGTGAGCTGCAGGGAGCCCGTCTTGGCCTAAGTGAGCGAAGGAGCCTGGCGGCGGCCTCCAGGCACCGTAGACTACAGGGCTGAGGCACGTGGTACCGGCCGATATGAGTAACAGGCCGGTCGGGGATGAGCAAGACGGCTGCTACTTCGCATCCCTACTCATCTATCTCCACAGGGCACTGCTGGATGGGACTGACAGCCATCTCATGCCTCTCTCCTAAGAGCCGCATTGTTTATATGTCCCAGTAAAATAATGATTTCAGTCTTCTATCAGAAAATGGGTTAAATGGTGCATGCATGTAACCTGAAATAGAATAAAGTGAAGAAAATTTCTGAGAATTAAAATTACAATATATCTTAAGACAAATGTAAGTAGAAATGAAAATTCTTCTGCACTCTTCTATGCACAAGGATGCTGAATATTGCAGCGCTGCCTACCAGTGAATTACACCACTTGAGAACAAAGTACTGGGCTGCAGCGAGAGACTACAGCAACTCCAATGACTCTATAAACTATTCACATATTGGCAGTCTCATCGGATCAAAATTAGCTCTATTTTACATGTGACAAAAAGTCATGTTGCTACACTGCTGAATATGAAATATTAGAATTATGACTGCTATAGGTTGTGGTCCCAGAGTCCCACATCATGAAAACATGAGAAGTGATTCAATAACTACCTATGAAAGACCATAGAAAATATAATCATCATTTTCATAGTGGCCCAAAGCCCTCACTAAATCCTATTGGAATAACAAATACATTTTATGTTCAGAGTTTTGTAACACCTAACCACAAAATCAGAAGAATCTACTGGGTTTTTTTTGTCTCTCATTGAGTCATTACCCCATAGCCTAGAACATAACCTGGAAACATGACATTAAAGTAGTTAAAATTTTTTTATCTTCACATGTTTGCAAATGTATGGAATATTTCTTCTTCATAAACCTAAACCATGTGAAATAGATCCCCCCAAACTAAATTAAAACCAAATCATTCTTGTAAAATACTTGGCCATGGCCCATATTCCATATAAGCTGCAGAAGCGCCTGTTTATTTAGAAGACCGTACTACTGACAATTAATTGAGGGATGGAAAATTAAATTAGTGTCAAGAAATAGATTATTGACTTCTCTAGAAGATAAAGCTCATGGCCTTATCAAAACACAACAGTTTTACTAAATATAATTTTAAATGGTTAATTTTTCCTCTCAGTTCTCAGTTCTACACAGTCAATACCATGAAAACAAAGGTAGAAACGCGTGGATGACCATTCTCCAAATGGGTAATTAAAGAAATCTGAGCTTTTTGGTTGCTGGGTGTGTGAACGGGCAATGACTGACATCAACACCTGCCATCAACAAAAAACTCTTTGAAACCACCAGCAAAGAAGCCTTTTCCAAATACAATGCTACTGTCATTTTTGTTGGGGCCATTTCTGTCATTTTAATCTATGTCATGTTGAAGAAATTAATGCAATTCCTTTATGTCAGAAGGAAATTAAACATTGTGATGATGACTTGTTTATGAAATGTTATGAAACTCTTTTCATTCCACATTATTTCCTACTTCAAGCCGAGTTTCAGCTCAAGGTTCAAAGAATTAAATGACTAAACTATAAATGTAGCTTTTCTTCCTGAGACTAAGGTCTGTGATTACAGCTCAGTTTTGTTGGAAAAACACAGTGGGGACCTGCCTTTGCCCTGTCACACTAAAACATGTTACCAGAAGATCAGAGATGAAAATGTAGGCCAATCTATTAAGAGTGACATATTCCTGTATTTAGAATGGTTTAGCAGAGAGGCAGAATAACTTCTGTGTTCTTCTCATACACTCTTATTTAACCATCCTATTGGGAACAAAGGAGAGAAGGAATAACAAGGACAATCACATTTAGCTTTAAGTCTTCTAAATTTTTGTTTTTCATAATGCTAAGCTTTAAATTGTCATCTCATATAATTATAAGTGCCCTCTGTTTTCTCACCCAAAACAATGAAATAGTAGATCTATAATCTAGTTTGATAATTTCTTATATTGTTTTCAATGATTAAAGTTAATTTTTCCAACTGTTTTAATTTGTATCCTTTGCAGCTTGTTCTTAAAGTGAAATTAAAGTAGATTGTGGCTGTTGATAACTTCTGGCTAAAGTACTTCTCAGTACTTAGCTAGTCCATTTAAGACTTAGTTACCTAACAGTTTCCCTTATCTAGTGCTCTCCTGACTAAAACTCCACACATCTCAATCTGCATAACAGTTCCCCCAAAAGCTTAGGAAACTAGCTGGGCCTTCTTTAATGATATTGGCTGGCTGTAGGGTGTGGAGGACACTGACCTGGACTCCAGAATTCTCATCTTTAAAATATGGAAAAAGAGGGCCGGGGATTTAGCTCAGTGGTTTTGCCACCTGCTGCGCAAGCGCAAGGACCCGAGTTCGATCCCTGGTACCAAAAAAAAAAGAAAAAAATATGGAAAAAGTCAGTCTGCAGAAATTGAAGATTTGTATCTCCACCAAGCAGCAGCATGTGAAACATTTTGCTTTTTGGTTTGCTTTGGTTTGTTTTGCTTTTTGAACTACCGGAGATTGAACTCAGGGTCTCTGCACTGAGCTACACACCCAGTGTTTTTTATTTTTTATTTTGAGACAGGGTCTAAGATGATTGGGTTGGGGTGGGCCTTGTGATCCACCTCCCTCAGCCTCCCAGAGTGCTGGGATTACAGACATGTGCCCCCACATCTTATTAGTTACATAAGGTTTTAAACTCTTAAGTTATGCATTGTATGTATAGTATGTGCATGAATGGATATATGCCTAAAATAAATGTGGATGTGATGTTGAATAGAGTAAGAAAATGTCAATTATTGGACCATATTGTGATGCTGCTATATAAATTATATCTCAAAATATGCCCCAAACTTTCCTGATTTTTATATTATAATCATTGCGGTCGCTTATTTAGTTCTTCCTTAGTAACTGCTAATTCAGAATATTACTAAGTCCTAAGTAATTAGTAATTTGTAGAAATATAGACGTATACCCCAGTGCGCACACGTGGGGTGTGCATATGTGTGAGTTTGGAGGAGACATATACTAGAGATTATGTGGATAGCTTTATTCCACAGCCAACTATTAACCTCACTACTACTATTCAGAAATAGAAACTGTAGTTAATTGGAAGGAAATTAATATGATAAAACACCTAGGAAGATAATTAATGTTGAAGAATGTCATACTTTAATACATTATGCCAGTAATAATCAAGCCTGGTGAACCAGAGCTTCCTCGT
Organism: Heterocephalus glaber; assembly: GCF_053883595.1. NCBI lineage: Eukaryota > Metazoa > Chordata > Mammalia > Rodentia > Bathyergidae > Heterocephalus > Heterocephalus glaber. The sequence goes on from NW_028258157.1 coordinate 1,201,633, forward strand.
GTGACAGTGACACATCAGAGCATTCATTGGGGCCTCTCAGGCATGGTCCTTCATGGAACAACAGGAATACAAATGTGTTTCTCGGAAATATTTGCACATTTTGAAATATGGATGCCTGGAAAGAATAGCAAAAATGATCTTTCCTTCAGTATAAGATTTGTTTAAAAATTCATTCTAAAAATTGACTATAGGACAGGGATTTAGCTCAGTGGTTCCACTGCCTGCCTCGCAAGCACAAGGTCCTGAGTTCGATCCCTGGTACCAAAAAAAAAAACTGACTATAATGAAACAGCAAATATTAACTAATGAACAATAAATTGAGATCAACTTGAATATTTTCTGGTTTTCACTCACTGACAATTTGTACACAAGCATTTATTTGTCATTATTTATCAATATACTCTTAATTATTGATTGTAAAGTATTTTATTGCTATTTATATTGATTTATATTAAAATAGTATGTTCTATTCTAATTTTGCAACAGTTAGACTTATTTATTAAAATTTTAATCATAAAGAAATTAATAAATGAAAAATTTTATGATATATTTAAAAATTACTATTATAAAAGATGATTTAATCAAAATTTTAATAGACTGGTTTCTTATGTTGATTTCAAAAAGGGTAATGAAAAACAACGCCAAGTAAATATCATTTTTCAAAACCCATTTGGCTATCATACCTTTTGTTCTTCAATTCTTTATATTTTGGAGGACAAATTGACAAATATAAAATTTCTTAATTTAAGCTCTGGAAATGACTCTCAGAAACAGGCACTGAAGGGTTCCCCAAAATCTTACAAATAGCTATGGAAACAGCAATCGGTGAAGCAAAACACATTCTTGTAACAATCAGCTCATGAATACCATCTGCTTTTCAATAGGATGCTGGCTTAAACTCTGGAACAAAGAGATTTTAATAAAGAGGCTGCCTAATACGAAAAAAATAGCTCCCAAATTGTTAAACAAGTATGAAAATAGCACAGAACAGCTTTAACACTTAATAGTCTATGCTTCTTTTTGGCCAACAGAGGTGGGAACACTTTATATTTAGCGTTTTTAGCACCAAAAGTAGCAGGTATGATCACTAACAAAACATGAGCTACCTGTGAAATATATCGCCTTTCTTGATGGAGAGAGCGTGAGCACTGCTGCAGTTTGGGAGAGGAATCCAGAACGGATGAGGCCCTCCCTGTGCCGCTGGACAGATCGACTTTACGAGGCCCTTTCCCCCCATGGACCCCGCCCCCTCCCCGCCTCTTTGCAGAGAGCCTGCATTAACTTTCCTTCCCACTGTACTGGTGACCCCTGCAGAGCCCCACCCGCCGCACTGTGCGCGAGGACACCGGCTGGGCACAAGCAGCGGGTTCCTGCTCTGTTCGTGCAATCATCTTAGACGTGATGCTGGAGAAGATTCACACACGCGTGACAATACTGCATTCAGAGAAATCCTGGCAGAGCATAAGCTTACGCATTCAGAAGGGGAAGAACAGCAGAGAGAAGGCAGCAGAAGGAAATACAGTAACACTGAGTTGCCAACATGTGTCCTAGGAGAGCAAATTTGATTTTGTTTTTGCCTTTGCTTCAGATGGGAGGAAATTTTGAAGCCCTCCAAAATGCAAACACCTTGACAAATAAAGAGTTCTCTATAACTGATTTAAGCAATTAAATTGTTATTACAGAGACCCTACGATGAGTAAGGTACCTTTCTGGACACTGGGAATACAGCAGTGCAAGTAATAACCAAACATTTTTACTCATAAATACATTGAGTTGTTTATATTCTACTGGGTAAAAATGAAACGCAGAACCTCTTCATAAGCAACCCGTGCAGATGTGGGGACAGAAATGGACTCGCTGTGACAGGCAGAACGTGAGCGAGCCGCGGGGCGGTCTGCGGAGGTGCAGCCCCAGAGGGACCCTCGCACGGCCACGGCCACGGCCACGCGTGAGACACGCAGACCTGGGGAGGCTGGGAGGCGGGGCGTGGTGTTGGCTCCTCCAAGCACAGGCAGCCGGCTGCGGGAGGGGGAGCGGCCCTGTGCAGTTGTGCAGCCTGGATGGGGCTGGGAGAGGGGCAGAGACCCCGCCCCAAGGTCCTTGTTGAGAAATCTCTGGAGTCCACCCTCTCCTGTGCACAAGGGACAGGAACTGAGGCGGCTCAGAAAGTCACCCCGGGCAGTGGTGGGGGAAGGCGAAGGTGGCTCCCTCCGGCGCAGGTGCCGTGGCCAGAGGTAAACCCAAGTGCTTTCCCTCGGCAGACCCCACCCCAGCCTCATTACAGCACCTCTGCTCCTCTGTCTGCACATCAACGGAAACTCCGTTTAAGATGACTTCGTCTCTTCCTGGCCATCACAGAGCTCTGCCCTCCCATCCTGTCCCAGAGCCTCCCGTGTGGAGCCTTCTGGACGCTTCTTTGACACAGAAGGGCGTCGACTCCCAGGGGTGGCGAGCCTAAGGCACTCGTGTCACAGCTGGCTGTTTATCACGAGAGCTCCGACAGCCCAGCCGTCCCTGGCGACCCCATCTTCCAAAGGATGCTGCGCGTCTTTCTGCCTGGCCTCAGGGTCTACTGAGTGGTAAACGTTCTTCCAACTTTATTGGTCTGTAAACTACAGTACTCAGCTAGACTTCTTAAACTCCACTTATATCACGATGACTATCACTTAGAGATGCATTCCCAGTTTGTTTACTACTTAGCAAGTCATACTTATACAACAAAGATATTGCTTTAAAATAGACTCAATGTCTGTCGAGGTATTTGTACAGAGACTACTTATAAAATTTATATCTTAGAGGGCCGGGGACTTAGCTTAGTGGTTTCGCCGCCTGCTTCGCAAGCGCAAGGACCCGAGTTCGATCCCCGGTACCCCCAAAAAATTTATATCTTAGATTCAAAGTATCTAAAATGATAGAAAACTTTACTTGTTTACAAAATGGTCCCCTTTGTGCATGCTGGAGCACAGTAAATTTGAGTTTGTACACTAGTATTCCATACTACAATGCTCGCTGAGTTTGGCCAGTTGGAAGAACTACTGTATTGTGTGCCCAAGCTCCATATACCCAGGATGTTTCAGATTCAGTAGTTTATTAATTCCCCTCAATTTATGTCACAATTACATAATCAGAATTGCTTGTATAATCACTAATAAAACCTCTACCACCCATTGTATCTTCCTTTGCATACTTCCAGATCCAAAGTGAATACTGTGAGGAAATATATTGATAACTTGAGTGTCTTTTTTTTTTTTTGGTACCAGGGATCGAACTCCATACCTTGTGCTTACAAAGCAGGCGCCAGAACCACTGAGCTAAATCTCCAGCCCCTTGAGTGTCTTCTTTAACTGAGCTCATGTGATTAAGAGCATAGAGATATTAAGTAAATCATCAATACACCACTGGAAAAGCCTATTCTTTCTCATGTCAGAAGCCTGGAATATTACTTTTTATACTATTCAAAACTTATATTTGAAGTTCTCTATATAACTCTTTATGTGCATTTATAGGCCAGAAGTACAAAAATAAATAGCTATTCATTGTAAATGGGTTAGCGATCACTTTTCCCAAGAGATTTAATTCCAGAAACAAAGCTATGCATAAAGTAAGCCTCTGTGAACTCGATGAAACTAAGCTCACTACTGGGTCCTGACCACAGTTCCCAAAAGGAACACAGTTTTAATTCCAGGGTACACTGATTGAGAAAGAACATAGTATCAAACTAATGAGTTAATTTATTTATTTGTATGACTACCAATCTGTCTCCATTCCTACAAATAAACTTACCGTGATGGACAAAGGCGTATTTTTCAGCCCACAGCCAATATTAAACACATATAGGTCAGTGAAAACACAAAAATATTCCAGAAATATTTACTGAGAAGCTTTAGCATTCAAAACTAGTGCACTAGGGGCTCTGTTAATCTGAATAGAAGGCTTGTTCTAAATTCAAATGTTGTACCTATTAACCTTCTAAACATCTGTATATTTTATTTTCTTTATACTTTTTAGGGTTACAGTTACAGTAACCTTCTCAGTTAGAATGACCTTCATAAATATGGTTAACATATCTCTGAATGTTGTTTCCCTTGAAGCATATCTATGATTTTTTGAAAATAATTAATCTATATTACTTAAACATAAAAATCCTTTTTGCTACTATAATCGCTGTGACTAAGGCTCACCTGAAGTTAGATTAAGCAATTTGCCAGAAACCAAATAAGCACAGATAGCAATGACGACTGCCTTTCAGTTTCATCTGCCACCAACCATTTCTTCTGACCACTAACTGACCTCGGCTATTTCTGCAGCTACTGTGGCTGACAGCAGAGGACAAGACCAGTGGTCGCCACAAAGCCCCATCAGTGGGCTGCAGGACCAGGGTTAAAGATGTATGGTCATCCACTGCTCCATCTGCTTCTCCTCAATGTGCATCCCTCACGCTTGGGAATGCACTGAGTGATACCACTGAAATCAGACCACAGTGGATATTTGGGAGATTTCTGTATTAGAACAAAACTCACAATTCCATTAAGTCATAATAGAATGAACTTTCTCTCTCCCTCTGCCTCATCTGTTTTGTTCCTCTGGTGTTAAGTAAACACATGCTTTTCTATTTTTTCCCCAAACCTCTACCAACAGTCCTCCGCGAAATTTTCTGTTGTTAGACTGTTTGGTCACCTTCTAAGCTTTGCCAATACAGGACTGACATGAACACTCGCACTGTCTTCTGACTGAACGGAATCTCTTACCGTGAAGCCCTCGGTATACTGAAAAGGAGCCCTGGAACTCTCCTCTGCGGTTGGGCTCAGAGGCTTGGGGTCAGACAGCGACCGCTGCATCGTCTTGGCTGTCTTAGGGCTCGCGGGGGGTGCTTTGGCCATGTCCGGGTGCAGTACTTTCTGCGGACTGATTTCGTCAGGGAGGGGCTTTTCATAAGGTACAAAGGCTGATTCTAAGGCTTTGGCTGAGGAGAGGGGTGAGATGGGTGAGTAAAGGACTTTTGGAGATTTGGGCGGCGAAGGCGCTGGCTGCAGGGCGGAGTCTGCCCGGAGGTGGCAGGAGTAACCGATCTCCAGAGGTGTTGGGCGCTTCTTGTCTCTGGGAGAAGAGGCGCTCAGATACTGAGGGCTCTGCGTGTCCGAGTCTGCTTCTGTCTGACATCCCAGGCTCCCCCCTCTGAAAGTCTTTTCGGGAGCTGAAATGTGTTTAACGATTTCTACCTTGGCGTCCTCGCGGGCTCGGACGGAGGGTGTCCGGATGGTCCCCACGGGCTCAGTCTGGACAGAGATCTCGGCCACGGTCTGGACCGCGACGCTGGTCGCCTTGGAGGGGGCTCTGGCCTTGTCCGCCTCCGCGCCGCCGTCCGCGCCCTTCCCCACGCGGGCCTTCCTCCGTGACCTGCCGGGCGCGTCCCACTCGTCCTGGTCCTCGTCATCTGTCTGCACGCTGGTGTCCACGCCCTTCCGGGGCCTCCTCCGTCTGCTCGCATAGCTCCGCTCGGCGGCGTCCTCATCGTCGGTCTGCACGCCGCTGTCCACGATCTTCCTAGCGCCCCGGGGGTCCTCCGCTGCGCCCCTCCCCAGCTCGTCATACTGACCCCGGGCCTTGGCTCCAGAGCTTCTTTTTCTGGGCTGCTTTTCCTCCTTGACGACAACGTCCGTCAGAGGAATCTCGGAGACGGTGCTCAGGATGCCGGGCGGGGCGATGTACTGCGTGACCCCGTCTGACTGCACCGCGTACCAGCCCTGGGCCTGGGGGATCTCCAGGGCCACCCCTCCAGACGCTGTGGTGGTCGCGTCCTCAGGGGCCCAGAACCGAGCGCCTTCGGGGGCCGCATACGGACCCTCCAGGACGGCCTGCTCTGCGGGGGCCTGGGGAGAAGCCGCTCCCGAGGGTTCATAGTTGTACTGGTAGATCTGGCGGATCTTCTGCTCCTCCAGCTGCTGGTGAAGCTGCTGCTGCAGCTGTTGGATCTGCTCCAGCTGCAGCTGCTGCTGAGCCAGGGTCTCCTGCCTCATCATTAGCTGGGCCTGCCGCTCTTCTTCCTGCTGATAGAGCAGGTGCTGTTTCATAGACTGCAGCTCCTCCAGCTTCTTTTGAACCATGATCTTTTCCTGTTCTCGGAACCTCTGGATTTCCTGACGTTCCCACTCCAGTTCCTCAGCAAAGCGCTGTTGCTTGATTTTCTCCAGTTCCAAGAGTTCACGCTCCAAGTCGAGTTGCTGCTGTTGCTTGTCTTCCTCGGGGACAATTAAGAGAGTGCTTTCATCTCCCACCACTTGAGAAAACACTTCAGCCACTGTGGTCAACGTGGGAACGGAGTCTATGGCCTCTGCGGTCAGAGCTTCCATAGTAATCGTCTGCAAACTGGCACTGATGTCAACACCAGTTACTGCAACGTCTGTCTCAGATGAACCGGTGGTTATGAAATAGGATCTCGGCAGTGGCTGGCTCTGGTGCAGGACGGACAGCGAAGTCACCGAGTCGGCTGTGTGAATGCCAGACAAATCCCTTATGGTGGTGCTGAAAATGGAGCCAGGCTGTGTGGTGATCGCAAAGGTGGAGGGGACTGGAGTCGCTACCGAAGAATAGACGACACCATTAGATGACCTCAGAACACTGCCCACACCATACTGGGGTCCTGGAGGCGGGGTCATTCTTGCTGTGGAATACTGTGGGGTGCTGATCCCAGCTCCCGAAATGACTTGTCGTGTTTCTGGATACGCACCTGTAGTCTTGCTTGAATAATCCATTACCTCACCTGAAACACAGGGCAGAGTTACAGTCCAGTTCTCACATGAAGGACGGGTTTGAGAGCCCGCTCATCTTGATGAACACAACGAATGGGACTGCATGCAAATCCATGGGCAACCTAATTAGATGCGGAGCAAAAGCAACGTTGGACATGCAGGCACATGCAGGCGACTGACTGGGACAAATAAAAAAAACCGAAGAAACAGAAGCGCACATGTACTCCAAAATATGTTGCCAGAGCCTCCAAAGAAACAGAAAGTGTAACAAAACTGGGATGCGGACCACATTTTCATCCTGAAATGAGATGAGGGTCACCATAATGATATTTCAAGGACAGGTCTGTGGCCACGTCATACTGACCTGTAGAAATTCTCCCTGAAGTTAGATCTACTGCTGCATCAGCGCCTCCAGAATAATCAAAAGCATTCTTACTTTTATAGAAAAAATGTCCAGCTTCTGCTAAATTAGTGTCGGACATGGAGGGTTTCATTCCACCGACCCCTCTATAACCATATGGCCCCGACCTGCCATACTGATAGTGGTCATCCCTATAACCAAAGCGGTCCTCGGGAAGAGTGGCTGCAGGCTGCTGGGCCGTGCAGCTCCTTCCGAAAGGCAACTTAGAGACCACATCACAGCACACAGCCCTTCTTCCTGCAGTCAAATCAACAGGTTTCTCATCATCTTCTATTATTTTGGTCACCACTCCGGAAGTAGAGTCGCCTATGGTTACAACAGTTCTGTGAGACTTTGTTGTGCTGAGATCCACTACTTCCCCCTCCAGGATTGCCTGGGATGTTGTGCTATCAGTCCATCCATTTGTGACCCCAACGGGAGGCGCGGTGACAGGTTTTGTAATGGGCAATGGGGCTGCATGTGCTGAAGGACCTAGAGACAGGTTTATCGGGGCTTCCTCCCTAGGTGGGGGGAAGGCCTGGGTGCTGGGCACCCTGTAGGGGGGCTCCGCGTGCTTTGATGTAGTGAGTTGCAGTGGGGCTGGGATCGCATGTTCCACTCCCACCAGGCTTTCTGTAGCTGTCGTGTAACTGGCAGTAGTTGTGCATGTGACGACATTCGCCGCCTTGGTGTCCAGGGAGACTGGAGCTGCCCCTGATGACACTGGACTGAGATTGATGACAGAAGGCTGCACCACACTCACTTGCCTCCCATACGTGTCATTCGCCATCATCTGTCTCTTCACATCCACTGCAGAGGCAGAAAGGTCCACGCATTTTTCAGTAGCTTTCACATCTGCTTTGGGTACTGTACGCAGGTCAATGGCGTCACCAACAAGTTGCAGCTTTCCATTTTCTTTGTACTGACGTTTCTCTAGGTGTAGGTTATCTAGAGCAAGCGGCTCGGGAGGAATTGATATGGAAACGCTGCCAGGACCAGTGCTAGCGAAGGTACTTCTGGCTGCTGGAGCCTCCGCCTTGTAGACCTGGACTGGGAGAAACTGTGGATCTGACACTGGAGCACCCTGAAAAGGAGACAGCATCGCCACTGTCGTGGCAGCTGAAAATGTGCCCACAGTTCCTTCGAGGTACAGGGTTGGCTGAGAAGAATCTGGAATTTCTGCAGAGCTCACAGGAGGAATTACAGAAAACACTGGTTCAGTGGAAACCAGCTCCTTTGGGGGGGATCCCAGGGCCCAGCTGGTCATCGCCTGGCTGGGAGAATCGGTGGGCGTCCCCGGTTCTGAGGGCAGTGTAATAACCACATACGTTTCCATGAGGGATTTGGGAACCCTCGGGGAGGACTTGCTGGAGTGTGGGGAGAGTGGGGGAGTAGGGGAAGGCGGCCTGTACTCTGTGGGGGGCTCGAGGTCCAAGGTCATACTTGGACCCAATGACAGACCTGCGGGTTTCTGGGCCACGCCCGGGAGCTGAGGACCTGCTGGTTTGGGGGCAATGGGAGGTTTGCTTGGCTCGGGCCTGTGTGTGAATATGAGTGCAGTGCGGATGGAGGAAGGCTTGGGAGGCACAGGAGGGGGAGCCGCCGTGCACATTTTTGTCCCAGGTGACTCACTGCTCCTCAGGGCAGCCTCTGCCCCTGCAGTAGTGACAGCATCAACCAGAGGCTCCACTGTGGTAGCTGGAGTCAGGGGAGCAGCAGCCGTGGGCTTTCGCTTAGGGAGAACAGCTGGTTTAGGTGATGCTGGCGGCGGTGGCGGCGGGGCTGAGATGTCCAGAGAGGTGCTTCGGGAGAAGGGTCGAGACTGGGCTGGCAGGGAGGATGCCGAGGGGCTGCCAGAGCCAGGGGCCAGGTGAGAGGGCGGGCTTTCCTGACCCACGCCCTCACTGGGTCTGAAGTAGGCAGAGGCGGGCGGCTCCGCCACCGGCGCCATCCCTGGAGGGGCCCAGGCAGGAGAGGCAGGCTGGGCACACGCAGCTTCACCCAAGATTGTTTCCCTGGGTTCAGTCTCAGGCTCCTTGCTTTTATCTTCATACGCGTCCAAAACGTCCAGAATAGCCCCATCACCGGGCTCCTTCGCCGCTTTTTCAGACACAGGAGAGTGGGCGCTGGGCCCCTCAGCATCGGTTCCCGGGGCTGCAGGGACACGAGGTGCAGCCTCTGCAGCCTCGGGTTCGGGAATCGCCATGAGCTCCGCTCCGGAGCTGCTTGCTGGGGCGCCGCTCTGTCCCCTGGAAGGGCGGCTTATCTCCTCCGGGTAGTCAATGACGCTCCCAGGAAGGTAGGTCGAGGAGGAAGTCTGCGCGGAACCCTCAGACTGGGCTACCGTGTCTGCCGGCCCTGTGCCCACTGTGCCCAGGCCGTGCAGGGTGCCGACGGGCGAGGAGCTGCCGGTGGTGCAGATAGAGGACAGGGAGGAGGTGAGGGAAGCCGTGTCCCACGGCGGGGCGGACGCGGCGCTCTCTGAAGGCTCCCAGGAGGCCAGGATCGGTGACTCCTGGGCGGTGACCTCGCGGAGCTCCCCCGAGTAATCGGTCACGTACTCATCCTCTGTTTCTTCTGTGGAAAAGTGCTGCGTGATTCGCACATCCGGGATGGACAGGGTGGCGCTGCTGGTGGAGTCTGTCAGCGAGGCGGCCGAGAGGACGCTGGAGGTCAGCGAGGCGTCGGGCACCCTGTCGGCGTCCACCGCCGCCTCGAGCTCCGCGGGGGCCGGGCTGGGGCGCAGCTGCATGTGCTGCCGCCTCAGGAGCGCCTCGTAGGCCGCGTCGGCATCCAGCAGCTGCTTTTCTTCGCCCGCGGAAGTCACCGGAGAATCCAGGTCCACTATCTCGGGGCTCTCGGGGATGATGTACGAGCTGCACACGATGTCCTCCCGCGGCGCCATGGGGCGCAGGCGCTCCAGCCCCGGAAGCTCGTCAGGGAAGCCCAAGCCCTTCTGCGCGGAGCCCGCGCGTGCGCCCCCCGGGGGCCCTGCCGGCTGCTCCCCTCCTCTCTGCGCGGGGAACTCGCCGTCCTCGTCCGGCCTGGGCAGCAGGCCGCCGTCGGACGGCCCGAACGAGTCCCGCACCAGAGACTCGTAGATGTAGTCCTCTATCAGCATCCCGCCGTACAGCGGCTCCTTGTCCAGGACCTCGTCCCGCTCGCTCGTGGCCGGGAGCACCCGGGGCCGCGGGGGTCTCTGCACCCCCTCCTCGTACA